>NC_088202.1:10864765-11196050 GCF_037126465.1 Ornithodoros turicata
CTCTCCCTCTCTATTGAACGTCATTGAACATGTTTGAACATGTTTGGTCATGTTTGAACAAGTTGTGACGAGTGTAGACACGAACCACGCAATACGAAAAACGTCACGCAGTACGAATTAGACTGGTGGTTAGTGTGTCGCGCCCACTGTAGAAGGATCCTGGGTTCGAATCCCACACTGGGCCTTCTCGTCGTCATATACAAGTCGGCCCAGACTGTTAGCTAGAAATTAGTGTAATGTTTTATTCAACGTTGATGGTATCATTGTCATTCGCAAAGAAAAAAGGCGCGGAAGACGGAAGGCGGGGTGGTCAAAGTACAGACGACACCATCACAATGCGAGGAGGAGGAGAGCGGTGTAGCAACTATAAAAGGTGTGTTGGTTCTACGTCGATTGATCGAAAGCCCATGAGGGGCATCCATCCACGATGCAAGGCGTTTCGTGGAGCAAAATGTAAGTTGACCGTCTCTGCTGTGAGAGTGTATTCTATGTATGACATTGTTTTTCAGGAACCAATAGCCGCTGTCACCGCATGACACTGAACACACGGGAACTCATCCCATCCTCTCTCACCACCGATCTCAGGCGTTCCTCAACTGAAGGGAAAAGTGAGCATTGTTTCGTGAGGGGGAATCTCGTACTGATTTTGTCTGACCGCAGTGCCACGCTGTCTCGTATATCAGTACGACCCCATCGATGATATGGTCGTGGCCATAGAAAGAGAGCACGAAGCTAGAATCGAGAATCTCGGTAACAGCCCAGTCGTCCTTTCAGATGACGACGACGACAGAGTCAGTAGTCCGCCTTTCGTAATACCTGAAATGGACGACGATGAACCCCTAGATGGGCATGACAATGCAGACGAATTACTCATGTGGGAAGGGGATCAGTCGTATGCAGATTTCATTCCTCTGTCTGGTAGGGTTAGAGATGAATCACCAGATGCGAGCCCAGAATTTCGAAACGAAGCGGAGCCTGTCCAGGAACGCAGAAGCGTTGAATTACGAGAACACGTCGTAGAGAATCATCCCTCCGTCACGGAGAGACGATTCCTTCCTTTCTTTGTCACAGATGAGGCATTTGATGGAACGGCTACTAGGTACATGCTTCTCTGTTCCCCGCACGACGACAACGTCTACGATTTGCGACTCTATCTACCGAGCATAGCTCCAGTAATCACGCGCGTCCTGGAAGCATATCCCATGCCTTTCAAATTTTGTCTGTGCTCGAAAGCGCTCATGGTTAAGGACGGAGCCGACAGGTTGACTTCTCATCTCCTTCACGTGAACCTTCACATGAGAGTGGTTCATAACCGTCAAGCAATCGAAGGCACGATAGATGCTGTCATCGCAGAGTCCTCGCGACGCGTAGAAAACTATGCGAGAGAAGGGTCTGGTTTCGCCTCGAACGACGTCCAATGTGTCGAATCGAGAATAAAAGTTCTAGTCGAGACATGCTTCTCTTTTTCTTTCTCTCTCGCAGACAGGAGAAGCACGGGTCATCGTGGCAGTGTGGTAGCGGAATGGGTGTACGAAAAGAATGACCATTCCGTCATCGTGCTGGTGCAGTGACCCGCGCAATGATGACGCTGCGATGAAGATTCCCTGTTCCTTTTCTGGCACATCTGTTCATCTCATAATGCTCCGTTCGTAAGATCAGACAAGTCAGGGAGGGTGCAGGCATCTATCGTTTGTATCTATAAACATCATCTATCGTATTTTGTAAGTATTCAATAAACATGTTTAAGTGAAAGAAAACAGAGTCTCGTCAAAGTTAATCGGACTGTTTAATGCATTGCATGTCGATAACCAAGCGGTATTTCAATAAATCAATGACAAAGTTGACGATGTAGTCTGCCTGCCAATGTCGCTGCTTCCACAGGGTGTGCTTAATATGAGGGATGGCACGAGCGAGAAGGTCCAAGATGTCTGCAGCGATGTAGTTGAATTCTGCGTTGGCCAGACCTACAAATTCGCTCATCAGTCCCAGGGGTCCGTCTGGAACCGTTATGCAGATGTTCTTGTAACGGGCGTAGATCCGACGCACCATCTCCTGCAGCGGCCCCGGCAAGATCTCTCCTATATATTGCCAAAGCCTACCATGTCTATCACGTAGCGAAAAGCAGTGATGACGAGCTGGTTGCGGGGACTTTCGCTGCTGAAACATTCCTTCTCCACTTCTTCCCAAGAAGCGTGGGTGCGGGAACAATTTTGTAACGAGTGGTAGCTGTACATCATCACGTAGTGATGACGCGAGCGCGATGCACGCTGCCTTTATACAGATAAATGCGCGCGCAAAGAAAGGAGAGCGAAACCGAAACTGACAAGCCACCCGTCACCGCTAGGAACGCGCGCGCAGCGGGAGGAGCGGAGAGGCGAAACCGAAAGCACCCGCGGGCGGGCGGCGCAGAGGGCGCTAGGAGCGCGCACGTGCGTGGCTGCCGCGTCGCGTCGCCCCAGTCAGTTTCTGGCTGGCTGTCGCGAAGAGCAGACGTGTGCTCGGTTGCTCCGCAGTCCCCGCGCCCGCTCAGTTTCTGCCTGGCTGATGAGCAGTCGCCGTGGGGGAAAAGGTGAGTGATTTGCCACGTTGTTTTACCGCGCTCCTTTTCTCGCACGTTTACCATGCCCCCGTGTTTAGCTGTGACCAACGAGTGATTTGCCGATGTTTGACTGCGCTCATGTTAAGACTTGCTCGCATGTTTAGACTTGTTCAGCAGTGACCAAGCCTTTTCTCCTTGTTGACACACGTTTAGCGATTCCCGCCTTGTGTTAGGTGTATAGTGTTGAGGCGCTGTGGTTAGGCCTAACCGATCGCTTCCCCTAAGCCTTTTCCCCGATGTGTACTGTTTTCTCCGTGCTGTTTAGCAGTAGCGGTTAGACCTTTTCTCTTGCATGCCTGGACTTGTTCAGCAGTGTTGGCATTTTTACCTGCCGCTAGTATCTTGTTGTTCTCTGTCTTTCTTTCATAGAGCTATGATGGTGGCGCCATCTGGTGTGATGCCTTGCAACTAAGTGGCCACCTGTCGTCGATCTCTGCAACTACCCGCCGCCGACAACTACCAACATGGCGGGCGCTGGTCACTCGGGTCTTCCGGAGCGGTTCCTTCGCAACGGCAACGTTGATTTTCAAATAAATTGTTTCTCTCCACTTTATTTCTATCTGTTTTTTTTCTTTTTTATGACTACGACTATCCGGAAACGCACAGGGTGGTCGGGACACGAGTTAGACGCTCCCAATTAGTGAAATGACTCCCTGGAAGGTGCTGTTTAATGTGGGGGGTCCCAATTAGCTCTAATTGCTAATTAAACGTATCCAGAAGCCTTGTAGCCGTGGTCATTCATTACTACTCTTGTCACGTTCACACAGCAATCCGTGAATTCTGCGGACGCCGCGAAGGTGCCGAAAGCCGCATCGCGAGAGTAGTGATTGCTTCTACTTTCGACGGGAGTGCCGGGAAAGACGCGAGTCTGGACCAATGAGCGCGCTCCGCGAGGGAGAATGCTGGGACGGGAGAACAGCGGCGTGGACAACGAACATGGCGGATGCGTAACCTGGTCTACGAAATTCTAATCAAGGCTCTAAGGTAGCGCTAAATGTTGTACGACAGCAAACGCAAAAGGAGCGGAAACGTAGACATGAAGACCGCATCATAGCAGCTGCTGAAAGAAGCCGAGGAAGTAAGTGTTTCGACTGTGTTGATGCATGTGTAGATGCACGTCGTCTGCTGCTGGAAGTGGGCATCGCTTTACAGGTTTATTTGTTTATTTATTATGAATACCTGCAGCGCCCGTAGGCATTTGCGTAGGCAGGTTGCTGTATAAAACGCAATAAATACGTATTTGGCAATTGTTATTTTGATTTATCACAACATTATACGTATTACACGTGTGGAGCTTGAGTACAGTTCGAAGAATGAAACGGATCAGTTTTTGTAGCGGAGTACGCTAGTGCCAGCCGTGCCGGCATTCACGGCGCTCGGAGCACGGTGTGAATGAGGGGATCGCGAATGCCGTAAAAGCTGCGAATGAGATTCTCGCGTTCGCGGCTTTCGATGATGTAGTCTGAACGTAGCATTAAGCTGATCTGGCGCGTTCCTCGACTGAACTGGTCTATGGTACAACCCTTCGTAATCTCTCCGGTTTCTTTACCACGTCCTCAGCTCTACCTGACGACCCCACCACCTTCATTGCCCCGCCGTCCATAAACACTTTCCTCTCAGCGCTTCAAGGCGACCTGTGCCAAAGCCTCCTCCTCCTAATACGTTCCCACAGACCTTCAGTCCTCGTCGCACGTCATTCTTACAACGGACCGGGTTCGCAGCACCCTCGAACCGCCTTATTCCGGGCCTTACAAAGTCCTCAAACGGAATGAGAAAACATCTCATGGACATCCACGGTGCTCCGAGTCTGTTGCCATATGTCGACTGAAGTTGGCTTTCTCTGATAACTCTTCCCACGTTTACTACCTCAGCGAACAGGTCATCGTGCCTCAGTGTGTCTGCTTTCCGCCCCGCGAAACTGTTACGTGGTCAGCCACCCTTACTCAGTCGCTTCCACCTAACGTCTCTTCTACCTCAATCCCTCCGGGCTTCTCGGGGGGGGGGTAATGTAGCGCCCCTAGGCAGGACGACGATAACGTGTTTAGAGGGCGTGCTTTTTATGACGCTGCTCGGGCGCGCGTATTAAAACGTTAAGTTGATTCTTGGTTCTACGCGCCTACGGTTTCTTTCTTCTCAGGCCCACACATGTACACGAGGACCATGGTGCAGCTACAAAAGAAAAAAGAAAAATGGCAGTGTGCGGGAAGTATTATTGTCGATAACTACATGAACATCTCGTGTGCGATTCAAGGGGGAAATCAGAAAAAAAAAAGAATGCTATGAATTCGGGTTATGCACAAATTTGCAGCTAATGATGTTATCAAAATATTTTTGTCGTGCCACGCAACACCTTGTGAACGCAAAGTTGTGACACTTTCATATCGTATGTTGCGGGCCTCCAGTAAGATCTTACGCGTGTTTCTAACATGTCCCTGTGTGTGTGTGTACGTTGATTTTCAGGTACTGGCAATAAATACCACCTAATTTGCCGCGTGTTTGCATTCATCTGTATCTGGAAAGTGAAAAACCACCTGCGTGTATACGAACACCTATACGCTACGAGAATTTGCCTCTGCGCAGGGGGAGAGGGCAAAGTTTGGAGAAACCACGTGACCAAGTGTCTGTCCAATCACAAGGTAGCAATAAGGAACATTCGTAGGTTGTCATATATATGTTACAGGCAATACAACAAATCAGGCATTACGTTAAATGACTACCTACCATGCCAATGATGAGGACGGTGTCCAGAAGAAGAACAGTCTCTGTTCGAAATATCGGCGGCTTCTGTCCTGAGGCAACCCCCTTCCTACACAATCCTAAGCATTTTAAGAAATGCCGGTTTCGCTCACGCACTTAGCAATATGCTCAAAAAAGCCAGGAATTTTGTTAAATGCCTAGAGAAGCGGTCCAGGCATTTCGTTAGATGACTGTTCACGCCGTGCATTTTGCAAAATTTCGAAATGTGTCAGTCATTTTGCCGAAGAAGGTATACCTGAAGGCTTTAAATGACCGCTGTTTTCCTGAGATCACATAAGATAACTTTTTTTTTCTAAATTCCGAGCCGCAAGTTGAGTTCTTCGTTTTACCTAGGCAAACCGATTTGTGGAGGCAAAGTAAGCTGCCACGGCTGCAATAACCTAACCTAATATATCACTAAACTAAGCTGAGACATCATAAACTAGGTTAGTTTAGTATTAGGCTAGGCTAGTGCGGCTGTGGAAGCTTGCCTTGCCCCCAACGTCATTATCAAGACGGATTTCGGGAGGCGAGACAAGCTGCCACGGCTGCAATAAGCTACCTTAACCTATCAATAAACCAACCTAAGACATTATAAACTTGGTTAGTTTAGTGATAAGTTAGGTTAGTTTTTTGCGGCTGTGGCAGCTTGCCTCGCCTCCCCAAATGGGTTTCGATGTTGAGGTGAAATCTAGTTGCGGACCGGTGACGCTTACCAAAACAATGACAAAGCAGCAATGGATCGGTGGCCATCCCCTACTGTAATTGTGTTTCCGTATCTCGTTCTTATACTGGCGAGTAAAAGTACGACGACGTTAAGATTACCTTGAGTTCGAGGGAAGATACAGGACGTGAAGAATGCACGACAGACTGAGTCTCTCGTGAGTCTGTCGTGTGTTCTCGTCCCGTATTTTCTCTCAAACTCAGGGAAATATTAAGGTCGTAAAGCCAACACGGGGTGATGACGAGACGGGCAATTCTCCGACAGCTGTGACGAAGTAGTGTTTTTGTCACGTGATTCAAATACATGCACATCGTCATTTTTGTATACGTTCGCTCTCACACTTTATCATAGCCGTCGCCTTGTGTTTCGTTGTCTTTCTTTTTTCCTTTTGCGCACATCACTCGTTGGAAAGCAAGCCTATATAATGCGTTCCTTTGCATTCTTTCCCTTGTCCGTAACACTGCGGAAGCATTTTGCAAAGTGTCCAACGCGAACGTGCATTTCACGAAATGCTTGGGCCGCTTCTCTAGGCCTTTAACAAAATGCCTGAACCGAAACGGGCATTTCATGGAATACCTGGAATCGTTCAGTCATTTAATCAAGTGCCCGGTTTTGCGTTCTGCCTGTAATATATGTAGACCTCCACATGATCCACAGAAGAAACCACGCATGCCTCCTAACCTTGAGCTATTTGGTGGTACTTCCTTATTTGGGGGGGAGAGGCACCAATGAGGTCATCAAATGGACAATAAGGGAGAATAGGAAACGAGGGAGTTGAGCAAACACCTCATGGCTCATGGTTCATTACTGAACAACGGGCACAATCGTACGGCCACGTGTTAAGTGCCACTGCGTGGAAGCGCGTAGTTCTGACATCATTTATGTTTTGCGTCTGAATCTTTGAAAGAGGTTTGTTTAGAAGACGAAATCGCTGTAATACTTTTTTCTCTTTTTTACCGGAGTGGCACTTTAAGTGGCATTTATGCTTGCTTTCGACACAAGACGAACAGTCCACGAAACATTCCCTCGTATGTGAGAGGGTATACTTTTCTTGATCGAGACGTTTCACAACCAAACAGAAGTTGGCTTTTTCTCACCTTCAGATTTCTCCGATTCATTGGTTGTCCACGCTGAAACGAATTTTATCATTAGGCATCAGTTGCAATGCAAAATTGTGCGATCACTGTGTAGTTTGTGTCCACAAAAAAAAGAAAAAAAGAAAAGGGAGACAGTCTGTTCCGTCGTGCCTCCGCGGCTTAGCGATATCACTGTTAGACAAAGCTTTGATTTGGCTGGTACATGTCACTTACAACAGTGAATCAAATTTGTGTGAATTACTTCCGCATTTGGTTCACGGTGAACCCTGAACAAGCGCGAAAATTCGACTCTCTTACTACTTGCCGCCCATAGACCGTTCTTCATCAGTTTTCCCGTATTTTTGTCTTGTGCAGCTTATGTTGTTTTACTTGTTTCGTCACTGTATTTTCATTGTACGTTCCCTGTGCTTGCTGGTATTGATGCCCCTGTGGCGCAGGAAAGGACTGACAACCGTACCATCATCCGATGGCAGTAGTGCTGCTACAGGCCTCCCCCCTAGACCCTGGTGGTAACCAGGGGAGAATGCCAGGAAACATTGCGCCGAGGGACAGAGCGTCGGCGTTGAGGGCCTGCACAGTGGGAGGGAAGGTCGGGGAGATGCACAGGGGCGACGAGTGTCTTAAGATGAGCAGGCTTGACTCTGTCGAGGGAGATGGTTTCGCGGCGGCCATTAAGTTGGACTGTTACGGTCTTGTCGCTGCGGGCCAGTATCTTGTAAGGGCCAGCATATGCAGGGGTCAAGGGTGGCTTGGCATGATCCACCCGGACGAAGGCGTGAGAGGCATTGGCCAAATCCGGGTGCACGAAAATCTTCCTATGGGAAGGCTGACGAGGTAGGGCGGGTTTGACGGCCTGGAAATGCTGCCGGAGTCGCGTTGCGAAGTCGTCACCGGTGAGGGGAGGCTTTGGGCTGGGATCGAGGAAGTCACCAGGCAAGCGCAAAGGGGAGCCGAAGACTAACTCCGCCGAGCTACACTTGAGATCCTGCTTTAGCGAAGAGCGTAGGCCGAGAAGCACCCATGGCAAATGGTCAACCCAGTTAGTGGGCTCGGGCTGGGAACAGAGGGCTGCCTTTAGCTGGCGGTGCAGCCGCTCCACCATCCCATTTACCGCGGGGTGGTAGGCCGTCGTCATCATATGCTTGGCTCCGATAGCTTTCAGAAGAGACATGAAGGAGCGGGATGTGAACTGGCGTCCCCTGTCGGTGGTCACAATGTCAGGGCACCCGAAACGGGCGACCCAACCGAGTAGAAACGCGCGGCCGACCGTATCCGCCGTCGCGTCTGGGATGGGTACAGCCTCTGCCCAGCGCGTAAAGCGGTCCACGCAGGTGAAGAGATACCGGCAGCCGAGTGAAGAGGGAAGTGGGCCAACCAGGTCCAAATGAACGTGGCAGAACCGGCCTTCGGGCGTGGGGAACGCTTTGAGTGGCGTACGGATGTGGCGTTCAACTTTGGTCCGCTGGCAAGCAAGACAGGAGCGGGTCCAGCTTCGGATGTCCTTGTTGATATTTGGCCAGACGTATCGGGTTGCAACGGCCTTCTGTGTAGCGCGCACGCCGGTGTGGGCGAGGCTGAAGATTCGGCGGCGTAGCGGCTCGGGTACGAAGGGGCGAGGATGCGCAGTGGACACGTCGCAGAAAAGAGGGTCGACGCAACCAGGGAGGTGCATCTTTTGAAGGAGGAGGGAGGATTCGCCAGCGAGGTAATCCTTGATTTCAGCGTCATTAGCCTGGGCGTTGAGGAGATGACTGACGCTCACCGGGGATGGCAAGTAGGGAACGGCATTGATGCGTGAAAGAGCGTCAGCTGCCGAGTTGTCAACGCCGGGGATATGGCGAACGTCGGTGCAAAACTCGGAGATAAAAGCAAGCTGACGGTAGCCGGAGTGGTTGCCAGAGAATGCATATGACAACGGCTTGTGGTCGGTCAGAATGTGGAAGTGACGCCCTTCCAGGTGATAGCGGAAGTGTCGCACGGCCGCGTATACAGCGAGAAGCTCACGCCCAAACGTGCTGTAGTGGGTCTCGGCGGGCTTGAGGCGGCGGGAGAAAAAACCAAGCGGCTGCCACATGCCATCAACGAACTGCTGTAGAACGGCGCCAGCAGCCGTGATAGAGGCATCAGTCATGAGGCGGGTTGGTGCAGAAGGAATTGGATGGACGAGCAGTGTTGCATTGGCAAGGGCGATTTTCGCTTCGACAAATGAGGCCTCGACTTCCGGCGTCCAGGACAACTGGGAGGTCGCCGACTTGGGCGCCCGGAGGAGGTCCATGAGCGGTTGGACAATGCGTGCGCAGCCGGCGATGAACCTCCGATGAAAATTCAGCAGGCCAAGGAACTGTCGCAGCTGCCGTACCGATTGCGGACGGGGAAATTCACGAATGGCCTCCACCTTGGTTTCGAGAGGACGAACGCCGTGCTGATCGATATGGTGTCCCAGAAACTTCGCTTCGCTCTGCCCGAAACTGCACTTCTTAACGTTAATGACAAGGCCGTGGGCTTGGAGACGTGCGAATACCTGCCGGAGATGCACAATATGCTCCTCCTGCGAGGCGCTTGCAATGAGGAGGTCGTCACTATAGGCGTAGACGAAAGGCAAGCCTCGCAGGACGTTGTTGATGAAGCGTTGGAAGCTCTGTGCAGCATTACATAACCCGAAAGGCATCTTGACAAATTCAGAGTCCAAAGGGTGTTATGACGGCCGTCTTAGGTATGTCAGGGGGGGGGGCACCGGAATCTGGTGATAGGCTTTCACCAAGTCCAGGGTCGTGAAGACGGTGCAGCCCGCAAAACTGGCAATAAAATCGTGAATGTGAGGTAGAGGGTATCTGTCTGGAATAGTCCTGGCGTTGAGAGCCCTATAATCGCCGCATGGCCTCCAAACGCCTGGGTCCTTCTTTGGCACCATATGTAGCGGGGATGCCCAGCTGCTGGAGGATTGCCGGATGATACCTAAGTCCAGCATGTGGTCAAACTCGCGTTTGGCGATAGCCAGGCGGTCACCGTGGAGGCGGCGGAAGCGGGAGGAGATTGGAGGGCCGGTGGTAGTAATATGATGGGTCACGTCGTGCTTGACCAGTGCCTTCAAGTTGCAGGGCTTGGTGATATCCGGAAACTCGTCCAAGAGCGCGTCATAGAAGCTGCGCCCAGGAAGCTGGACGCAGCGTGCGGGTACCAGTTGGGACTTCCGGAGAAGACAGGCCCTTCACTTCAAGCGTTGTGGTGTTGTCAAGGAGGCGTCTTGGCGGATGTTAACGGATAGGCTGAAGGCAGCCAAGAAATCGGCGCCTAGAATAGGCTGCGAGACGTCCGCAAGAGCGAAGACCCACCGAAATGTCCTCCTCAGGCCAAGGTCCAACGTCAAAGAGCGTAGGCCGTACGTTTTGATTGCGGTACCGTTGGCAGCTTGAAGGTTAAAGCCGCTGGGTGAGCGGCGACGATCTGCGGCAGACGCTGGGAGCACGCTTATCTCAGCGCCAGTATCAACCAGAAGGCGGTATCCAGCAACGTGGTCACATACGACGAAAAGGCGGCTGGGGGTTGGGCCGGGATCGCTTGCCACCGTCAGTGATCGGCCCGCGAGTTTCCCTGCCAGGCGCAGGGCGAAATGCAGCGCTGGGCTCGATGTCGGAAGCGGTGGTGGTACCAACAAAGGGTGGCACGGGAACGAGTATCGTCTGACGGCGGAGGCGGAGGGGTGGGCGATTGACGACGGGCCGGTGGAGGTCGAGAAGTGGAGCGGCGATGACGTCTTGAGCGACTTGCAGAGAGTGAGTGGAACGCGTCCGTTAGCTCTTGAAGCTTCTCTTCTATGCGGTCTAAGCGTGAAGGCTGAGCGGGTGTTGCCGCTGACACCACCGGCGGATGCTCAGGCACAGAATAGTCTGCGATCCGATCTGCCAAAGCAGCAAGCTTGTCAAGGCCGAGGTCTTCGGATCCTGCCAGAACCATGCGCATTGCCTAGGGCAAACGCTGAAGAAATAATTCCCGCAAGAGCGGCTGCTGGCTCTGACTGGTGGAATCTCCGAGCAGCTGCTTCATTCGGTGCAGCAGCTGTGATGGCTTACGGTCACCAAGGTCTTCTTCAGAAAGTAGCTGCTGAAACCGGGCACGTTCGGAAACTTCCAGGCGATCCAAAATGGCGCTCTTAAGAACGTCGTAGGCCTCAGTAAGCGAGACTGTGGCGAGGACATCATCCAGCTCGGCCGCAATTTCCGGAGGAAGGCCTGCAAGGACGTGGAAGTACTTCGACTGTTGGCTCTGTATGTGCCGAAGCGCAAATTGTGCCTCCACTTGCCGGAACCACGACCGAGGGTTCTGTCGCCAAAAAGAGGGAAGTCGCAGCTGTGGCGGGGCGGCGGCCGAAATGGCCGGGCCCGCTGTCGAAGTTGCGGTGTCCCAGTAGCGGGGACAGTTTGCGGCGGGAGAGGTTCCATCAAACCAGACGAAGGTTTGCGTATGTCCAGGTTCGGGTCACCAAACGCGGCGCAGGAAGGGACTGACAACCGTACCCGGTGACTGGCGGAGAACAACTGGTTTTAATCGCGCTCTGCGCGCTCACGTTCAAACTGAGCTACCATCATCCGATGGCACTAGTGCTGCTACACCCCCAACGGACGTCTATTCTTCACCCACCGACTCATATCCACAGCGCTTTGTACATCGGCTCAATTTGGCAGCTAACCGACGATCCCAAGTTTTGCATGCAGAATCGCTCATTTAACGACACTACGCTAATGTCTGGCAAAGTCGTATCTAAGAGGATAATTCCCGCGCTTTCACGAGTTAGGATAGACTACCACGCACTCAGGCCCCAAAGCTGGGTTCGCTTCCGCTGTTCACCTCCCGACTTGCCAATCACCAGACGCGAACATATTTACAACATGACGAAGAGAACACACAGATGAGAACTGATGTAAGCATACCGTGATGGATGCGTGTATCGCTACGACGTCACGAAGTTTCGGTAGGTCGGAAGCATTCTACGAAAACGATGCAACAAATGAAGCTGTCAAATCAAATACCTGCAGCATGATATCATCCACTTAAAATTAATAAGGTGACTTGTTGATTCCTTTTTCGGCACAGCTATATATGGTGAACACCCTCCGATCTACTGAACGTCCTTATGTGCTCAAGCCACGTTCATAATCACCGTTAGATAATCACCGTTAGTCGAATCGAAGAAGGCATCCCTTCCAGACATGTCATAGAAGGGATCGTGGGACGGCATTTCTCCTGGCTTGAAACAAGTTCTGGAAAAGTTCGCACAACATTTTCAGGGGACGGTTCAAGGATGTAACATCTCAGAAATGTCTTGCTCATATGGACCTAACCAGAAGCTACACTATATGAATCCCAAATTGGATAAATTGTGCAGCTATGTTTTCCCTATTTGCCAGCTCAACCAGCCTTCACAAAAGACGCGATTTCGCGAAGGCCAAAAGCTCCTTGCCTAGCCTGCACACCACAAACAGAACTCTGCTGCATAACGCACGCAATGCCAACCGACATTGAAGAGTGATGTTGCTTTCTCCCAATTCATTGAATATGATGGGCACACGTCATTTTCTTTCGTCACTTCGCGTACATGTGAAGTGTTACACATGTGGCGTATATCTGTAATTTGTAGGAATCGGAAAACAGAATGAGAACGCTCTGAACGCCGGTGTGCCTTCAGCGTATTATACGGTGAAGTTTGGGACCCAGAGTGTCACTCCGAGCAAACCGTCCGGTGACCGTTGTTTTGTCGTGCAAGCGCTCCCAGGAAGAATTCATCTTTTCGTTGAATGTGGAAATGTGGAAGATTTGAAAGATACTCTGGGGCAGTTGCATTTTCTGTCATTTAATCTGTCTGACACCTCTCCTGTGCTGTACATATCTTGAGCCAGTGCTCCCAGATAGCATCATTGCTAGGTTGCCCAATCTTGTGTACTCCTCTACCGTTATCATTGCTATTCCACTTATCAATGACGTCACTCCTCAGCAATCCAATCTTATCTTTGAGGTCACTTCTTTATTGAACTATCTTTGGAACTTATCTACGACGTCATCGCTAGGTGACGAATCTTCTTAGATGCCAGGTTAAAAAATGTAAGGAAGAAAATTAGCCGAAGCTCTTTGGCTGCACGTAGTATATTTGTTTATAAGTGGTCAATGCTCAATAGAAGCCCTCAAAAATGCTCAAGTGCTCCTCAATAAAAGTGATAAAAAATGTCAATGATCAAAGTGATCATTTTGCTGACACATAGCCACCTGGTTTCAGAGCATTCTAAACTGCTTATGTAGAGTGTGAAAATGTGGCTTCGTTTGTTTCGACGCTGTCAGGATTGGCTACTCCAGTACTTATAGTCAGGGGCAATACTAAATGACAACAAATTTCTGACACCACAAAGAAAAACAAGTGAACAGCAATCTTCGCAAAATCCCAGCTGAGGCATGTCTAAGGGACAAGCAAACGAAGACCTCAAAAAATGGAACGAGAAAAACGAATTGAGCATAAATTATGGGTAAAAAAGGTACTAGCTCTATTTTTATTGTGCCTATCAAGGCCTATTTGAACATCTGTGTCTATAAGCCTTTTTTTTTTACCTGTATACGCCTTTTCTGGTGCATAGTTTCAGTATTCTTTGTTTGCTCGTTTTGCTACGGCTGGCAACATTCCTGCTGCCGCTTCCGAACGCGTGTTTAACGAGGGAGCGTTCTTCGTGCTGTGGCAACTTCAGCATGCCCCAAAGAAAAAAACGCTAAAAAGTGTGTTGGCCGAGCAATGGATCTGTGGCTCGTCGTGCTACTCCATTCATGGAGAATCGGTATTTTGTCAACGATGCGGAATGTAGGGCCCCGGTCCTGAACTTTCACGTAACGATCTTATATCGTAATAGTTAACGTTGGCGTGCTCCAAAGCCAATGTAGTAGGCTCGCGCAAGTGCTTGTGGCGAATCACGGGCCGAAGAGGTGCATCTAACGCGCGTTATGGGATAACGACAACTTGTAGATTGGGCTCCAGGTGAGAAAACGCTCTAACAAGCAAACGCTTTGACAAAAGCAGACGATTGCAAAAGAACATAATTTTCCTAGCCCTAATCGCCGCTGCCTAGCGGAACTCAAGCCACGTGCCCGATCGGCTGTGGAACGAGTGCACGTCGCTTTTCGGTTATGTTCGTCCCCCCACCCCTTTAGGTGTCGCACTGTCCCTATTGCATTACCCATGTGACTTATGTTGTGTGCACGTGTGCCAATACTATGGCCCCGGTGACCATTCTTGGGCACCAATTGAACATTTTATTATTATTATTATCATGTTATTACCCTTCGCGCAGCAGGCTCGGACATATAAGTTAATAGGGTGAATAGTACCTATTTGGGTGAATTTCGTCTTCTACTTTTTAGACCAGTGTTCGCTTTCACTTTGCGGTAACTGAGGTGAAAGCGAGTCTGTCTCGGGCGACACGTACAGATAAATGATGGGGTGGTGGGACGCGAAAGGCAGGGTGGTAAGGAACCCCAGAGAGACCGCCGCCTACACCCCCCCCTACCCCCACGTTCTGACGCCGCTGCACGCATGATCAACGTCCACATCGTGGGCACAGATAGGCTCGCCGATGCACAATGTTGCTGTTTACTTTGATACACAGCGAGGACTTACATATTTCCCTGAACAGTCGAAGAACAGAAGCCAACAATGTTCCGAAAGGCACGAAAAGCACGTGTTTGTACTTTCTCGTCTTCGTTCTGCCACCCGTGCGCTCTCCTTTTGCTGTGTCACAACACAGGGTGGTCTTATAACAGACATTCACCACGCTGGTGAATTCCAGTTCCCGTTGTACAGCATTCAGTGTGCATGTTACACTGGTGGCTTCAGTGCAAAGTGCGTCGAGTTCCACTGGTTTTTCCGTTCGCTGTTCGTTCGTTTCTATACATCGTGACCCGTGTTCGAGTCCGAGCGCCTGCTGTGCTGTCTGGGTGTTTTCCCTGACGCTTCGTCAGACGCTTTAAGACATATATCGGCACAGTTCCCTTTGAAGTCGGCCCAGGACGCACGATGCCCCCTGCGGTAGTCGTGACGTTGCCCGCCTGTGCGTGGCCGACTACGGCAAGCAGTTTCATCACCACCCTGTATACGCTCAACCCAAACCGGCGCACTACAGTGCGTTGCACGAAAATGATCAGCGGAATTCGCCGTCAGTTCTAGCCCTGTGTCCTTATGTCCCTAGCGGAAAAGAACTAGTCACAGCACCTTCCTCTGTTTTGGAATGCATACAATAGTATGCAGGCTTTGTAGCCATTCGAGCCAGCTCATGGCTCCCGTGACATAGTGGTTGCGAGAATGGCATTCCACGCCGAGACTGGGAGGTGACCCGGGTTCGAACAAGGGCACCAGTTGTGCTGTCTGGATGTTTCCCTGCGGTTTTCTCAGGCACTTTAAGACACATGTCGGCACAGTTCCCTGTGAAGTCGGCCCATGGCGCACAGTCCCCCACCCCCTGCGAGAGTCGTGACGTCTCCCGCCTAAGCGTGGCGACTACGGCAGGGTTCCCCCACCACCACCACTTTCTACGCACTTGATAAGAAACAGAAAGCACCACGGAGATAACCGATAGAAAAGCATACCATGGTTCACAAACATTTTCACTGTTTGGAAGTTGACTCTGCACAGGTTTATATGCCTGTACTTTATACTCTTCAAACTTCCAACAATGTTTACCTTCCATGCTCATACTCATGCTTCGGCAAAACTTACTCACGCTGACTCATGGTCAGTATGGCGAATGAGCTGACCATGAATGAGCAAACAGAGAGCTGAGGAGGGAGTAAGTGAGCATGAGGAAGTGAAGAGAGAGCTAAGCTGCGAGCGAGTGAGTACGGGTGAGCAAACTTCAGGTGGGTCAAGCTGCCGTAAAATCAGCGTCAAACAGCGGAGGCTGCCATCTTGTGGAATGCAGTTGCAAGGCCCGGAAACCCGAAGTTCGCCAGTTATGGCGGCACAAAACGCCGCTGTTGTCTCTTTGTCATATTTGCTTACAAACAAATTTCTTGAAAAATGATGCAGTAAACAGGTAAAAGTTAGTAATAACTAACCCATGTTGCCTTCGACATTCTTAGCGATTGTTGTAACACTCGTACTGTAACGCATGCAGAAGCTAGAATGATAGTTTCGGTTTCGTGGTTGCGGGTTTTGGCGTGCTACATATCTATCATATGCAGGCACATCTGGAACTACATGTTGAGCCAAGATCTGTCTGAAATGTTTTTGATATATTTGCAAAGGAAGGGGAGGATGGAACGTTCAACACTCCGCATTACAATACTGCTAAGTGTAAAACCTAATTGATAAATGCAGACGTCCAAAGATCACGAAATGTGACCACACCTCGATGGCATAATCCTGATGTGAAGCTTCCATGGACCAGAGGAGAAGGCATAGCAAAAAAAGAAAAACAAGACATCTACCAAAATGTTATATATTAATGACTTGATGCTTCCTCTTTTCCTCTATCGTGATTGCTCAAGCAGCTCAGTTCTAAGGTACAGCAATGACGAACTCTCACTCTCTTCCTGCACCAAAACGAGTAGCCTACACTAAGCGTATATTGGTATGATGGTTGACCAGAGTGGGAACAGCATACTTATGCTTATGGAAAGCAGTCTCAATATAGCTTATCCCTCCTTATTGGAGAAAATCTTCTTCACTGTGAAGAGCATACATACAGGCAAAGCGCATATGTTGCTTTGCAACCACTTGTCATCTTTGCATTTTAGATTTTCGCATAGAGACAACGCTTTGGAAGTACACAAGTGAGATATTTTACTGAAGGCACAGTGCGCGTGACAAGTTTCTCGGAACGACGTGCCATTCAGACACAGGTAACGATCATGGTACATGATAGAGCTCATGCCAGATATGCTGTACACGCCCATACATAAAGAAATTTTACTTCAAAGCAATAAGTAGTTACGTCCAGCACTGTAATGCCACTTTGTGTGCACACATTTTGTGTACGCAACGACGATCTTCCACATTTCACTTCTATCAAGTAGGAAGCGTTTGTGTGGAAAAAGCAACAAGCATATTGGTGGGTGAATATGAATTTTGCAGACGCCCAGACACATAGAAACTCTCCTGCATCGTCTACGCCTGAATGCGCCCTATGGTCGCCAGTTTCTTCATAAAGTGGACAAGGTGGACTCGCCCAACTGTCTACTACTGCGGGACAGTGGAAAACACTAAACATATCATCATGCATTGTCCAAAACATGCTGCACAAAAAGGCATTTTCAGGCAGACCCTTGGCCATCTCGACAGCAGGGACTTCAGCATAGAGAAAGTCTTAGGCGTATGGGACGCTAAGCACAGGGACGCGGCCTTCAATGCTCTTGTCAATTTCATTCTCTCTCTCAATTCACTCTTTCAATTTCATGTGAAATCTGGACTAGAAACCCTATACTAGACGGTGCGTGGACATTACTATGATTCTTGATGTGAACGGCGCGCGCGGTCCTGCGTGGTCGCGGTCGAGACGCTCGCCCCGGTGAACTTTTGCCGTGCGCTCGCTCCTTCTGTGGTGCAATCGTACCGTTCCTTTCTTTTTTGGGGGGTAGCAGAATTCGCTTGCGCGAATTCAACCTCCCCTTGTTATTTTACCAACCACCAATTTTGCAAATATTAGTAACGTGTAATACAAACCATTTACTTATCTTTTACAGCTGCACAGATTTCTTAATTGTATGCATGCCTCAACTCATGTGAAAGCGAAGCAAACAAATTTTGTTAAGAAATCTATAATCAGTCATCTACAACAAAGTAAACTTTATTTGTGTATATGCTTTGTGAACGTAATGACTGTTTCACATCTTACGTTCAATATAGTTAAAAACGATAAAAAACCCCTGTGCAGGAAAAGACGAGAACGGAACACAAAAAAGATGAGGACACCACACTGAACTGCCAACCAAAGAATTTTTATTTTGTGAAACGAAGCCTTAAATACATAAGAGACCTCCTCTCCACCTTTATTCCCTCTCATATTGCACTCTTAAAAATGAACTTCACCGCATAGCACGCTGCTAGCCAACCATCATCTCGAATGATATCGTTATCTGCCCTGATTTGTTGAAAACGGGAGGCGTACGCCTTTTCTGTACCACTTATGCTGTTCATAATTGTCACAAAAAAGGCGTACGCCCCCCGTTTTCAACAAATCAGGGCAGATAACGATATCATTCCAGATGATGGTTGGCTAGGAGCGTGCTATGTGGTGAAGTTCAGTTCTAAGAGTGTGGGCTTCCTGTTTACACCACAAAGATAAATACAGGGGTTACTGACGCAGTTACTACCTGCGTTTTTGATCTCATGCGCCTCTCGAAAGAGAACGTAGAACGTCGAAAGAGAAGGCTACTTTGTTTTTTACAACTGAACAAAATCTTTGTTTTTTGGAATTCTGCCTGACATCCCACACATAATGTACAAACCCCGAGACTACACTCTTAAAAATGAACTTCACCGCATAGCACGCTGCTAGCCAACCATCATCTCGAATGATACCGTTATATGCCCCGATTTGTTGAAAACGGGAGGCGTACGCCTTTTTTGTGACACTTATGCTGTTCATAATTGTCACAAAAAAGACATACGCCTCCCGTTTTCGACAAATCAGAACAGATAACGGTATCATTCGAGATGCTGGTTGGCTAGCAGCGTGCTATGCGGTGAAGTTCGTTTTTAAGAGTGTAGTCTCGGGGTTTGTACATTATGTGTGGGATGTCAGGCAGAATTCCAAAAAACAAAGATTTTGTTCAGTTGTAAAAAACAAAGTAGCCTTCTCTTTCGACGTTCTACGTTCTCTTTCGAGAGGCGCATGAGATCAAAAACGCAGGTAGTAACTGCGTCAGTAACCCCTGTATTTATCTTTGTGGTGTAAACAGGAAGCCCACACTCTTAGAACTGAACTTCACCACATAGCACGCTCCTAGCCAACCATCATCTGGAATGATATCGTTATCTGCCCTGATTTGTTGAAAACGGGGGGCGTACGCCTTTTTTGTGACAATTATGAACAGCATAAGTGGTACAGAAAAGGCGTACGCCTCCCGTTTTCAACAAATCAGGGCAGATAACGATATCATTCGAGATGCTGGTTGGCTAGCAGCGTGCTATGCGGTGAAGTTCATTTTTAAGAGTGTAGGGAACACGAAGGGACAGACACAAACACGATGTCTTTTCACGCAAGTCACACACGTCAAACACCAAGTCAAGTCAAACGTCACAAAGTCAAGTCAAACGAACACAAGTCAAACACGAAGTCACGTTTGTGTCTGTCCCTTCGGGTTCCCTAGCCTCGGGGCTTTTACAGTATGCACCATATTCAACAGCTCGCTTGCTTCCTAGCCATTTTTTCATTGTCACATCCACATGTGAATAAGTGGTCCCCCAATGCACCGTATCTATTAGAGTATTAGTTGAATGTTCTTTTAAACGAGTGTTCATGCACCTTTCCATTAAACACAATTGAAAAAAAAAACAAAAAAAAAACAGCGCTATATCAACCAGCCAAAGCACTCGCTCTCTTTATGTACCTTGATGATTCCCCGATATATACCTTATCACGCTTTCGTAGTATAGAGTAAACTACATGAATATGGCATTCTGCAACTTTCTTCCCGTGATCACCAACCAGGCCAAGTTTTAACCGTTTGTCATGTTATATCTAGTCAATCAGGCTTTCTGTTAATTCATGTGAATCACCAACCAATCCTTTTTAATGTTATGTCAATATGCTTGCATATGTGGAGAACTGAAAGGTATATGCTACGTGTGAATATGAATGTCATCAGACTGGACGGTGGGATAGGTCTTTTACGATACAGCTAAACACACACCGTCCTTAAGCCCCTTTCTTTGAGTGTGGAAGGGGATGACGTGAACGATATGGTTGCAAAAAGAGGTGCATGAAGGTGGTTCCACTTCCAAACCAGACGTTTAAGAGAAAAGTTACATGGTGGTTGAAATTGATTCATGGAGTACTTGCGAGGGATTCGGAGTGGTTATGCAACTTGCCTTATCAAATATAACCGATTACCAAATATATATTTGCGAATAAATCCCGTCTACCATTATCATACACTGTGTGTTATTATTCCACAACCTAGTCGCAAAAATATTTGTAGTTACGAATAGCGTTTGAAACAATTTCCATTGGCAAACCTTCCCAACATAGCTTTCAGGGTCGTTGCAGAAGAAAATTGTTTCACAAAGCACTTGTGACAGAAAACATTATTCACTTGCGAAAGAGAAAACGAAGCTGCCTACTTCAAGTACTGCCGTTCATTGGCAATCACAAAACATAATCTGCGCACTAACGAAGAAGTGTTTCAGCCAACATACGCAGGACGACGGGTATAAATGTACAAATGTAGTCACTTCTTCGCACAATGTCGTCGTAGAGTTACGCTGGGCACCTTCTTCTACATCCAAAGCAGCCCTCAGCTGGCTGGCGAGCATCACAATATTTAACGAACAACACAGTTCACAGACACAACTGCACAGAACGCACATGTCCGCAGTGATTGGAAATACGGTGAACACATTCACACACCCATTGAGGAGCGACGGCAGCCATAACTCACGCTGGATTGGATACGGATTGAAGTGGCTATTTTGAGAAATAGCATGCTCGGTGCACATTGTTTGCAGATAATTTCTACTTCGGTACAAATCTAGGTGGCAGATTTTGCGATGTTGGCAATAACCGTCCCACAAGATGGCGATCCCCGTTGTTTTACGCGGGGAATGGGCCGAAATACATGCCAAGATGGCGACTTTGACCCATCTGGCAAACTTGGAGCTGAGCAAGGAATGACTAACCATAGGTGAGCAAACGGAGAGTTGAGGTGAACGGTAACGGAATGCTGCAGGTTGTTGTGGGCGCCATGCAGGTCAGTCAGACCAGGAACGCTACGTGGGTCCATCTCCCACTATCACCTCAACCATCATAACATCGCAATAAGTCACTCTCTATATCTGAACAGTTACCATGACCTAAGATTATGGGCAGTCTCACAGACAAAGAGCCTACAGCTGGTACACGGAGGAACGTGACATTGTCGACGAATATGTCCAAACTGCTTATTTGACAACATCAATCATGAGCATGCTCATTCGTGCCGAATGAGATGAGCCTGAATGAGCAAGCAGAGGAGGTGAGTGAGCATGAGTGAGTAAACTTAGATGGCGAGTGAGTGAGCGTGAATTAAAAAAACGAGCAGTGGGATCCACAAGGTCGACTTCTGCCCGTAGTTTACTTAGTAGTTTCCTTTCTATTTCGAGTCTTTTTCTCTTTGTTTTTATATCTTACACTTCCCTGCTGCACTGTGATTTTTAGTTTGCTAATACACTGCTCCACAGCAAAGAAATTGTGGGACTGTCAGTAGTCTGGTAATTTCTAACGTTTAATAGCTTCCACTGGCACACACAATATCGAGATAAAATAAAACACAAATGCGGCACTACCACTGCAACAACATCCAAACATGAAAGAAATGTAAATGTCACTGACATCCGTCTAGAGTTCATTGCTATCTTGCAAATGTGTTTCACAGATCGCGCCTTGTGTTTCGCGTGTGATAGCCGCAGCTCTACAGTTATTCATGGCGTAGCATGTACACACCTCGATGAAGACTGCAAAAAATGTGTGCTGGTTGGTTGTTCACCTCGACGACCCAAGTCATGTACAGTTATTTGCGTCTCGATGCAAGCCAACAGCCACTGTGGGCATCTTAGGCGCGTCCAGCATCTCAAAGTATGGCCATTGAATCCTTGGCACGATTCTTGACGGACACGGGATTGGTTTCTCGTCTTTGACTGTGTGGACTGTGAAGTCACCAGTGTTCCAATTATACAAGTGTTTCAACAACAACTACATGAATGACGCTGGGATGAGGTGTTTCACCGCAGCAATTGCGATACCATACCCCAACAAGTGTTTCTCTTCATTGCATGCCATAGCAAATAAATGAAGAGTAGCAGGTCCCCATAACCTGCGAAAACATCTCAGCGTGTTTACCTTTACATATTGCCCCTATGAAGAATGTAGAGGGTTGGGTCAAGGTCCACTTGGAAGAAGTAACAGCAAAAATATATAAAACCCTACTTAGACGCTAAACATTGCAACGAACGTTGCCTCTAAACTGTGGAGGCGTTTCCAATAGGAAGATGAGTCAGGTTGACACATCGGACGTCGACGTTCATGGGGAGATACATGGCGACCCGGATAGGCCGACATGTCGACCTGAACTCCGGGCAAAACAGTAGAAGCAGAGCGCGGAACGTGTCATTGTTCTGGCAGAGCATGACAGCGCCCACGGGGAAACATTTATACAGTCACACTCTGCATAGATACATGCACGAGCGTGGTCTGTATGCGCAGGCGCCAAGCAGATGTGTACCTTTGATCGTGAAATAATAAATGGTGTCGTGACGTTACACGTAACATTTGTCTGCCCAGTGTGCCGACATGTTGCATGTGACGCAGGGTAGCACTACGGATAATTTCGACCACCTGGGGTTCTTTTGACGTGCGCCGCAAATCTCCGGCACACGGTGCTGGAAACAACTATTACCTCCCCCACATTTCTGCCGTCATCATCCGGGATCGAGCCCACGACCTCGAGCTGAGCAAGCCAACACGGTACATACTGAGCTACCGAGGCCGGTGTTTGATCGTGGTCCACCATGCAGAACAAGAGGAGTGGTGCAGAGAGTACACGGCATAGGCAAGAGGTACGGTATATGCCTGTGATGTTCTGAGGTCGGATTCACACACACGATCGTAAGGAACGACAAAATGAGCCTGCCTGCGTCGCGCGTACGATGGCGTCGTGAGCGGTCGTAAGCGAGATTCACAAAGCTATCGTAGTGGAGAGGGTACCCCAATGCCGATGAAGAGAGAGTTGCTCATTTCCTGTCACGTGCAATTCGGAGAGAAACAACCAACAGGTGCGAGACTATGTTTTCGCTATGGCAACGATGACGAAAATTTGCCAGTCGTACCACTAATAGTCGTCCCTTTAGAACAAAAAACAACTTTATTTTGAGAGAAGGAGTGGGGAGGTTCATCGCCACAGGCGATACTCTACCCCATTGCTGGTGGGGATGTGGGGAATAAAATAATGAGCCCCTTCACAATAACGATCGAAGTCCGATGGTGTCCAGAAATGTCAAAAGAGCTTTGAGCGCAGATCGTTGCTGGGCTGAATTGGGCCAGAGACCAAGCAATTTCGATAGGGAGAAGGGGCGAGAGTCCAGCTGACTAAGAGTCGGAGAATGCGGTTCGGGAAGGTTGGTAGTAGGGGCAATGAAGAAGAATATGCTCCAGATCCTCAAGGAGCACCACAGTGACAGCAGGTGGGAGAGTCAACTTATCTCAAGCGGTAACGCCACTGAGCTGTAAAGGCCACATCGAGGCGCATTCGGTAGATTAATGCAGCATCTTGACGAGAGGTGTTTCGTGGCATGCGGAAAGCGAGCGGGATCAACTCTGCTCAACATAGATGGGGGAGAATGTCGGTTGTCCATTGGCGGGAAGCCAGGGGTGTCACGAGGCGTCGCAGAATAGAACGGCGGTCTCCACCCAGCAGAACAATACTGGTCCGTGTCCGATACGAGAGGCCTGCTCGTTCCCCACGATACCACAATGGGCTGAAACCCACTGGAGTACTAGCCTGTGGCCTGCTGCGTAGACAGTGTGGTAAGCCATTAACACATCTGTGACTAGGGGTGCGGATGGGCCTCGTATGCCGGAAATTGCAATAGCTTGAAGTGGAGATTTGGAGTCTGTGAAGACTGCCCATTCCCGCGGGGTAAAATCAGCGATGCGTTGTAGGAAGAACAGGATGGCATAGAGTTCCGCAGCTGTTGAGGAGGTTGGATGTGAAAGGCGTCGTCCTTGCACTACGCCTTCGGATGGTATGACGCAGCGTATGACACTCATGAGCAGTATGACAGTATGAGCAGTATGATGAACAGTATGACACTATCCCTTTAGAAGAAGAAGTCGTTCGTCCCCAGTTGCATTTCTTGGTCTTTCGGTAGCCATTATGGACGTCATGCAATCACAGGCGATACGGGTTCGACAACCCATCAGGGATATTCCCAGCATGTTCGTCCCGGAAGGGTGTTCTGTCGGGGGGGGGGGGGGTGGCACACATATTTGCAGCCTTTCTGGCTTTTTGTCCTTTCTTACAGATAGTTTGGGTGGGGAGGTTACAAGATTTTTTGGGGTGTCTTAGGGGGTGTAGGGGATGCTTGGAAAATCCCTGCGACCCGATTTTACGGAATGCAAAATTTAAGCACTTGTTGAAGGTTATCATGCAAAAATGCGCGCCATTCGCGCTAAGGGGTATGGCCCCGAAGGGTTTGTGGCAAAGTGCAGTTCGTGGGGGCGTATTACGGAGTCTTTGTTTGCCGTCTCCAAAATCACCGCTGCTAAGTACGCCGCCATCTTTCCTTGTAAGACCGCTCGAGAGCCCTCGCAGGATTCCGACGTAAGTTGCGAGAATTTTGCGATGCGCGTCGTTCGTGAATCTAGACTTCGTCGTAACTTCCTCGCACGACCGAGTTAGGACAGATTCCGTCAGATTCCGTCGTACGAGCTTTTTGTGAAACCGACCCCTGTTTTGTGTGCGTGGAGGTGGTGATGTCCCTCTACTATATGAGTCCCGACTGCCTGTGATGGAATGCCCCAGCGGTCAGATGTAGCTTCCATCAACCTTAATAATAACACTGGGAAAAAATGCGGTCTCCTTTCTGAGCGCGATAAGAGCCACCCTGGGGGCACTGGGGGAACCTTTAGTGACCAAAATCCTTGCGTTAAGCTAACAGAATAATTTTGTTCAATTAAGATTTCCTCATTGCCAATCAAGGGTTGCTGTAATCGCACTCGGGAACCAGACCATATTTTTTTCCAGTGTCATTATTAAGGTTGACGGGAGCTGTACGTGTCCACACGCTAGGACGGTGCTCGTAGAACAGAAGAGCCAGCTCGGTAGCGCGTGGCAGCAAGGCTACATCGTCGTCGTCTACGGGCCACCACATGCGTTTCGGTTCGACCGAAAGCGCCCCGGTACTGGCTCGTTCCTGACGTGTTCGGGAAATCGTCTTCAATGAAACCGGTATGGGAATATAGGAGTGATGACATGAGCCTCCATCATCGCGCATAAGCCCCTTACGATATACAACTGACGTATGGTAAAAATCTGTTGTCGCATCCTACTTCAACGTGTGCAACTTTCCGGGTACCCCCCATTCATTCCTGGTTTCCAGCACGTAGATGACAACGCTTGTTCACATAGGGTCTCGATTGGACGTTTAAGGGGACGATCGACTGCTCCAAGAGTACTAGGACAACCTAGTTGGAATACAGGTTTTGAAGCTATTGCCTAGAGCTGTTGTCTGTTAAAACCTGACGTGACAAGCTCCAAAATTGGAAACAACTAACGGAAGCGACAGCAACAGCGCTTTCACCAAAGTGCTTTATCTAAAGATAACGTACAAAACACTGGCCTTGGTTACGGCACCCCCGACATCTTGACGAATAAACTGAAAATCAGCAAAACGCGAAACACAGCTTTCATTGCTGACGTCGGATGTTGGTGTTGCTGTAGGAAGATGCTATGGTCGTTGAACGGCAGCAAGCTTGATCCGTTTACGAAGCTCACGGAGGATAAAACCAGGTTTGAGGTCCAGATGATCCTGCGTTAATCGAAAGGTCTTGTAAATTGATTTATTTTTGTCATGAATTCCCTGTGGGAGATCTCAATACTGAGCAACCACTGTCGGCAGCCTTTCGTTCGAATGCAGGAAACCCCACTCTGAAACTAATCACCCGACTTCGCTCTGGAACGATAACCCCAAAAAACTGTAGGAACGATTATTTCCTTACCTGCAGAGGCGCATACAGCCATATTCGCACACTGATACCCGTATCTTATTCTGTCCAGTACTTCTACACATACGTACCTCGCTCGACGCCACCTTTGAATCTACTATTTGTTCATTTGTGTACTCTTCGCAGCAGGCATGTCTGTAAATTGCTGGTCACGTATCATCGATTCCTTTCGGCGGTAGCGCTTACGACATAGCGTGCGCATTAGGTCATATATACTTGCACCGAAGTTACTTAATAATTTTATATAACATTATATACGATTGACCTACACTATTGGTGTGTGGATTGCACAGATTCATTCTGATGCCTTATTCCTGCGGTGGCTACCATAGAGTGTGGCTCACGCATGCGATCACGTAGTACAGAGGAGTATCCCACACTTCTCCGCGCCGGCCGGCTCCCCATAGAAAAATATCTGCTCCTTGGGGGGGGGGGGATATGTTTATTAAGATAAAAAAGAAATTAAAGGTTAACTAGGCAAAGAGCCGGCTTGCTATTCCGAAAAAAAGGAAAAAGAGGGAAGGGGAAAACGAAAAAGAAAACGAAGGAGAAAGAAAAAAAAAACAGAAAGGGGAATCAAAAAAGAAAAAGAAAGAAGGCGGAATCGAAACAAAGGAAGGAAAGAAAAAAGAAAGACGGGTGAATAAGAAAAAAGGAAGGAAAGAAAAACAAAAAGCAACAAAAAGAAAGGAAAGGGAAAGAAAACAACAAACGAAAAGAAAGGAAAAGGAAAGAGAAACAAAAATAAACAAAACGAAAGGAAAAGGAAAGAAAGAAAGAAGAGAATAAACACTAGCACAACGTTACATGCAGTTCACGAGTCCTGAGACCCGGAGAAAACCGAGGAGAGCGGGAGTGACAGCAAACTGGTTGGGGTGCAAGACAGGGCCAAGAAGAGCGGCCAACGAAAAGTCGTTACAGCCAATTTGGAGCACACGGCAGCGGAGGGTGTCCTTATGTTGAAGGTGCTGCTAAAATACAGGAGTTGGTGTGGGATGTCAGCTTCCACTCCACAGACATTACAGTTTGGTGAATTTTGCCGACCCATCTTGAAGAGAAGTGAAGGTGTACGGTCAACACTGAGTCGTAGGCGGTGGAGAAGGGATTATTCCTTACGGCTGCGATTACAAGTGATGACGAACTCCATCAATGGGTCGAGTTGAGTAATGAGTTGTAAGTCGTAGTTTCGGCACGGAACTGCTGAGCACATGTGGCACACCGACGGCATATCCCTGTATTCACACGAGTCAGTTTTCTGCCGGCAGCAAGTCGGGAAGGAGTGAGAGGATATCCGAGATAAACAAGGTCACTACGAGTCTGAAGACGAGGAGGAGGAGGAGGAGGAGGAGGAGTGTCGTTGGGAGAAACCCGAGAGGTCTGCCTGCCTGATTAGGCGGCATGTTTCTCGGGAAGGGAAAGATGCCCGCTCGTTCTCTAGCATTCACACGAGTCATTTTCCCGGCGGCTGTCAGTTTTCCGATCCCTTCTGTATTCGCGCGTGCATTTTGTCTGTGTCTAGCGGAAGAAGGATGGATCAATGAAAAAAAAAGCTTATTGCACTTGGACTCCTTGTGGATGATTCAGGGTGCATTCACGTGAGAAACGGGACAAGATATGGGCCAAAGAATAGATTCCGAAGAAGCGCTATGGAATGTAAAACAGCATGAACCCAAATCTCCGTGTGGACAACCCAAACGCCTGTCGGAGTATTTTGAGAACGGACGTTGTCACATTCGGTTTTATTTTCCACTCATGAAGCGTATCTCGATGCTGAGCACCAATATAGGCGCGACAGCGTGCCGACAAGTGATGGACTGGCGATGAAGCTGTGATGTCGAGCTACGCGTAGTAAATAATTAATTAAATAAATCAAATTTTATTTTCCATTCGGTAGGACGAGTAGCTTCGAATTATTATGTTTTTATACATGTATTGGGAAGGTGCAAGCGAACGATTATGTGCAGTCAACGACTGTACAGCAAAAGAAATATCCGCGTTTATAAAATTCATACTTTGTATTCAGTGTCTGCATCGCCTCCCGTAGAGAAAAAGCTTCCTATGCAACACTACATTGTAGACAAATATCTATGGATTGCATAATTGTTCCTAAGCTCCTGCGCCGGTAACACCAAGCATCGTTTGCGTTCCAGTTCAGAATTGGCCATAGTACAGTGAATGCCGTTGTATGGGACACGTGCAGAGCAATCCTGATGAAATAAAAAGCAAGCGCGGTAAGTATCCGTTGCGTCACCTTCTCCTTCTGCCGGCTGCAGACGCCGTCGGTCGTCAGAATCTGTGCCGGGAGGACAAGATATCCGGCTGCCTCCGACTGCCGCTCCGGAGATCAGAAAGTGGTGACGTGGCGAAGAGCGCCGGTCACGTGGCACCAGAGAGCGGTGACGTTCTCTGCCGCCTGAGCGTCAGCCGGCAGAAAACTGACTCGTGTGAATACAGGGTATGTGTAGGCGGCATGTGGAGGCTGTAAGCGGCAGAGGTGCCAGGGCCGAATTGTCATCAGACCCAGCGCGTCTCGCTACTGCCTCTGCTTGGGTATTTCCATACACGTCTACGTGGCCAGGGACCCATTGAAACGTGATGTTGCAACCAGTGGCGAAGAGTTCATTGAATTTTAGAAGCGTCATCGTATGCAAATCGCTTATTATGCTGAGGCGAGTTGACGACAACATATCTAATGATGCCTTGCTGTCGGTAAGAATGACCCACGTTCCGTGCCCGGATTCAGTAATATGCTCCAGTGCTGCCAGGATACCAAACAGTTCGGCTTCTGTCGAGGACACTGTATAGGAGAGTTTGAAACCGTGCCCCAGGTCTTCATCCGGAACGTAGAGAGCCGCGCTCGAACTACCTTGGGTTACTGAGCCATCGGTGTATATATGGCGACTTAGTCGGTGTACATGAAAAAACTGATGTTCTGAGGCTGGAACAACATAGAAGGTAATCCAGAAGATGTGGGTTCGAGTCCTACAGCTGGCTAACCTTTTCAGTGACTTTCATCATTCATCATTAGTCGGTGTGTTGAGGCGAGGTGCTCCAGTGTGAGCTGGTGCGCCACGACTGTGGGGACGTCTTTCTTGCGTTGGAGGCAAGGGATGTTAGAGTGAATACAGGGTCTTTTAAGAGTCCACATCGCCGGTGCATAGGATGGTGTAGACGCGGGAGATGGAATGCTCCCTTTCAGGCGGGCAATGGCACTGCCGAAAGCAGACGCTGGGCAGTTCTCATCAATGCCACAAAGTGAGTGAAGCAGGTGCCGTGTAATGTAGCGTGTATAAGCGCGAAGGGTATCACCATCCCGCAGTACGTGAACTGGCTTCTCTCGCGCCTCTGCCAAGACAGAATACGTCTCCGTTGTCCTGCAGACTCCCAAACAGACACGGAGACTACGGGCCTGGATGTTGAGCAGTTCCTGTTCTTGGGTTCGACTGAGACCATGCAGAATTGGTAAGCTGTACCGCAATGTCCCCAACTCCAGGGCCTGATGGACACGATAGAGGTCAGAGCATGACAGGCCCCAGGATGCACCAGCAATACGCCTGAGTACATTTACCTTGGGTTTCCTTGCTATATGATATGGAAGTAGCTCCAGTAATCCAACTTTAGCACAGATGCCGAACATAGCGGAACTGCCACTTGGAGTGCCACGTACGCGATAAAAGGTGACGAATGAGTGGATAAAGGGTTGAGTTCTCAAGGTGCACGACATTTTTCGAATGACATAACCAGAGGCACTAAATTTCGTTTCCGTCCGAAAGTTGATTAAAACCCGAAGCGTGGCTAGCCTAGCGACCACTGCTAAGGTCGATTATTTGTGTAACGTCAAGTAGTGGCATTACTGTGCGAGACAACTATGATCGTGAGAGAAACCAGAGCGGTAGGTGGGTAGACTAATTCTAGCAAACCCAGGGTCCTTTAACGCGGGCTAAAATTTCAGCACACGACGCGAAAGCAATCCGCAGGACATCACACTATTCGCAGACATAGGACATTTGCGGCTGCTCTGATAACCTTAAACAATTAGTGACTCTGGGGTGTCAGGTTTCTGACACGACTTTTTCGAGCTCTGAAACGCGAAAGAAATTAGCGCAGCCACACTCTATGCCATCAAACTGACAGGTGCAGTATGACCTGATTAGTATCGCAGTACCTTTACAGTAGACGATGAAATAATTATAATCGATGCGACATAATTGCGCTCACGAACGCTTCTGTTCATATATGATGTGACTGAACGCGAAGTTTTGCAACAAGAGCCCAGAAATAAGGAGATGGGCAACCCGTAAGTATCGGATACTGTTGAATCCCACCAAACAAAAATACAGCCCTCGGTGGCACTGAATAAAAATTTATGTCGAGAGCGACCAGTATATTTCGAACACTATAGAATGACAGTTTTCTGTGCGAAGTATCGGCGGCTGTCTGTGCCTCTCGCGGTATCTAGTAAAGTCAGGCTAGCCTCTTCTGTAACGCCACAATCAAACAAGTTGGCAGAGAAAAGACGTTTTATTGGCCGACACCTCCTCCGTGACTTTCATCAGAGACGTACAGCTTTGCTTTTTACCACTGCACTGCACGAGACATTTTGCAATGACACGATTTTTATACGTATGTCCTGTTAAACACTGACACGCTTCACTTCTTTGTCCGACACTTTGTACCCAGCATGAATGGATGACATCCACCAGACCTAAATTCTACCAGCTACCCTTCTCTCGAACACTTGTAGAGAATGAAGGAGGCTAGATGTATCGAATAAAAAAAAATCACTCACTGGGGTTTCCCTGCATCGCTCGAACTTGACTTTCTGGTAGATGCAGACAATGAAGATCTTCAACTGCATCATTGCTTGACGAATTCCGATGCAGTTCCGTGGACCAGCACCGAAGGGTAAGAATGTGAAGGGACGAATATAGTCTTTATTCTCTGGAAGAAACCTGCACAAAAGTCAACAACACAAGGGTCACACCCCGCACAAGGGTCAACCTGCACAAGGGTCAACCGTACGATAGTAAATAAACTACGCAGTCATAACGGAAACAATGTGATTGAATTCCAGGTCCCGTTAGTATCAAGGCACGTGAATAGTGATTGGTTCGATTTGGTACAAAAACTGAAAGGAAACGGAGAAAGTAATGTTGTAGGTAGACACAGTGTCGGCAATCTGAATGTTGAAATGTGAAGTCGCTTTACTATGTGTATGTGGATTACAGTGTGTTATAGTAATTGGTGATTATAGACAACACTCCACACTGATGCACAGAATGTGACCGATGTTCATGATGTTTATTGCTTTTTGTAATTTGCCGTTTTTGAAATATTCTGTTTTCATTTTCCCTTTTAACGTACCGACTTGCGTTGGGCTACGGAGGTACAAAGCTGAGAAACCGTCCAAGCGGTCGAGTACCGCTTCGAAGGGTTGAGCGCATAAACGCTTCAATTTGTATCTGGGAATTCCGCAAAAGCTGAGCTTCTGAGTCGAGCCGCGTTTATGCGGACGTCATTTATCCGGATCCCGGGTTATCCGGACAACAACCCGGGAACGGATTTCGCCCCATGTATTTTGTTCTCGTAATCCGGGCTTCAGTTTCCGTACTCGGGCGAGAATTCCAGGGAATAGAAATCGGAAATGCCTATATTTATGCTTCAGTTTAGTTACCCAGACCGACCTCAGTCACAGGACACGTTGACCCCGCTTCCTCATCCCTTTTCTTGCGTGGGAGTTATCCCTGTCAGATGTCAGCGACCTACATTCTTTCCAAGCGGCCGGGACCGTGCTGGAAGCTCCACTTCCCCATTGTGCACAGCTGCGGCACATTGACCAGTCCAGTCATTAAGCAATATTTCAGGGAGGTCAGTTTCCACCCAGAGAGCGTCAGTGACTCTAGTTCTAGGATGTCGGCTGCCGGCCGACCGTCTCGTGCACAGAAACGGCGTAGACACCTTCGCTTCACTTTCGCTAACAAGGCAGCGGACAAGTGGCTTAGAACAGAAAAAGAAAACGTGAACGCCGTGCCAGAGCGTGCCGGACGGGAAGGCAGACTGGAAGAAGCCCTTCTGACGTCGTTTGGAGATATTCGTTCTCGTGGAGCACCGCCAACGATATGACGCTGATAAATAAAGCGAAGATCTTCGGCACAAGGCCGGGTAAGCCATTCCACTCCAAAAAACGTCAGTTGGAATTCCCCCTGCACCCTCCCTCACTACGCGCACCGACAAAGAAACCGCCCCCTCCCCCAACCCGAGGGTTTCGACCCGCCCCTGATTCCACGTCTACGTCTATTGAAAAGAGATCTTAAGGAGCTTTACTGCATGCATGCGGGGGTTGGTGCATGGTTTACATGATCATTTGTGGCATTTCTATGCCGTCGTTTCATTTATCCGGATGCCCCCTATCCGGACGTTTTCGCCGAGAACGGCCTCGTCCGGATAAACAGGGCTCGACTATATAACCTTTGGCATTCATGCAGTTCCGAAAGATCTGCTCCGGAAGATGCGTTTCGAAGTCTTTGATACTCACTTGTCGAACCTCTAAAGCCTGTGCAAACTTAAAGTTTTTCTTTCCCTATTTTATTCGAAGAGGTTCAAACTCCGGTTTTTGTACCAAACGCGGATATCCGTGTATGTCTGCCTGCTCGCTTCACTTAGAAATTGACTTTACGCTAAAGCTCCTATAAATGCACACAAACTTGCTGTTCTGCGGTCCCGAACTTCGAAATGTTGACTCAAAACAACTGTTTTCCGTAAAAAAAAAAAAAAAAACAATGTCGTTACATTAACAAACGGCGCTTGCAGTCGTCTAAGTGCTTGCGCCTGCGACAAACAACAACTTTATTACGGGACGACAGCTGGGGAGTTTCATCGCCAGGGGCGATACTCTACCCCATTCCTGCGCCTGCGCACATAAATGCACGCATGCACAATGTTATTTTCGACGGCCAAGTTCCACAGAAAGGCTTTTTCTTTCTCTACTGTCATCATCATCACGACCATCATCTCGTTCTGTAGTTTAATTTGAGCGTCCCACTGAAGCTTGATCATCTCACTGGGCAACGGGGTCGAGTCTAATTTGTGCATAGGTCGACAAATTCACTCATGATGACCATCATGGGCGTCATCACCATCACGCCATTGAAGGGCTTCTGCGGTATCATGTGATGCTGAATTTGATGCGGAATGATGCCCAAGGGTGCGACGTGATATTTTCGTTTCATTTCGTGTTAACGCCGCGAAGCAACTGTAGCTATGAGCGGGGTACAGACGTGGACAGATGGAGAGAGAACAGCAGGACTAGGGGACACGGGGGTTAGTATGCATCCTGGGATCCTGTCGTATTGAACCCGCATCACCTGCCAGACTCGGCGTGGAAAGTGGTCACTAAAGTGGTTCCAAAGTCGTCACTATGCCACGGGAGCTGGTGACGTGATGTTGAGCTTCAGGTCGAATGATAGGTGTATGATGTTGATGTGGTGTGATGAGCTGGTGACTACGACCCACCATGACGTGACGTTGAATGGATTTCCGGAAAAAGTGCGGACATGTGAATTCGTGAGATACAGGCATTCCAATGGGAGTAGCCGACTCTCTTCATGAGCGCCAAATTCTGCATTTTATTCTTCACATCAAACCAAACTTGTGGTCAAAAAGGGATAGAAACAGATGACGTTACACGGAAGGATCATCGCGACGTTCCGCTAGACGCGCATCCAATACGCGGGAATCTGCGAACCTCAACGAAACCAGAAATCAAGAGAACTTCTCCAGCGGGACCTCATGGAAGCGCATTCGGGCGGCGCCGGGGTCAGTAATGTTCTAGCAGTATTGCTTGTAGTAATACACGATTCGATAAATTAAACGCGTCTTACGGCCGCATTTTAATACTGTCTTCTACTCGACAAGCCGACTCGACGCCTGTGAGTAGAGGGAAGAAGCACTTCTCCTGGCTTCAGGAATTACTGACTTTCAACGAAGCTTCTGGGCGATTCGTTCAGGGCGACCTCGTCTCCAGGCACATATACTGTTACTGCTGTCCTTTTATTTAAAACAGCGTGCTTTGTGCTGCCGGAAAATTGGTTCGTCGAATGTCGACCCGGGGAACACTCATGGGACTGCCAGCGTTTCCGAAAAGCCTGAAGGATTTCCTCCGCTTTCGGCCCGTGTCAAGTCGACGGGAATTTATAAAGCACACACACAACGCCTTGGTAGCAAAGTAGGTTGATTTTCGCCTTCGGTTCACTGTGTACTGAGGATGCCGCCTGTATATAGGTGGTGAAACGTGTACGCTTTATTGTTTTAACGTATTCCGTCAAGCCGGAGTAAACCAGTTTTTACAGCACAAAACCAGTCTCAGGGGAACAGCTGGAGTGGAGAATCGAGTAGAGGATCGTTTAAGAATGTCATAGTTAGCCACACTACAATATCAACAACAAAGACAATGATAGGGGATGATGTATAGGAAAATGCCACGTGAGTTGTGTGGCCCACTTCCTCAATACCGTCGGGACCGTACGAGATATAACACGACAATGAGGTGTCTATGGATGAGAGAGGCACAGGTGCTTTGAGAGAGTAGTAAAGGTGATTTAGCTTCTTCGGTGATCCGTAAGGGTCCCCGTAAACTAAGGAAGACACGAGAGGCACAGAATGTGGAGAACGTATAGGACATAAAGGAGGCAGATGTCTTGCAGGAAATCAAGGAAAGTCTACACTACAAGGTAATAATGCTATACCACTGAATTTTAACCTCTAAAACTCAAACAAAGAGAGGACATATTTTTTCCAAAACCATAAGCGGGTACCTAAGGTACGCCGAAATTTCAGGACGTACGATAACTACTGTAATGTTGATTTATGGATACCCCTTGTACCGCATGACCTGTTCACTTGTTGCATTGTAGGTGGTTCATATTTGGTGCATACCTTTCAGGCTTGAACGTCTCCGGTTCCTCGTAGAATTCAGAATCCATGTGCATTGCCTGAACAGGAATGTAAATGATGTTTCCAGGATTGAGTTCTATTCCTTGCAGTGTCGTCTTCTTTGTGCAATACCGTGACAGACTTGAAAGAAAAACGTGACGTCGCTGAATTGGCAACATGTCGCTGAGCTTGGTAAAACAGAAAACGAACAGCACAAAACAAGGCTCAAAACAGCAATGAAAAAAAAAAAAGGAATATATTGTGTATACATATAAAACGTAGACAGACAATGGATGGGAAAGGGACCGAGCTTTGCCGTCCCTGTCGGAGCGAATGTGAAGCCTGGTACCTCGAGACCGTTGTGGCTGATAAGCGTATCTTACGATATTGTTATTTAAAAGTGTTCAGTAGAGAAAGAGTCTTAGGCAGAGAAGAAGACTAACTAGCACGGAAAATAAAATAAGGTCAGGAGCGAGCGCTCCTGTCGTGCGGTCTTATCGTGTTACCGGTAGAACAGGATCCCTCCAGATGGGGTCGCGTAAGAACGGCATTACTCGCGATCGCTTGTTTATGGCATGCTTTGTATGTTTTTCTTCCACTTCCCCACGTAATCTCGTCAGACCTTTTGGGGGTATTGTGGAGTAAATAGAATAAATAAATAAATATTTCCTTACTAATACTACACCTGCTCATTATTATCTGAGACTTGCAAATATAGATATGCCTGAACTTTCGCATCTGGCACTTTCTGGTGCGCGATCAGCAACATTCAAGCGCAAGTGTTCCTTACAAGGAGTCCGGTGTGTACATCCGCAACGTTTCGTTGATTGCGGCCTCGAGGTACTCCAAAGACTGCAACTTCTCGTAGGTCAACTCCTCCTGCGCAGATTAAAAAAAGAAAGAAAGAACAAGAAGCGGATCCGTGAACACTTCCGCATACCATGTGCCCTCCGCCGCTCCGATAGAGCTTGGTTAGTAGATATGTTTAAAGGGACCATGAAATGATTTCCGCGAATTCTGAGTTCTCTGCCGGAAACGGTTCTTATGATGCCTCACTATCATACACACATCGAATTTTAACCGTAATCCGTGCACTGAGGCGCAGTTACCACGGAAAAATAGCGGGGCGTGATCACCGGATACATCCCTTCGAAGCGGGCTTTCGTCATCGCTATCCAGTCCTCTCAGCCAACTGTGGGCAACCGGGAGGACACATCCTCCTGGACCATGTGGGTGCATGGTTTCGGTTTGGACGACAATGTTGTCGTATACCTGCGATCCAAATCAGTAGAAATATGGCGAAACGAAAATTGTCAGCGAACGAGGAAGAGATTATGCGGCACACACAGCGTCTAGGAATCGTTCCGTACGCAGCAGCTCATAAAATCCACCGACAGAGACGTTTTCTGACGTAGGAGAAGTTCAGTGAGGAAAACGTGCTTCGAAAACCACGCTAACAGTGAACGGCTACATTACACTTCTGGCAGGATTTCCTGTCAACGATTAGATACAATCGTATCCCTCGGTCAAATTAAAACATATTTCATGGTGAAGTTTGCAAGCTTGCTTGCAAATTTTGCAATTTGCTCGCAAAAGCCCGTCCGCGAATCGGCAACATACTCTGTGTTTGATGTCACGGCCAGTTCGCCTCGCATGCTGGCCATAGCAACCGCCGTTCACGGCTGTGGATAATATAGATTATTTTCGCTATTTGGACGATTTTAAACTTCACATTGCACAGGGTGAATGCTTTAGTACAGGGGAACAAATTGAAACTGAGTATCCACCAAGTATCCTTTCATGGTCTCTTTAATAACAAGAGTAGTAAGTAGTATCAGCTGTGGGGGTATGCGCAAATCCAAGGATTTGCGATGGTTTGTTCCAGATTGTTAACTACCTCATGCAGACACGCAATAACATATATCTAAAGCACTTCTGCTAAGTGACATCAGAGCAGCGAGAGCATCGGTCATTCTTATTGATCCTCCGAAACACGTGTCCTCTCCCATTGCAGCTGTCTGGGGGAATTGGTAGCCTCACTGGTGGTAGAGGACTGCCGTGATGTCAGAGCAGTGGTACTTTCTGTATTTGAGGAAGCATGTTCTACGCGTCTCTTACGTGTTTTACTGTAAAACTAGGGTTGTAAGCTTACATCGCTGCGACAAATCGTCTTCTACGTCAATTCACCAGAAACTAAAGTTCCACTACGGAACTAAAAAAATGCTAGTTCTTTCATTTCGCGTTCTAAATTAACATCCTGCAAAGTTCGACTACGCAAGATATAAATGCCGTCAGCGAACGCTAAGCGTTTCCAGGAATATTCCATAGAACCATAGAACTGCCAGCTGCTGTCGGCAAGAACTAAACTTGGAGGAGCAATGTTGCCAGACGGGTGGCAGATTGCGCACACTATGACGTCATGCTCCTCTATTCTATATATTTGTTTTTAAATCCACGTCACATGGAGAAATACATAGATTGCAATGACACAAAATTAGGTTGGATTCTGGTGACACGAAATTTGTTCCATCGAGGCACTTTAAGGCGACCTGTCACACAACCCCAAAAGAGTACACACTTCCCCGTTCAGTATGTTTTTCTGGTCTGCCGTTCAAGTGAATTCAGCAACAATATGCCAAAGCTTAAGACAGAAGATACACGCGACGTCCGTACTTTTCCGATGACACGATCGATCTCTTCAATAACTTTGTCTTGGTATTCCGTTTGCGAAACGAGGCTGTACGTGAGGTAGTGGAGGGCTGAAGCTATTGTGTCATTACCGCCGAGCAGCAGAACCAGCACTTGAGCCACAATGTCGTCCATGGTAAGGCCTGGAACACAAAATGACATAAGGGATACCTTCTTGTTGCCTTTCTTGTCATAGGGCTCACAGAGTTTAATTGATGACTGCTTTTGGCTAGTTCACACTGTTGCATTTGTGTGCGTTACGGATGCGGATGCGGCAGGACTGTCATGGCAACGACGTACAGCGAGCCGAGCCGCAATCGGTACACAAGAGATTGCCTTGCGGTGTCGGAGACACGCATCCATGCGGCTGACTAATCAGTGAAGGGCCTCACGCTCGCGCGCCAAGCTCCGTTGTTGTCGATTCTCCAGAATCCACAACGATCCACGTTCCACAAAGTGGCACAGATCAGTGTCTACAGATCTGTGGCTATCAGTGGCTACGATAACAGCCCATTTCTTTCCACACCAAAGACGTTAAAGAGTTGCTACAGCGATGACAGCGGTGTCTATAGATGCGCGCGGTGAATACTTTCAAGAGCTAACGTAATTTGGTGCTTCCCGAATTTTCTAGTGTATTTAAAGGAATTAAAGTTTTCGTCAACCTTTCAACCTTGAACAACCCTTGTATTACGTGCGGGGCAAGGGCCTGAAACGGGGAAATAACATCAAACTAAGATAAAAAGAGCAACACAGAAAGACAACGCGAAACAAGCAATGCGGCTTTCGTTACAGGAGAACCAGTAAAATTGCATAATGCAGACGAGCTGATGGAGGAGCTCCACACCGCACAAAAGCCTCAGTTTGGGCACAAAAACGAGGCGAACGCACAGAAGTGTCGTTCTATCCGTGTCGTCCGTCCTTTTTTGTGCCCAAACTCGGCTTTTTAGCAGCATGAAATCAATTATTATTTTTGTGATTAGGACATTCGCCTGCTTTGTTCTTTGCTGGCATTCAGCTGTTGGGAACGGATTCAGACGTTTTTACAGCCACGGAACCCCGGTACCAAGCTGTACGTAACTCGTGCGTTTTGACAGGAACCTCAGCGGTTGTTCAGTAGTTGCTCAACGGCGATAACGGCTGATGTTGTGTGACTCTTATGTTGTACGCAATAGGTTTCCCCTGTCTCAGCGTCACGCAACGCGTTGCTATTTCGTTGTTTTCTTTTCTGTTTCTTTCCTCTTTTTTTTTTTTTTTTCAGCGGCAGCTATCACGGGAAAGGTTTCAAGACATCACCGTCTCTGTGGACAGAGCCCCCTCACCCACACGAGGCAGAGAGCGAGAGTCAGTCAGAGAGCGCGCAGTCAGAGAGAGAGCTGTTCGCATAGCATAAATCAATTGAGCTGTGGCAGCTGAAGAAAAGGCACCAGCAGAGGGATTCGAACCCACACCTTCTGATTGCCAGCCAGAGATGCTATATCGATTACACCAAACTAGCTACCCTCTCTTCATCGTATCAAGCTACGCTAAGAAACATGGGAACACGCACTTACCCCCAACGATTTCTCTCTGTTGTTGGTGTGTTGAGGGTGAGTGTGTGTGTGCGTCCTAGCGTGCCTTGATACGTTGAAGAGAGGGTAGCTAGCATGGTGTAAAGGCCAACCCACATTCTGTGTATTCCAGCGCGCAACACTCACAGGGCACAATTTCACGCACACAATCCTTATGCTGTTCATAGTATTGTCACAAAAAGGGCGTACGCCTCCCATTTTCAACAAATCAGGGCAGATAACGATATCATTTGAGATGATGCTTGGCTAGGAGCGTGCTATGCGGTAAAGTTCATTTTTAAGGGTGTAATGCCTCATATTTACTCCACCGCGTGGTTCGCCCAGCGTATTCAGGCCCCGCGTATCACGCGCTCTGTTTTTACGGAGGGGAACACGAGCCATGTGGGTCGGCCTTAACTGGGAGTATGTCTGGATTGTGTCCGGCAATCAAAGTGTGTGGGTTCGAATCTGACTGCTGGTGCCTTTTCTTCAGCTGCCATCATTCAATTGAAGCATATAACTGGGGATTGTGAGGCTTGTAGTGTATTCTTGTCCGTCTATGTTTGACTACATCATCCATTGCAACATCGGCATAGATCGGATCGCGCAAGCCATACGTTTCATGCGTTAAGCATCTACGGGATATCGAGTACGATATTAGAGAGTTTTAGTGCGTCTCACGGTATCGCCTTTGCGTACGTAAACCCTGCGCGCGCGCAGATAACAGAGACAGCTGCGCGTATAAACGCTTATATATACCGTATCCCTTACGTACATACAGGCGATCGCCTACAATGCACTAAGAATCTCTATTATTATTAGAAGAAGAACCGTGTATTCACAGGAGCGACATTCCCCCAGAAATGGAAGACGCGAAAAGCGCCATAGCTTTCTGCTGTCACGTGAGCGCGAGCGCTGAACGTCGAGTCTCCACGTACGCTGCTAACCGTGGTCAAATATTCTGCTACACAGCCACAAGATATTCCGTAGCAGACGACAGGAAAACACGCTGACGGTGTCGTCTGCTAAATGCGCAGTACGCCACTCCCGATATTCCGCACCCTGTGAATGCTCAACATAACGTGGGACGGAACTTGGGCTCTGTGAGCAGTGTTTTCGCTTTTTTTTCCCACTAGAATCTTCTTTGCGGATGCCGCTCGTGTGAATACACGGGAAGAGGGACAGTCAGAAGAAAAACAACCTGAGTTCGAAATATCGACGGCTTTCGTCCTGAGGAACTTCCCTTCATATTTCCTTAACGGTCCGGTGAATTTTCTACCCTTTTTTTTTTCCTTTATTATTAGCGGCGTTTAGTAGGTCGGAGGATGTTTACAATAACGATTCCGAAAACACGATAAGGCAGTCGGTCTGTTTCTTTGAAGCCGGTGACATCACATTGCTGCTTTAATTTGATAGCTTCCTTCCTTTATCCTATAGTTCTTCCATGTACAAAAACACCTCTTTCCTACCTCACGTTCCTACCTCAGCAGTGTTACTGAGCGTTGTAGTCAGAAAAACGTGTGCGCTATGCTAATAAGTCACATTTTGCTGGCTATACAGAACATTATTTTGACAAGATCTTGAACAAGATTGTGCTCGTTTAGCAGGCGGTAATCACGATCTAGGCTACTCCACTGAACAAATGTAACCACAAATGTCGCCCGTCTTGTCCCCACCATGTCAGTCCGACTCGTGAAAACTGTTTGTTCTTGCACGAGAACTCTGTGCGTGCGGTGTTATATGGAAAAAGGTGATATGCCATGCTCCTGGGTTTTGGTCAGTTTCTGCTAAGTCACACGCCCAGAAACGATGCTAACGGGACATGCATGTAATGTAGGCACATGCATATATGTTACACATTTCGCATATGCATTATTCAAGGATACTCATCTGCAATTACTTTACCAAATCTTCACTCGCAGTTTACTCGGTTTGGGATTTTGCGGCTTATCCCCTTATTGCATACATAGGCTAAATTTTTGTCGTTCTGTCGGCGAGGGAGGAATGGACGTTTTTTTTTTTTTTTTTTGTTCCTTGTCATAAGATTGTGGTGGTGTTGGTGAGCATCTTTTGTTCACAGTGAACATGTAGCAAAACATCAGTGAACTTGCACATCCGCACGTAATGGTGGAGTTTGTACAAGCGCCTGATACTGCATTTGTTCCCTGTACGAGAAACCATATATAGATCCCGCAGGACGATGTTCAGGGACCTTAAAAGTTGACATCAGAGGAATCCATCTCAAAATCACGACTTTTCCTAATCACTTGTCGACCATTCTGACGCACCTCGCCAGCCATTCGTGCGACTTCGCAAAGCGTTGCTGTTCGACGTGAAAACAACAGTAAACGGTCGCTTTCATGATCGTGAGACACGCAAGAGCAAGGATCAGCGGCTACACTAGGGATCACGCAGTTTTTAGCATATATGCGATACTATATACCCTTCGAAGTACTTAGGTTGCCTCAGGGAACCAATAGCATAGCTGGCAGGTGTTCTCAAGCTTTGTGAGCTGAAGGAGCCCCTATACATTTGTTGACATAGCGATTAACTCCCAACTCCCTCCCAGCCGCAGCCAACGACGTGGACACAGTGAATATTATGTTAAAATTTACATGAACAAACGGTGAAACCAGATGGTTCTGTGCAACGTAGCCTGGATTTTGAAGCAAATTGCCTTCCTCGGATGAGTCACACATTATGTATTATTAAAGGAACTGTAAAGCGAATTTCAGCCCAGGGTAAACTTATGATTTTATGAAAGCCTAGGAAGAGTACATCTCAGTTACGAAATATTTCTTTTCGAATCCCTCTTTTCTTTGAGTAACCGAATTTCAAAGATTGCATTCGAGCGCAAACCTGAGTACTCCCTCAGCAACAACACCGGGTTGGCTCGGGTCAGCTATGGCTAGTCTCGCCTTTCTCATCCGCGTCCCGCTCTGTGGCAAAACCGTAATGGCCGAAATGCTTCAGGGTCCATGCCGTGTGATGTCGATTTTTCCAAACCTGAATGCCCTCGAGCTTGGGATAGTCCAGCAGTCACGCCGGCAAAACTTTTGTTCTTACGAGGACACGCCGGAGACTCAGCATGACGCGATATCATCCGCAGAATCGTCGACGGAGGATGAATTGCTGTCATCGCCGTCACCTGGCCGCGTGGCAAACGGTCTCCATGTGTAATGAAAATGTTGAGAGCCCCACAGCGGAAATATGGTATTGCTTCTTCGGTTCAGGTGTCCTTGCGGCGAATGCGTACCAACGCAGACAGCAGACGTATGCCTTTGTTCCCGCGAAATGTGACGTTACTAAAGCAGCTCACCGGTTGCATTTCAAGAAATATGTGCTTTGAAATACTGTGGCTGGAGAATGAGGTGCTCCAGGTGTTCTAGCTTCAGTTTGTTATCATTAAAGTTAATATCATAATTTTACTCGCCCATGGTACATGCAGGAACTTTCTGTAGGTTGCCTATAAACAGTTTACCAGGTGGCTCTGGGGACCTTTAGGAAAGCATTGCAGAAAAGTCCTCGAAGCATGTGCTGTACGTGCCATAAGGGAAAACTTCCCTTCTGAAGCATACAAAGCTTTTTGCCTCTTTGACGTGTGATGCAGTAGGCTGTCTGATCATGTGTATGTTTATTCGCTTTCACTGAGATGAAGCTCTGACTTTTCTTTCAGGTGCTTGTGGCCAGCGTTGAACGCATGCCATCTTGACACAGGTACACTGGCTGGTTTGGTCGTGAACACTGCTTGGTCACAACAGTATCCCTTTCATGCACAATAGATGTCAGCTATATACCCTTCTGGAGTAACCAGACAGCCACTACACAGTAAAATACGTTCTACAGACATCAAAGCTTGTAGATTGCTTTATTGATCACTGTTTCTATGAATGAACATACGAGTGATAGCCGTAAACAAACAAACAAGGAAGGAGGACATCCCCATAGTGTGTCCACAATCATTCGCAAGTACTTTATTTCCTGCCAACCAGTAACGCAGTGTATGCATGTTTGTTTTTCTTCATATTTTCAATGCACAGGTGTTCGCTACAAACTCGTTCCAGCTCATAAGCTCTAAGAGAACATAGGCTATCACCTTGCCTATCAAACATCACGAGTTCCTAACTTCATCAGTATAAGAAGGCATCAGGTGGGGACATGCCAATGTCTTCAACAGAGGCTTCTCTTCAGAGGCATCCCTATCATTAACTCCACAAGCATGTGAAGAAAAATTTTAGACGTTTTCTGTGCACATCCATCTTCGTAACCCTTTCTGAATTCCTCATTATAAATTTCCCATGTTTTCCCTCATACCAATCCAATTGCAGTCATTGGTGCGGGTTCAAGGCTTTTGCAGACCGCTGCTATTTCACTGTAGCTTACATCTTTGCAAGTTGTTGGTGTTTCCTCAGGAGGTGATCTACATCCTCTGCCAAGAAAAGATAAGATGGTCATGACTAAGTGTCTTCCCTATGCTCTTTATATCGAAACATGGTCTCTAATGGCTGTCACAGATGTTGATAGTGTGCCGGGTCAAACCCAGGCAATTATCTCGAAGTTAGTATACACTGTTTCCTGAATGACAGCTCATTTGTATACGTAAGCTCATACTTCTCCACATGGTAAGCAGAAGCTCTGGATTTCCCTCAGAATTATTGGAACTACACCTGTATAGGTGGTTAAAATATACTGCATCCACGGGTTCAGCTCAGCACCTGCACGGGACTTGTCAGCAGCCTCAAGCTTTTTTTAACTCTGTTGCAAGATCCTGTGGACTACGTGGCCCATAATCATTTTCAAGCATGGCAATTGCATATTGAGATTGTTTACTATAAGTAACTACAAGCTAGTTCTTTTTACCTTCTACGTCATCGTTGCAGATAGAATTATTGTAACAGAAAATTCAAGTACGCAAAGCTCGTGTGCCTTCTTTTGTATTTTTTTTTTGCACCCTCAATCCTTCCTGACAAGAATTTGTATTTTCTCCTCACCACCTTCTTTGTCCCCTTTCTCTAATGTACATCAGTATCTGTACCCAGTGTGTGTGTATCTGTATCGTACCTGATGAAGGAAGGACAGACTCTATTCGAAAACTTGCGTTTTAGTAAAATAAATTATTTGAATGTTTCAGTCTGTGAGAGGTGTGGCGATACACCGTAAGTCGTGCATTTCTCAACACTTCTAATAGTGGAGCTCTGAATTTGATTGCAGAGGGCGCAACACTGCAAAATAGAAGAGTTTTTAGTATCAACAGGCTATGTACCATTCAAAACTTGACTCAACAGCTGGTTCCACCAGTGGTGAAGATGTTGTCATATCATGCACCTGCAAGGAATGCAGAAGTTAAAATGTTAAACAAAACAAGAGCTCTACTCGTCATAGTTACATGTTCGTCATAAAAATAATATCTTGCGAGGCAGCTTGGAAGTAGCACCGCTACACATTTCCTTCCGGTAGCGGTACCGCACTACGTTTCGGAATGAGTAGCAGCGTTTCGGAGGAGTAGCGAATAGGGGCACCCCGCTACCTAACTGCCGACCGAAGCGACAGGACGCAGACAAGCTGGTGCATAAAGGGCAACCTCCATGGAGCGAATTTTTGCAACGAAGTTCGCGCGGCAGACTGCCACGCGCGTTCCGCCGCCAGTTGTTCGCCGGCACCAGCTCCATGGAGCGAAAAACCAGCGGAGGGCGTCGGGAAGTCATGCTGTGATGTCACTGTTGCCAGGGTATAAGGTGAAAGCTTAGTGAAATCAGTTGCTCGAAAAAGTGCATTTAATGTCACAAATTTTGCAACTAAATCCAACAACTGTCTGAAAAGATGTGCCCAGTAACGTACCGAAAGGCATATTCACTACTGCGAAAGGAAAACATGTTTCTTGGCAGAGAATGCCTCACGTTCTAACGATGCAGTTGGCGAAACAGCGAGCAGACGACAGCATCCAGTTGCAAGAAGAGGACGATGACGATGATTCACGAGAGCAGACGACCACGTGCAGGCGATCTGGCGTAGATTCGTAGCGGAAGAGCACTTTGATTGGTTCATCTGCAGTTGACGCTTCCGGAATCGCGGACGCTGGGCGAAAATATCTGGCATGGGCAGATCGGCGGCGGACGCTCACATTTTTGACGCGTCGCCCAGGGCGTCTGACGCTGAGCGAAGTTCACAGCTTTTTCGCTGTACATTCGCTCCATGGAGGTTGCCCTTAACCCTGTTCCTTCCGTTCGATTAGAAAACAATGAAGCAAAAAATAGAAAAGATAAAGGAACAAGACGAAGAAGTGTGTATTTGAGAGACGGAAGAGATTTAGCTCGTAGCCTTTTCTGTGTTCACATTAATTACCTAGCAGTGACAATTATTTTGTAGGAGCCTGCTTGTTGTCCCTGACAGCTTTATATAACACGCAGGATGTCGGTGACACTTGCAGTAACCGAAGATGATTCAGCATGCGCAGCGAGGTGCGCAATTGCTATGATTCAAACCTATTGCGATAATTAGGTTAATTACAATAATTATGTTGATGATACCGATTACAGTTTTATATTCCCCTTAAGACCAGGGCTGCTTGCGTACCGAAGATAGTGCTGCACGAAATGCGACGGTCGTTCATTGTACCGCTAGATTTGGTCCACAGGTACACTACACGCACGTATTCCTCACTGATTAGGCCTAGCTAGGCTAGCGCCTAGGCTAGGCGCAAAAATAGCGTTCTACGATTTTTAGTTCCGGCCACAACAACGATTATGAGCCAAAGCCAATATGTTAGGCCGATGACACGTTGCGGGAATGCGAGAAAGACAAACAAGTAAGCACACAAGAGACACGTTTCGAATAGCAGCCTTATGCGTTCCCCACACGATTTTCTTTTACTATTAGACATGTGGTACAACAATCGAACAAATGTGAACGGGCGCGCTTTCCCATTATTTGTCTCGCTCATGGTGGTGGTGGTGGTGGTGATGGTGAAAGGGCTTGCCGTTGTCGGCCTCACGTATGTGGGCAACGTCACGAGTTGTCTCGCTCATCTGTTCTCTGGCCGTGTTCCATGCTAACCCAATTGCAGCAGGACAGTGGTCGGAAATCTCGTGCAAGTTGGTCTATTTCCTGCTCGCGCATAACGTATTCCAAGTGTTAGAAGACTTTTGTGAGAGAAGTTAATCTATTTTGCTAATATGCACGATAATGTTTCACGAGACCGCAGGACGTTGGAGAAGGTAAAAAAAAAGAAGAAGAAGACAAGAACATAGGGGGTGACTAAAGGAATGTACTGGTCAAATTTCAGGTATGTTAGTACGGGCATTGTGATATTGCTATGAACATGCCCATGCTGAGTTCATCGTACTGCGGAAGTGGCCATTCACACGCGAGGGTAAAGCAACGGGATGAGGCAGTGAGGCAACTGTAGCAAAGATAGAAAAAGAGGAGATGGAACACAGTCATTAGAATTTGGTAAATGCATATATTGTTTATGATAACATCCGGGTCGAGCTGAACCGCATCACATCGTACGCCTGTCTCTTGGATAGCCGCAAGTCAAGTCACTGTGGTAATCTGGAAAAAGCAAAATTCACAAAAACTTGGCAATGCTCTAATGGGCAGAAATGAAATATCGAAGTGAGATACACAGCAGAAGATAGTTCCAAACCTAGAAAACACTATCCATTCTCACCCTTTTACTCCTGTGCTGTACCTCAGATTATAAAAAAGAAAGAAAGAAAGAATCATCGGGGGAAAGTCGTCATACAGGTGCTTCTCAGTCTTGCCCCCCAGAGTATCGGCAATGGCACTAAGACCATACAAGGGGGGCAAAGACCACAGCTTGGATTGCCTACGGAGAAGAACAAATAAATAAGCGCAAGCGCACTGCACCAGTGCAAATTTACAACCACGTGGTTACAACTTACCGTTTCTCTCTCGCCAGCCGCCGACACAGCTGCGGACCGATTTCCGACCGCAATTCCGCGATTTCCCAGGATTCTTACACGGACGTGTCATTGCGGTGCGTTTCCAGTTTGTGCGAAGCGGAAGCAGCAACGATACTATGAACGTGCAGCCTAATGCAATATCAACAGTTCAAATCAGGACACGGCTGTCAACACCAGTCAACACGGCGTGGATCAATGCGTCCGCAGCACAGCAGTACGTAAACAACGTGACGTAACGAACAGAAGTGACGCAAGCGCCACCTTCCGCAGAATACTGGAGTTGATCACACGGTAGTTAAATGCTCCGCCACGATGTGGCCACCTGAAATCTTCTATAGTTTCGGTTTGGTCGGAATGTTTTGGAATGGCTTCGGAACGTAATAACGTGCGCTGTGCTCTTCCAATCATGCTGAAATGTTCAGCAATTGTTTTGCGCATAATTGCCTATGCACTGCCACTTTTAGGCTTGTGTGGTGACATTAGAACACCTCGAAACAGTAGGCCAAAGAAAGGCATTTTTTCATGTTTTTCTGAAGGCGCTTCCCGATTATCGGTGTCATATACCAGTAAGAGCGAGAAGGTCCACCTTCCACGTATCATAGAACAACACAATGCAACAAATTGTGCGCCGCAATCTGCTCTCCCTTTGGCGCCAGATTAGTACAAAGACCACCCATAATCGAAGGTATTGTCATGTTCCGGGCCTCATGGCGCCGCAACCGCATGCTTGGCCGAAAATCGGAAGACAGTCCCCCAAGTCAAGAATCATAGCCTCAGAATGGCACCAGTTTCACCACCAACAGACGAAAATGAGGGCTACAGGACTGGTACAAAGTTGCCTCTTTTTAAGGGGGAGTGAGACCATAGCCTTAAAGGTGCCCTGCATTTCACCTTTCGCGAAGAATGGCGTGTTTCGGTCACAATTATGCCGGGTTTGCGCACGCATACGCATGCGCATGCGACAAACCATTTTAGATGGAAAGTTTTTCACTGTTGTTGCGGACAACGGTCGCGACTACCCGATTACATTTTCTACAAAGCACCTTCGTCAAATTTAATGCAAGCATTTGTTCATCGGCACCTGTGGAGAAGTTGTCTCCTTTGCGAATATGATTGTGCGGCGACCAGAAGATGCCTAAAAGAAGCAGTCTTTGAGAAATTTCTAATAATAAAATCAACATGATAATATAGCAAATAAGTGATATTTTTTATTGCTAATTTGTTCTTCTGATCATCTTTATTTCTGTAATTACAGATGACACTTTCCTCACAGTATTTATGGTAGTAGATACCGTATTTAAATACTATAGTTATATTTTGTATTTAAATACTCACGTTAAAAATATTTATGAAGAGTACCCGAAATATTAAATACCCCTTTCATTAAAGTATTTCACATTTATATCTAAATACTCAAATCTATTTATGCCCATCCCTGCTTTCATTATTTCAGTTTCACTATGATGCTCGAACATACAACAGGATCAATCGGAAACAATTGCAATTCGTCACCATGAATCTTACTCGTGACAAATTACTGCGTTTACTGTTGCCCACGAATCTACCAGTTGCCCTGTACTAAAATCATGGACTTTTGTGGCTGAATCACACAATAAGCAGCCGATTTCCACGCGATTCGCGCAAGTACACAACAGAGAAATGTTTCCATTCGGCAGTTGAAAACTACCTGATTAACTGCACGTGCATGTGAATGCAAATACTAATAGAACCAGACGCTCAGTAATTGCGTATCTTATTAGTCTGCCCATTATTTCTTTTCTCTTTTTATTTATTTTATTCTTCTTTCATTTATTTTCTTTCTTTGCAGAATAGCAAGCCGACGTCCTGTTTGGCTGACCTTTCCCCCGTGTCTTTTCCTTTCGTCTCATAAATATATCCACCCCACGGAAATGGCAAATAGCAACGCTAAGCACTTTGGCCTGTTCTTGTCAAATAACTTGCTCCAACATCATTCACTCTCGCACTGTACTAGCTATACTGATCCTCACCAAATGCAAACGCATGAGTCCCCGGCAGGCAGCAGACGGATCGCAGACGGATCGCAGACGGAGACAGCACGCCACCTCCATCACCAACCGAATCCCCTAACCGTAATTCCTTCACTGAGGTTTGTCTCACTGGTACTTACGTTTTCCAGAGGTTAACTCATTAGATGACTCTCCGTTTTGGTCGCTTACTACTTCCGTCTGTAGTGCATCCAGAAATACTTGCAGTTGGTCATTGAATTTCTGCGAGATGAATTAAACAAATGTATAGAAAATGAAATAGTGCAGCGGAAAATGGGGCACGCAAAATTTGAAAATTGTTAGTGAAACCTCTAAACCATCAAAATAAACGAACACCAATCTGACACAAGACTAATAAACCATGTTTCACTCAAGATGGAAGCGGATCGCATTGTAAGCGTCGCTATGCTAACGTTCGATGCCACATTTACGGGAACTATTCAACATTAAATTTCTGCGTCCCTTTGCCGTGATGATGTCCAGCACGGCGGTTGTGGTTACCGCAGTGTTTTGCGGCGACTACGAAACGCACAAAGACAGCCGAAATAAGCCGAAGACAGCGAAAACAGAAAACAGACGACGCGAACGAAAGCCATAGCAAAAGCTCTCAGCTTTCGTCCGTGCCGTCTTTTTCCAGTCCTTGCTGCTCAAGTCAGGCCGTCGCTTTCATAGATCTCGCCAACCAGCTTGCTTGCATCTATGCGGACTTGCCTATTACTCAACAACCTTTTTTCTAACTTTCTTTTGACAAAAGGTCGTTCTTGTATACACAACCTCCAACTACAGATGACCATGCAGCATGCATGAAAGGTGTGGCCTTTCAGGATTTGGTGCTAATGGGTAGGAGGGGAAAGCAGCTCACAACCACGACCTACTCATAGCCATCGAATGCCCATAACGACCGAAAGACGGGAAAGTACAAAGGACGTGATTGCTTCCCACCTGTTAGGAGCGTTGCCTTAAATATGACTAGTCTGCGTCGCACACCATGCCTGGAAGTGGTACGAGATGAAGTCATGTTGTACGTCAGCCGAGCACTCTGAACTCGCACATCACCACAGCCATTGTGGATTTTTAATTGAGTACGACCATACAAGAAGTTGCTGGCAGACCATGGAGGAACAACGTAGAAAGCATACGATACGGAATACGTCGTGACTTTATTTGATTATGTTGATTGTTTCAGCGCAGAGGCGAGGTGAGGTCCCAGGTCCCACATTGTCCAGGACGTTGGTGACCACGGGCCAAGTTATTTGAGCACAGTAAGAAGGCGAAAGTCTGTCCTTCATAATGACGTATAATACTGTTGAAGACTGTCTCTTTTTCTTCCCTTTTTTTTCTGAAACTTTCGTACGGTATATACAAAACGTCATGTACAGTATTCCGTGTAATTTACAAGCACATCACAAACACATGCCGTTTTAATCCGCGCAATCGCAAGTACATTGTGATCACCCCCGAAGAAAAGTAACCTTATCACGGGACAGGTTGGTAGAAGACTGACTTACGGAAGCATCACCTGCTTCTTGAATGAAACGCGCAACTGAAATTTTCCTGACACTCCCATATCTACTTCTCATCGTACAGCCATGCGCACAAACACATGTTGTTTTAATCCGCGCAATCGCAAGAACCTTGTGATCACCCCCCCCCCCCCCCCAAAGAAGAACAATCTCATCACGGGACAGGCTGGTAGAAGGCTGACTTACGGAAGCATTATCTGCTTCTCGAATGAAACACGCCTCTTAATTTTTCCTCACATTCCCTTGTCGATAAATGTGATCGTACAGCCAGGCGCACAAACACCTGTTCTTTTAATCTGCGCAATCTCAAGTACCTTGTGATCACACCCCGAAGAAAAACAACCTCATCACGGGACAGGTTGGTAGAAAGCTGACTTAGGGAAGCATTATCTGCTTCTCGAATGAAACACGCCTCGGAATTGTTCCTCACATTCCCTTGTCTATACTTGTGATAGTACAGCCAGGCGCAGAAACACATGTTCTTTTAATCTGCGCAATCTCAAGTATCTTGTGATCACACCCCGAAGAAAAACAACCTCATCACGTGACAGGCTGGTAGAAGGCTGACTTACGGAAGCATCATCTGCTTCTTGAATGAAACGCGCAACTGAAATTTTCCTGACATTCCCTTATCTACTTCTGATCGTAGAGCCAGGCGCACAAACACATGTTTTTTAATCTGCGCAATCTCAAGTACCTTCTGATCACCCACGAATAAACAAAACCTCATCATTGGACGGGCTGATTATCCTAGACTTATTCGCCGTTGCACTTTTCCTGTGTGAATTTTCGATGTATATGTGTGCGTGGAATAAACCTTCGTCAGTTGTGAGTGCAGTATGTTGTACTGCATTTTCTCTCTCTGTCCCGTGTTCTAGGCTGTTAATCATCCTGCTGCGATGCACCAACTACCCCGCCTTCAGACTCTCATGGTGGTAGTCCGGTTACCCATGATCTTCATCTTTACATTTCTCTTGGTGTATGAAAATGTACTTACAGTCTTACTTTTCAAGCGCTCTTCAACTATCCGTTCCACAAACACAGAGAACTTGTCCAAGTGCTCTTTAGTGAGTAATGACAGCCTTAAGAACTTGAACAGACGTGGCATCTTGACTGAAATAAAGTTCAGAAACAGTTGATGACCGGTGATGTGTTTTGTAAAGAATCAACGTACCACATGCACAACACAATAATGACGATGAGATTGGGTGTTTCACCGCGGTGGTGCGGTACCCTTCCCCATTGCACGTGGAACATTATGTGAAGATGATGAAGGAAGGATGAAAATACGAGAAAGAACTAAAGCGTCTGGAGCAATCCAGTGGGCGACAGGAAGTCCCTTAAGCAAGTGAAGAACCCGACGATGGAGCACGGGATCTTCATAGGAGTCAATGAGTGCGGCTAACGTGAGCGGCCTCTTGGTGATAAGACAAGCTCACATGTACGTGCACCACACCACACACCACCACACCACACCACATTCACTTTCAGTGCTTTCGCACGTTTTTCGTGCCTTTGTTGTGTGTTCAACAATAGCAGTAAAAATCGGGGTTTATACTCTCTAAGCTGAAAAACATCAGGTAGGTTGACACAGTGCATGACCAAGTGGACGGGCCCATGCTCTTGACGTGAAATGATGCTTGGCGTATTATCATATCAAAGAACTAGAGGGGCCTTCTGAAAGTGATTTCAACCTCACGTGGTGACAACAGCGAGCGCTTTAATTGGTTTCTCAGGTACGAGTTTTTCGACTGGAAGAACCTGTTCGCAGAAAAATGTTTACCGGGTATTACGAAACTTTCATGGTTGCTTTCAGAATACCTGTAGTTCGGATACTTTCTAACCGCAGTTCCCTCTTGCTTTACCACGGAAATGACAAAGGGATGCACGAGGATCAAACGAAATGTCATTCCAACGTACAGTACAGCAGTATCTTCCAGGCTGTTGCTCCCGTGAAGACGTTGAAGTAGGTGTTCATGAAGGGATTATTGGGATCCCTGATGCTGTCCGTATCCGCATTAAATGCCACAGCAGCAATTGCGTCCAACGATGACTTCATGAAAACGCTGAAAGAACAATAAGCGAAATCAGGATGAGTTCAAAATGGTTTTCTCTTGTTGGCTGAGTTTAGCTTAGACTTTTTCATTTTAAATATTGGTTTCAGGTTGCCTGCTTCAATTACCTCTACCCATATAACGAGAACCGCGAGATCTAGAATTTCTCAGATGGGATACAGGAAGTTGCACGTTTTTTATCGTGTGTGCAATGTGATTCGGAGCACCGTTATAATTCGCTCTAAATTGTACGAGGAAGATCGGAAAATAGCTACATGACCGAGCCACACTACATAACTTTGAGTATGATGCCCATGCTTGCTAGGTGTCCGAGGGAACAACAGTGTTTTCCGGTGCTCTGTCATCACTTTTTTGTTTCAGTACTCCAGGGGCAAAACATTCCAAAGTGATTAATCAATGAAGACTGCCTACATTGATGCATGTATGTCCGCTTGCACCCGAAACGCCACCACACGACTCGGCTGCGCTTCCTCGGCCACGTCTTCTTCTCCGTGCGCGCGGTTCACCATCGTCGCTTTCAGGACAACGCGCGGCACCGGCAACGCAAACCTGGTCAGTTGCGATCACCGCAGGGGATCTTTAGCCTTGCCGACGAAGTGTGATTGTGTGGTGAACGGTTTCCAGTCCACATGTGTCTCGTTTGACGATCGCTTATGGGTATCACGAGCTGTGTCACAGACGTCGAGTCTCAAGTGACCACCAGCCGCTATGGACAACAATACTTCGACGTAAGAAGAAGTACACTGTGAGGGAAGGCCTGTGGCCCTCTGCGGCTGCTTAGGCAAGGCCTGAGGAGAGATGGTTTACAGGTGTGTAGTGTGGTTCGTAGAAAGGCAGAAGTTATTTTCCCACAGTACGTCTGGATGTCGCAAGAACCGACTATCGACTCAGTCGTCGACCCGGTTACCTGCGTTGAGGAGCACAACCACTATGCGCAGTTTACCGCCGCCGAGTTTCTTGACATCAGCAAGGCGTTCGACACAGTACTACACCACGCGCTCCTTTCTGAGCTGATGAATTCCGACGTGAAAGTGAATCCCCTGCATTATCTTATAACTTGCCTAAGCGATGGATTTATGTTCATGGATACCCCGGACGGACCCCAGCGGCAAACACAACTAACACAAGATCAGAAAAGGTGCTGCCCTAAGTGACGTTCTGAGCCCGCTGCTTTTCAATTTCGCGATGCCCAGACTCCCATCCCTCATGCCGGAAAACACCCGAATATTGATATTCGGCTAAGGTGCCTGCGTGCGTACGTTTCGCACAAGCTGCAGGAGGCTGACGCATCGCCTCCAAACTACTGTGACAATAATCGCGGACCATATGCACACGATCGCGGCTTGTCCCTTTCTCGAACAACGACGGCGTTCCTCCCGTTCGCAAGACGCTCTTACGAGCGCTTTCCCATCATGATTGACGACCAGACAGTTTCTATAGCGACCAGAAGTTGCTCAGTGTGCACCTGGGCAGGCAGTTGACTTGGTCCAAGCAGGTGAAAACCATCGGACGAAAGGTATTTCTGCTTCTCAATAGCATGCGTTCATCGGCAGGACTCACCTAGGAGCCTCAGACCAAGATCCTGGAGCAACTGTACACCGTAGTCGGTACTATACTTGGTACTTCTTACTACATACTTTGGTTCTACATATCCTGCATAGCTTCCTGGTACTCCACAACCTCTGCAACACTAACAGGAGCAAGCTGGAATGCCTACACGCCCGGGCGGTTACAATCATACACGGCGTCCCGAGTATGATTTTTACCGACGCATTTATGCTCTCAGCGGTATAAACAAATCACAGTGTTCCAATGGAACTGCTGCTGGATACACAGCAAGATAGCCGATTTCACTGAATTTGTCTCTAAGCATGGTTTCCCCATTACGTGTATCTGTGAGGGACGCTTTCCCGCTTCTTTTTCTTTACCAGACTATAATACTTACGAATCGAAGCGACCGACTGTCCCCAGCTTGTGAAATGCTCTACCCTTCATAGTGCACTCGCCCCTACCAGCACCGACAGCGCCGAATTATGCGTGGCACGAGTCCGCATTGCGAACAAGGACATCACAGTTGTGAGTGTGTACATCGAACCGAGGACCAGCATTGATATGGATGCCTTTGTAACAGAAATACGCAAACTTCCGGAGCCGTACGTCCTTTGCGAGGATTCAGTCATAATATCATATGGGGAAGTAAGGCGACCGATAAACGAGGACAACAAATTGAGGATTTCATTGACGAACTGCATTTCTGTGTGGTGAACGATTTCCAGCCCACATACGTGCGTACAGACTCCGTGCTCGGCTTGTGCCCTATTTCGCGATCGCTTATGATTATCACGAGCTGCGTCATGGACGTCGAGTCTCATGGAAATGACCACTTGCCGCTATTGACGACCTTCCTTGGCACAGGAGGGCAGAAGAAGAAGCATACTTTGTTCAAAACCAACTGGGGCCGATTTAACGGGGCCATGGAATCAGCAACTCACGATTTCACTAACGTTATGGACTTCACACGGATTGTTCAGCAACGGCTCACGGACGCTACCGAGGCCTTCAGGGTCCCTGTCGATGTACCACACGTGAACAGTGAATACGAACGATTGCGAGCGCTGCGTCGACGAGCCGAGAGACGAGCGCGGAAAACCAAGTCACCATCGGATATTCGCGAAGCAAGGACAGTCCAAAAGAAAATCACGAAGCTCTTTAAAGAGCTGCGAATGAAAGACTGGAAAGATTTTTGTAACAGCCTCGGCAAGAACGGTTCAACCAAAACGTTATTCGATTGCATCAAACAGCGAACCACGAAGCCAATACAGGACCACCCTTTCACTGCATTGTCGGTGACCATGGCCCGCACAGAATTAGTTTTGGCCTAAGAATATTGCACGAAACTTGCGGAAAACAATGCGCAGACACCGGCAGCGACCCGATGTGTCATGTCTGAGGCAGAGGAAAGTCCTATGGATGACGAGTCTACTATGTCTGAGCTGTTGAGAGCCCTTCATTCGGGCCCTCCCAAGTCCTCACCCGGCCCAGACGGTATCACATACCAAGTTTTGCGAAATCTTGGTAACAATGCCATGACCAAGCTGTTGGAATACTATAACGTCATAAAGCTACTGACGTGATCACTCCCGAATGGAAAATTTCAAAAATCAAACCGCTGCTCAAACCCGGGAAGGACCCGATCAGCCTCGACTCTTTCAGGCCCGTGGCCCTCAGCAGCTGCATGGGCAAGGTCTTAGAAAAGATGGTTTACCGGTGTCTGGAGTGGTTCCTAGAAAGGCAGAAGTTATTACCCCACTGTATGACAGGATTCCGCAAGCACCGTAGCACTATTGACTCGGTCCTCGATCTGGTTACCTGCGTTGAGCAAAACAAACACGATGCGCAGTTCACCGCAGCCGGGTTTCTTGACATCAGCAAGACGTTCGACACAGTACTACACCACGCAGCCCCTCTCAGAGCTGAAGAATTCCGGTGTGAAAGGGAAGCCCCTACGCTATCTCAAGAATTACCTAAGCGATCGATTTGTTTTCATGGATACCCCGAACGGACCCAGCGACAAACATACTAAGGGGGTTCCCCAAGGTGGCGTTCTGAGCCCGCTGCATTTCAATTTCATGATGCACAGACTACCATCCCTGATGCCGGAAAACACACGAATATCAATCAATACATCTCAGAACCGCCGGTGGTTGTCGCGTCGCCTCCAAACTGCTGTGACCACAATCGCCGACTATCTCCGCGAGCGTGGGTTGTCGCTCTCCCCAACAAAGACGGTGTTTCTCCCGTTCACCAGACGGTCTTACGAGAACTTTCCCATTCTGATTGACGACCAGCCAGTTCCTATTGTGCGCGACCACAAGTTCCTGGGTGTGCACCTGGACAGGCAGTTAACTTGGTCGAAACAGGTGGAAGCTATCGTAAGAAAGGTATGCCTGCTTCTCAGTGCAATGCGTGCATCGGCCGGACTTACCTGTGGGCCCCAGACCAAGATCCCGAAGCGTCTCTACGCGTCTTTGGTACTACCACATATCCTGTACAGCCTCCCCATCCTCCACAACCTCTGCAACACTAACAGAAACAAGCTGGAATGCCTTCACGCACGCGCGATTAAAATCATACTCGCAAGCAGCTGCACTAGAGGAAGGCAATCAACCTACGCTGCATGTGCTCCAAACAAAGGAGATCATCAAAGTGCACCTGCGTCACCAAGCGCGTCACACGGCTCACCCCCTCGCATACTTAGATGTAACCCGACCTAACTCTTGCTTTGGCACAGTAGTCAGAAACCTCCAGCAACACATCCCAACTGGATATGAGAAAGACAGGCAGCCAAACACTCTTCCTTGGAGAGAGCCATTGCCACCTCCAGCATGCACCGCTATCCCTGGCATTACCAAAAAGAGCAACATGCCTCACAAAGATGTTAGGCAGCTTGCGCTGGACGTGGTAACAGAGCTAGGGGAGCGCAATACCTCCATGTATACTGACGTTATCGTGTCTATGGATGGGGCTTCCTCGGCAGTCTATGATTCCCGTAATGCCGAACCCTTACAGAGCAAGCTAAGCCACAAGATTTCGTCCACGGCTGCGGAACTTCACGAGATATTCTCTGCGCTGAAGCACATGGCGACTCACCAGCTGCAAACGTGGGCTCTTTTTACTAACTCCCGATCTTCCATACAAACACTAGAGCCAGACAAGAAGACCACCAATGACGCCATGCGGAGCAAAATTACCAAGACATACGGTAAACTCAGACGAGACGGACATCAGGTATCCATCCAGTGGATCCCCAGCCGCTGCAAAATTCCTGGAAACGAGAAGGCGGACGAGGCTGCAAGAGAAGCTCGCTTCCTGACATGCAGGGGAAACATACCACTGACGAAAGACGACATCAAAAGGGCAGCAAAGCGAACGGCAGATGTGGAGATGAAGAAGCTCTTGGCCAACCTACAATGCAGACACCCCAGGCTTGTCGCCTTCGATGGTCCATATAAATACACAGGCTGTAGATACATGAGCCGAACTGACGCAGCACTCATTCATCGACTACGACTTGGTACTGCTTTCACAAGAGCTTTTAGGTATAAGCTAAACATCACTGACGACCCTACATGTAGACAATGCCACATAAGCGAAGACGACATCCATATACTACTACACTGCACCAAATATGAGAACGAGAGAAAGATCCTCGAAAAGCGTATCTCTCGAGACTGGACAGCCGGCCACTTACCATTGCAAAGATTCTGGGTGCATGGTCTATAGACGATAATTAGACAAGGCGGTAGGCTACTTGCTACAATTCCTCAACACCGCAAACCTGTGGGACCTGTGAAGCATCCTTCCGCGCATATTCATTTCGCTGTGTCTGTTTATTTATGTGTGTGAGTGTGTGATTTTTTTTGTCCGGGTGGACCATTTCTTTTTTTTTTTGAAGAGTAGCAAGCCAAATATTGGCTGACCTCTCTCAACACTTAAAAACAATTACAACAACCACAACCATAAAAAAAAATCGCAGTCTCCAAACTTTCCGTAACAAAAAGTTGTTCGTGCAAACATTGCTCCAGACTTCTGCGTAACGCGTGACTAGTAATTGCGTTACTTGTAATCAATTACTTTTTGGAGGAATCGATTATTCACTAATTGATTACTTTTCCGGCAGAGATTAACTCATCTTTCAATGCCCCAAGTAAAGCCCTTCGTGCCGTCAGCTTTTGTCGGATAGTTCTACTATAGCATGCACAAGTCATTGTAATAGCGTTCTGGAATTTCAGGGTCTCTCTCCCCAATCTCTTGTACGCCAGTCTGGTGGTACCTGAAGCTTTGGAGGTTTAGTCAATCATGCGGAAGTTCCAGGCAATGTACTTCCACAATCAGGTCAACGTCTTCTCTGGCGATACATACAGAAAACGTAGAGATCTATACCTGTCCTACGCGTTTTTGTTTTTCGTGTTATTTCAGCTGTTCTGCTCTTGAACTTTTTTTTTCTTTTCTGAGGGACACAAAGACGGGTATAACTGCCGTGAATGCAGAGTAACGACCGGAGTAACGCGTTACTTTTTTACTCGTTACTGAATTACATTTGGAGCCGAGTGATTGGTAGCGGTAATCAATTACATTTTGCATAAAAGTAACGGTAACTGTGATCAATTACTCGTTTCGAGTAACGGGCACAAGTCTGCTGATTGCTCTCTGTGCATTCCGAATTGCCTATGCAGAGTCAGTATGGCGGTCACGGCACAGTTGCGTCTAGCTCCCGCTAGGCGTGCAAGATTTCGTTTCGGTTCCCGCGGTGTCTGCACAGGCAACACTCCCAGCTGTAGGACAATGGAGCTGTGCTGTATTGCAATCCCCTATTGGAAGTACAAGGAACAAAGTTCGCGTGGCTAACGCTTTTGTTACGCAGAGTTGGTTACCATGATTTTCTTTCTTTTTTCTTTTTTTGATGTTCCTCGTATAATAGCGCCGTCGTGCGCCACCGGAAGTTCGTACGATAAGCAGGGAGAGCGCTGTGTGCGAAAATGTGGGGCTACTTCTTCTGCACATACCATGTACACCTGCGCCACCAAGCGTGTCACAGGGCTCACCTCCTGGCATACATAGATGTAAGCCGACCTAACTCAGGCTTTGGCACATCGATCAGAAACCTCCAAAAATACATCCCAACTGAATACAAGAAAGAGAGGCAGCCAAGCACACCTCCTTGGAGAGAGCCTGCGCTATTTCCAGCAAGCACCACTATCCCTGGCATTACTACAAAGAGCAACGTGCCTCCTGAAGTTATTAGGCAGTCTGCCCTGGAGGTGGTCACAGAATTAGGAGAGCGCAACACCCCCGTGTATACTGACCGTCCCGTGCCTACGGACTGGGCTTCCTCGGTCGTCTGTGGTTCCCGTATTGCCGAGACATTACGGAGCAAGGTTAGCCACAAGACTTCGTCTGCAGCTACGGAACTTCACTGGATATTCTCGGTGCTGAAGTACATGGCGACTCACCTGCCGCAAACGTTGGTCCTGTTTACTGCCTCCCGATCTGCCATCCAAACGCTAGACTCAAACAAGGAGACCACAAATCAGGCCGTTCGAAGGAAAATTACCAAGACGCACGATAAACTAGGACGAGACGGGCATCAGTTATTCGTCCAGTGGATTCCCAGCCACTGCAATGCCCCTGGTTCGAATCCCGGTGCCGGCTGTGCTGTCTGGGGTTTTTCCTGGGTTTTCCTCAGACGCTTTCAGACATATGTCGGCACAGTTCCCTTAGAAGTCGGCCCAGGACGCACATTCCCCCAGGGCGTGAGTCGTGACGTTGCCCGCATACGTGAGGCCGACAACGGCAAGCCCTATCACCACCACCACCACCACCACCACCCTGGAAACGAGAAGGCGGACAAGGCTTCGAACGAAGCCCACTCCCTTGCATGCAGGGAGAAGATGAGACATCAAAAGGGCAGCAAACAGAACGGCAGATGTGAAGATGAAGAAGGCACTGGACAACCTGCACTGGGGACACCCTAGGCTTGCCGCTCGCGATGGTCCCTATAAGTACACAGGCCGTAGATACATGAGCCGAACTGACGTAGCGTTCATTCATCGATTCTGACTTAGTAGTGCTTTCACAAGAGCTTACAGACCTATAAGCTAAACATGACCGACGACGCTACATGCGGACAATGCAACACAAGCGAAGAAAATGACGGCTATATGGGACATTCAACCGACACCGGTGTAAAAACGTCTGAAATGAGCGCGGTAACGCAGACGGAACACAGAACTTCTGTTCGGGATTTATGCGAAGTAGCAGCGACGACTTAATCTGCGATTGTACCTATCGCAATCTGCACATTTCCTGCGACAATGACCTTAATGAAGATGTAACCACTGACTTTGGGTATATCACTGGATGTAGTGTTGAAAATTGGTGTGCTATGCCTGCTAGTCTGCCGCTCGACTCTCTCCTATACCCACATGTCCAGGAATCCACCGCTGAGCTACTTCGTCACCGGCGACTATACATTTGTTGTATTCATAGAGTATTTGGCGAACTATTGCTGTCATACAGTCATTTCCCAAAAATAAAACCATGGCTTAGAATCAGGCTTTTCAATCGCTGTATACCACCCACTTTACGGGTGATCGCTGTGCTACTACGTACCGTATTGCCAGCTGGATGGCTAACAATTCAGCTGTTGTTGAAGATGTTTTGTGCGACAGTCGCGCCATTCCCTCTTTCATGTGCAGTGGAACCGCAGAAGGAGACGCTGAGCTTGATGCCGTCGTCGATCCGTCAGTGGAAATAGTAGTGCTGCTACAGTGACGCTGCGTCATAGATAGACAATGCTGTCTCACCACTGCAGTGGGCAAAGTGAACTTAGGGTGGTGTACCCTAGGCACGGAGATCTCAATCGCGGTAGCTCTAGTTTCCAACGGGGACGCTGAGTCGCTCTTGGCGTCCGTGTCTTTGAGAGTTGCCATGGTAAGGAGCAGTTTTTTCTTCTTTGTAGAAATAAGAATATCGGTATTCATTTTCCGTGCCAGGGGTGCTTGTCATGGCGCATATTGAGGCGCAGATAGCGGCGCGCCATTTCTTGCGTTCTCAGCACCTCTACAGGCAGTTATGTATGTTATGCTGTAGCCAAAACATTGGAGGTGGCTCGAAGTACCCCGAGGCAGATATTCAGACATCTTGTTGAAACTCTTTGTTTAGTGTCTTCTCTGCTGTGTTGCTTATCCCACATGGTACGGTTAGGTGGTAAGCCACCATATGCCGAATAGGCGCCCGATGTACCGCAAGTAGGGTCTTCGTTGATATTCGCCAACGGGGGCCGGAGAGACGACGAAAGACTTGGAATTTAAAATCCATTGTTCGCAATGGCAGCCTGGTGCGGGGGCATCAAATATTTTATTGTATCGTGTTTCCCTGTATCGAAGTTCGACTCGTAACCATGCAACAGATAGGCAATGATGATATGCACGCACGATGATATATATGACTAGGCAACCATGTACCATGCCACCAAGCTGCTGGCGACATGCACCGCGTTCGAACTTGCACCTTTGAGATCGATAGGCGTAGACGCCACCAACTGATCCACCGAAGCCATCGCTTCAATAAAAATTGCTGGTAATGTAGCCGAAATTGTGTGGATACTAGAATTCGTCTCATCAGATCCCACAGGAACCAGAAAGAGCCGAGGAGAAACAGAGAGCGAGTCCCACGCATCACGCGGCCATAATGCGTTACATTTATCGCTAACAGACGAATCATGTGTCACCTGTAAAAGGAGGGAAACGGTGACACTCAGCGAGCGCAACTCCCTGCTTGTAAAGTGCAAGACAGAGAGAAAGAAATACATGATGAGTGCAAAAACCAGTAATAGCAAACACAAACAAGCGCTCACTATAGAATAAGAGACAGTCAGTGACGATTGTTAGTTAGTGTACGGGCAGCAGACCAATCTTTCGGGCTGTGACCCTTGAGGAAGGGAATATGGATATACAGGGTGTTTTACCTAAACTAAGGTGTAAAAAAAATTTAACTGGCTACCTACTCGCCGGAGTATTCTCGGACTTTCAGGAATTACTTCTCGAAAGTTCTGCCACCATTGAGGAAGGCTTTTGACAACTTTTAATTGCGGGAAATTTATTTTTTCAATTTATTTTGAAAATTGCCAAGCGAACCTCACTTTTTTTAAACAGAAATATGGAGTCCTCCACGGATAACCACACATCCCACCGAAACTGTGCACAGTGTCGCAACAGAAATAGTCTAAAAATTAGTAAAAATTCGGCTTTTGGCCCAGCATGCTTGATTGACGCAAAGCAAAAGTGCACAGTATTTGCAAGGAGAGGAGGAAGTGTTCCCACCTCTTGTTTTACCTTTCTTTGCGCCGCGTTGACCTTGGTGCTGGTGACAACCGACTTCTCACAAAGAAAACAAAACAAACGTCTTATCACAAAGAGCCAAGACAAATGAAGGCGGGGACACTTTCTCGTCCAGACGCAGATTTCGCGCGCGCGTTTCTCTGCGAAAATCAAGCAGGCGGGGCTAAAGCGTAATTTTTACTAATTTTTTTCGGCTATTTTTGTTTCGATACTCTGCATAGTTTTTCTTGGGTCTGCAGTTATCCGTGGAGGACATCATATTTCTGTGAAAAAAGTGACGTTGGCAATTTTCAAAGTTCAATTGAAAAAAATTAATTTGCCGCAATTAAAAATTGTCCAAAGCCTTCCTCAATGATGGCAAAAGTTTCCAGAAGGTAAATGCCGAAAGTCCGATAATCCTCCGGCGAGTACGTCGCCAGTTAGAATTTTTTATTACCTTACTTGAACCACCCTTTATATAGAGAGAGCAAAGGGTCGCGCAGGTGCGATCGGCCGCTCCATGACGCTTGATGTGGAAGAGAAGGCCCGTGGAAGAGACATGCTCTGCATTGTATGTATGCGCCGCGCCGATTTTATGTACGCTTAGAACATAGTGCATCAAGCTTAGCGCACTACACGACATCACCGTCGCGTGAACTCCACCCTGAAAAAGTTTAGTCGTTTTACAGCGGCAGCTCTTAACCCGGGGGTTCAAGGAGATCGCCGTGTCGGTCCCTCCGCTCCAGAGAGAAGGCAAACGGAATGAGAGGTGCGAGCGCAGATGTGGAAAGGGCAAGCGGCACAAGAGACCGGTATCTCCTTGTTAGACAGGGGAATCAGAAGGAAACACACAATAGGTAGTTTTAACAGATCGGAATCGTTCCGCGAAAAAAAAAAAAAGCAAAACAAAACAAAGAAAACTTCCACATACAAAACCAGCAACGCGATCTCAGCCACTGCAAAAGATTCATGTGTTTGGCGTACCCTGTTTACAGAGCTGGTATCGTGAATATGTTCTAAATTGGTAAATCTCCTGTAATACTCATAAATCTCCCAATTGAACTTGCACAGCGATAATTCAACAAACGAGAATGTGCAGTGTGACGCCACGTTATAGGCATGGATTCGGCGCCTCGATTATACCTTAATGCACAGTGGAGGCGACTACTGCATTCAGAGATTGGGTCTTTAATAACACTGAAGGAGATGCAGGGTAGCTGGTTGTACATGATATGGAAGGTAACTCTGAGAGAAGGAAAGACGTATACCAAGAGACGTTATTGTCCTGGCTGTCTACGTCTCTTCGTTGCATCGGAGTTTCCTTCCAGCAGTTAATAACAAAATAATTACTGCACTCTCTCGTGTAGTGCCGAACGCGCACAGAATGCGATGGCATTGCAGCAGACGAAGGGCGGTCGTTGCTGTCTCACCGTATGCATGATTTGCGTGCGGCGCAACCATAATCATTTTTCAGACCATAAAGCCGGGATATGCACTATATATAAGTAGACTATAGATTGTAAATAGATATGCACTCCAATCAAGAAACATGTCAGAAATTATGTGTCCTGTTAATCACCCTTCTACAAACATATCACAAACACTTTAGAAACAAATTTGTAGAGCGTCACGGCAAGTGTTGCGACATTTAGCGGCAATGTCGAAATTCTCGTCATCGTCAGCAAAAGTTGCGAACAGGTGCCGCTGGGAATCGTAACAACTTCCTTGATCGTCTGTATTTTTGAAGCACTTTATCGACATGTGGGCGGCATACCGTCATTTATACGGCTGACATTTTTGAACGAAGGAAAAATGTTGAACATACTCATGCACATCCACAGGCTCCTTGTTAGTTGCGTGCTCCACGACTGCATCGGCTGTCCGGTTGGCGACACGAACGAGTTTTGGCACCATCTGGATATTTCGAGACACAGGTGACTGTTATTTCCTATAACATCATTAGGAAAAGCGAGTGTTAGGAAAATAGTCAATGTTGGGCAATGTTTGCAAATTAGGAAACTCCGAGAGTACATGCACGACAGCTTGCAGCGTAAAGCATGAACTTGTCATCGCAACCATATGCCTCAGTGACAGCTAAAATCCGCGACAAAATCATCGTGTCTACCAGTGTATGTGTCTTACACGGTTCTCTTAGACTTACAAGAGAAATAGCACACCCAAGCAGAATATTTAATCTTTCTAAAGCCATCGTACCAAATCTGTCTATACGAGTCCCAACGCGAGTGCACACTTTATGGACGGCCATGTAATGCAACTGTCCCGAGTGAATATTGCTTTGTCCACCAAACAGTCTATGTAACGCAGTGTGTGCATTTTCGGAATCCCCACCACATCGCGACCACCAGATTTTTTAAGTTTACGCCTCGCTGCCACTCTACCGCGCATTCTCTACTCTACGCGCTGCTACTCTATCGTGCATAAGACATAATAACACCGCGCAGAAGGAGAACGGTAGATGGCGTGTTACGAAACCTATCATTTTTGGAGTACCTCCAGAATTTGCTATAACGAACCTAAGGCTATTGCGAGGTACAACATACAACGTCGCAATGACTCTACGTTCCTATCCCGTATGCTCAGCGTTTACCACAGACTGATGTGTGGTCTCGTTCGTTTTGCGACGGCGACCCGTTACGGTGAGAAGGTGAGACGGTTTTGAATCCCGATACCAGTTCGGTGCTGCAGCCTGTTCCTATACGCAGGAAAGCAAACGTAACCCAAGGGTGCGCGATCCCCCACACCTACCCATATACAGCATGCCACTCCACCTCAGCCACGGTACGGTTACCGTCTAGAAGTAACTAATTTACAATTACAGTTGTTTTTAGGAAAAAGGAACTTGTTACAGCTACCGTTACTATATTCACAAAGCCAACCGCTATAGCTAAGGTTAAGTAACTCAGTTAGTATAGTTACGTTACGGTTACGAGACGGACAGTCGTATGTACACAGGCAATGAGTACTATCTTTAAAAAAAAGCGAGTACTATATTTTTTTCGGCATTGATATGGTTGAGTTTTAAGAACAAATAAAATTGAGATTTTGGATTCACTAATGTGAGGCCCGCACTCCACATCACTTGCACCAGTTACTTTGGTGGAAAACTCCTGGAATGTTGATGCCAATGAAGATGAGCAGGATGATGACGATGGTGATGATGACGATGATTAGTAGTAGTAGTAGTGATCACGGCATTCTTAAGTGCCATCTGAACGAATTGCATTTCAATAACAGTTCAACTTTTCGATGGGTGCACTTGATGGCATTCCGGTGCTGAATAACACGAAGAGCCTTTTAAATCCGGAAAATCGTTCAGACATAACATAGGCCTGATTTTCATCAGATTTCATAAGATCTGACACTCTCACGTAGTAACTCAGTTACAGTAACTAGTTACCGAACATTGCTAACTAGAAACAGTTAGCAGCTACTTTTTCTAGTTACCGAATCTGGTAAGTAATTACTGCAACTAGTTAACTCAGTTATGCTCCATGATTGCACCTGCAGGTGGAAGGCTCGGCAATGAAAAGGCGCAACCAAGCAATCTATTAAACCCAGGAAAGGGTAACTTCGTATCTTGGTTACTGTTTCAATTGCACTTTACAATAAGCACTGCTGGAAGACTTATATTTTCGTTTTCCATTTCTGATACTATAAGCTTCTGAAATTCTTGTTCGTTACCGTATCCGGTAATGAAACAACTGCGATGGACCTGCGAGCATCCGTCAGCATCTACTTCTAGCGAACTGGTGCATCAGCGTCATGAGTAAACAACACGCGAGTATTCTACAGTAAATAACCGTACATCTCGATCCTGTGTAGAGTGAAAAAGAGACTTCGTGTTTGGTCTGTCCCTTCGTGTTCCCTAGTCTCGGGGGTTTTACATTATGCATTATACATTATGCTGTGTAGAGTGCCTGTGAAATTCTGAGTCCAGCTATTCTAGATGGACGTAACCAGGCACACTTTCAAAGTCGCATCAACATGTAGAAGCATCAGTAGTAAGCAGTAAATGTAGGCTGGCTATGAGGGGGGGCTGGAGGCATATATCTATTTGCACACAAGTGTCATGAGTCACGACGATTTGGACGAGCCAGCTACGGATGCATCGCGAAGATCTCATATTGCCCTTGTCATGCTCCCGCGAGATATTAAAGACATATATGATATAGAATTGAGTCCGCAGAAAGAGAGAAATCGCTCATAACATCGCATACTACTGATAACTATGTTACCGGAACTCAATACAAGACGATCAGTTTCGCTTCCTGCAATGGAAGAACATTGTGCGTGTTTCCGTTTACGTTACCAGATAAAATTTCGATGCTGTACAGTGCTGGACAAAAGTTTACGCAACGCGCGAGCGGCGTATTTTCTCTGGAAAGAGAAACCCTAGCGGCGAGCGGAAGCGGGCGAGTCCACTCGTTCAGAGGGATGGAACAGTGCGCTTGTGGCGGCCCACCGTGGTAGTAGTGGTAACTTTGCCTCTGAGTGTAACGAACGCCAAAATGGTTTCGTTTTCGGTCTACTGCACCGAGCGCGAGTGGCTATCGCGGGAAGGAAGTGTGGCGGCCCGTGGAAGACGATGAAGAGGTGCCTCTGCTGCCACGCGCTACGGCGCTGACACGCCAGTTCTACCGGCACCGTCCTAGCGTGAGGCCACGCACATCTGCCCGCTGTGACATTCCACCATCGCCGGTCAGGACTGATGTAGAGGAACACCACCTCCTCTACATTTGGTGACGCGAACAACGACCACCATGTTCGGCGAATTTCGGCTTCCTAGCATCCCGAATTTCACAACGACGGCTATTATCGGGCAGCAACATCCGCTTACCTGTTCAAGACAGCAGACTCAATGGCGCTAGGGCCCGCCTGTCGTGAGTCACCGAGCACGTCTCTCCACCGGGGCTCGTTATAGGAGGCTACGCTCATTTCTTCTGCCCCGGCACTCTTCGGCTTCAACGCCCCGTACCGGTCGCGGTACGCCGTGGTCCCGTACTCTTCTCCAGGCTTCCACGTACTTCGCGATGGCACCCCCGGGCATCACCACCGACCGTTTAATGAACAGCACGCTCCACTACCGGTATCGGTATGTCGCTGTTCTTACGCCCTGACGCCGCACATGCGTCAGCTCGACAACGCTTTCCGGAAGACGCTCGCGGAAATCTCTCATGCTGCCTTCATCGTCCTGCTACCACTTGACAAGACGCAAGCTAATCCCTGGCGCAGCAGCACGACGCACAGCGCACTACATCGACCCGTCCGCAACAACGTTCTACAACGAATGTCCACGTCCGCTACCCTGCCGCGCCTGCTGCCGCGAACTCAAGCCGTATGCCAAGCTTTCCCACGTCCACGTGCCGTCGTCATTTCTCCCGTCTTAGTACCGACGCAGGCCTCAACCACAAGCGCAGCTCCGCGTCTGAGGGGGGGGGGAGTGATGTGGCGGCCCGTGGAGGACGATGAAGAGGTGCCTCTGCTGCCACGCGCTCGGCGCTGACACGCCAGTTCTACCGGCACTGTCCTAGCGTGAGGCCACGCACATCTGCCCGCTGGGACATTCCATCATCGCCGGTCAGAACTCATGTCGAGGAAGACCACCTCCTCTACAGAAGTCTCTCCGCTATCGGAGAGATAACAGGGCGATAAGATGAATTGAGGTGACAACGGGCTGCAGTGCCTAGCTTTTTTCTTTTTTTAGACAAAAACAGAAGAAAAGAGCGTGTACCCTTGAACACACACACACAAAAGAGGAGGTGGGGGAGACTATACTGTCTCAATACTTTGTCGGCCCCCTTTCGCAGCAGTAACTGAGGCTATGCGCACAGGAAGGGAAGCGTATACGGACGAACAAGGTCCACGTCTTCACGTAGGACCACTCTGCTTCTATAAATTCCCAAAGTTCGTCCTTGCTCCTTGTAGGCGTCCGTCTCTTGCTCATCCTATTCTTCAGGATGCTCCAGACGTTTTCGATTACGTTTAAGTCCGGGCTCTGCGCAGGCCATGCCACCTGCATTACGCTGAGGTCGTCGAGAAGGCGTTGGACATTTTTACTACGATGGAAATGGTAGCACCCATCCGGGAACGGCCCGTCCAGAGCATAGGGGAGCAGCGTCCTCTCGATGACCTCTGCGTACGCCATGGAACTGAAGCGCCCTTCCAGACGTATCAAGTCCGAGTCCGTCATTTAAACCGTCCCGAGTCCGTCGTACGACCCTTGCTAGATACCTGCCCCAGTATGTCCACAGAGTGTTGTCCAGTGGCCGGCACACGGTAAGCGTCTGGGGCGCCCTGTCGTACGACGGACTCTGGTACGACTGGAAGGGTGCTTCAATTCCATGGCCTACGCAGAGGTCCTCGAGAGGATGCTGCTCCCCTATGCTCTGGACGGGCCGTTCCCGGAGGGGTGCTACCATTTCCAGCACGATGGCAGCTCCGTCCACCGTAGCAAAACTGTCCAACGCTTTCTCGACGATCTCAGCGTAATGCAGCTTACATGGCCTTGTCAGAGCCCGGACTTAAACATAATCGAAAACGTCTGGGGCATCCTCAAGAATAGGATGAGAAGAGACGGACGCCTACAAGGAGCAAGGACGCATTCTGGGAATTTATAGAAGCAGAGTGGTCCTTGCTACGTGAAGACGTGGACCTTGTCCGTCGGCTATACTCTTCCCTTCCTGTGCTCATGGCCTCAGTTATTGCTGTGAAAGGGGGGCCGACAAAGTATTGAGACAGTATCGTCTCCCCCGCCTCTTTGTTTTATGTGTGTGTACACTGTCTTTTCTTCTGTTTTGTCTAATAGAAAAAGAAAAAAGCTAGGCACTGCAGCTCGTTGTCACCTCAATTCTTCTTGGCGCCCTGTTATCTCTCCGATAGCGGAGAGACTTCCTTCCCGCGATAGCCAATCGTGCTCGGTGGCAACCATTTTGACGTTTGTTACACTCAAGAGCAAAGTTACTACTACTACCACGGTGGGTCGCCACCCCCACAAGCGCACTATTCCATCCCTGTGAACGAGTGGACTCGCCCGCTTCCGCTCGCCGCTAGGGTGTCTCTGCCCAGAGAAAATACGCCGCTCGCGCGTTCCGTAAACTTCTGTCCAGCACTGTACCATTACCGTTCCTTTGTATCTTTGCATAGGACGTAACATTGAAAATTGATTCAGACTGATGCGTTCGTCTTATGGAGAGGGTAAGAGTCGTATGTGCCGCAACCAATTGACGTGTAGTATTCTGAGTCACATGACGCTGCGATTGGTGCTGGAAAGTACAGTCATGCCCCCACAGCTCCCCTTCTTCGCCGCTCTAAAATGTTTGCACGTCATAAACACGTGGTATTACTCCATCAGGCATCATAGTTGATACCCATTGGCGGAAGGACGTTGCGCGCTCCGCTATTGATTGGCAAAGTTTCAAAAGAGCATTCTTTCTCGGGCCCGGTCTGGCGGGCAGTTACGAGAAGAGAAGAGAGAGAAGTGGTAGCGGCGTCTCGACGATGTCAGTTGACCGCACCGTATGACCGCATTGTTTGCAGATTTGTTAGTGTGTCAAAGTGACTCAGCGCGTGTTGTGATGTGTCCGGACACAAGTATCCTACGTACGAATAGTCTGTCGAGTTCAGAACTGGAATGCAGTGGTGAGCTGACGCCTGAGGAACACTTGAGAGCGCCTTCGCATTTTCAAGTGCAGTCACAACGGAGACAGCATTCGGTGTCCGTGCGACAAGCATTTCCCGCTTCGTTGTAACCTTCGCACTACGACCAACGAAAGGAGATGCTTACCGTGAAACCGCATCGTCTGTGTGAGCGTCGCTCGCTTCAGAGTAGACTGTGTGTGTGTTTTGCGAGTTCGAACTTGGTCAACGAACACAACGATTTGGACTCTCTTTTGTTTCATTGTTGCGTTAAGCCAGTGTGTGTAATTTTTTCCTCATGATGTCCCCTCGCTTCTGGTCTATCTTCCATTTGGACACTGTACGCACGGTTAATATTTGTGTCACACTATTGAGTCCGTACGATGTTTCAAACAAATGTGTATTTTGTCCACAATTTGCCTTGTTGTTTTGGAATACGGAATAACGTGCGTCAGACATGAAAATCAGTAAAAGTAACAGCCGATGGTAGTCAGTACCTGCCGAAGGGCGGGCCAAACTGAGAGACTCCTGGTTGGCCGAATGGTAGGCATCATAGTTCATTTTCATTGGTTGCGTACCGAGTGTTGCCTGAATTATCTCAAACTATGGGCTCTATGGGGAGCTGTGGGAGCCTGGTACAGTGCTGGACAAAAGTGGACGGAACGCGCGAGCAATGAATTTTTTCCTCTGTGCGACACCCTAGCGGCGGGCGCAAGCGAGCGAGTTCACTCGTCCAAAGGGTGGGTAAGTCAGAGCTCTTGGGTGAGTGCTCTGGTTGCGACACAACGCGGCAGTTTTGGGTAAAACTGAAATACGAGGGGCGTTCAAGTCAAACCGAGACTTTTCATTTTTCGCAAAAGTAAAATGAACTTACAGACGAGAAATTAGTTATACTTTTCAACGTAATCCCCAGCTGTCACTAATGCTCATATCCCAGCGTTTCAGGAGGGCTTGGATGCCAGCAGCGTAGAAATCCTTACAGCCATGATCCTAGCAGCCATGATCGGACCGTATATTCTTGACGTCGTCGTCGCAGCTGAAATGGCGGCTCCCAAGGAACGCCTCCAGTGGCCCGAAGAGATGGAAATCACTGGGGGCGAGGCCTGGACTCTAAGGGGGATATGGGAGCAACTCCCAGCCAAGTTCCTGTAAGGCGCGTGTCGTGAGATGCGCGGTATGCAGGCGTGCATTGTCCTGTAGGAGGAGAACTCCTTTGCTGATGATGCCCGGCCACTTTTGCTTCAGCGCCTTATGCACATCCCCGAGAGCCTTGCAGTAATATATACTATTTATAGCACTATATGCAGTATTGATATCGAGACATGTTATCCGTCGGTCCTTGATGATCGGGCGCTCCACGGGTTGGATGTTCTCAGGAACTCTGACACTGGACTCTGAGCTGCCCCGGCCGGGATCGCCCAGCACTGACGTACGGCCGTCTCGGAACCGTTTGCACCACTCAAACGCTTTGCCGCGGCTAAGTGTATCGTGACCACACTGAGCCTGAAGTTTTGTGTGAATTTCAGATGACTTTACACATTCATGCACGAGAAACTTCATGACAATTCACCGTTCGATGTGCGCGCTGACCTCATTGTCGGCAGAGGTGGGCACCCTCACGAGGGCGTGCGAGGGTGAGGGTTTCCTCACCTCACGATATTTGAGGTGAGGTGAGGGCCAATTTTTCTGGTGACGTTTGAGGTGAGGTGAGGTGAGGAAAATCTTCAAGAAAATTTTTGAGGTGAGGTGAGAAAATTTTTCAAGAAACATTTTGAGGTGAGGTGAGGAAAATATTTTTTTAAAATTTTTGAGGTGAGGTGAGTTGAGAAAAATTTTCAAAAAATCTGAGGTGAGGTGAGGGAAACTTTATGAACGCGCACTTTATGAAAACTTTTTCCGAGCGTACACGGGATATATTTCCTTCTTTTTGCAGCTTCTGTCTCTCACCTGGGCAGGGACTGTCCTCCTCTCTCGCCGGTGATACGCGCAACTTTTACGCGTATAACAATCGTTCCACGAAGCGTTTTCTGTGATTGATTAGGCCAAATCTGCCAGCAGCAAAAAACGTTACATTGACTAAGCAATTTCACGAGTTCATTGGCGAACGTCACATCGCGTCATCCCTGCGAACGTCACATCGAATACACAAATAGCTTGAAAAAATTGAGGTGAGGTGAGGAAAATTAAAAAAAATTGAGGTGAGGTGACGTGAGGAAAAGTCTCAAAAACTCCTTTGAGGTGAGGTGAGGAAAAATAATTTTTGTGAGGTGAGGTGAGAAAAAATTAAAAAAATATTTTGAGGTGAGGTGAGTAAATTTTCCTCCCAGAAAATTGAGGTGAGGGCGAGGCTCGTGAAGACAAACGCCCACCTCTGGTTGTCGGCCATCTTGTCCACCACGTGTCTTCTGTTTTGCATAAACTTTGGACCACCACGGGGTGAACGCGGAGGCCTGTCGCGTGTGAAAATGACGAAAAAGAAGTAGCTCGAGCCATTTGTGCACTCAGGAGGCAGAAAGTCCCGGTTTGACTTGAACGCCCCTCATTCATGAAGAAGTTTGGATTGGTGTCGCCACCAGTGCACTTCTTTCCCCTCCTCTGAACTAGTGAACCAGAGTAAAGTTGCCCGCTTCCGCTCACAGCCAGGGTGTCGCATCAAGGAGAATATACATAGCCCGCGCGTTCCGTAAACGTTCGCTCAGCACTGTACGAAGCCTTCACGTTGATTACCAACGTTGGTACGCTATTGCCAATAGCTGCTACAACTACCTATTATTTCAAGCCGGACTCGCAACAATCGATGCAATACATACTGCTTTAAGCCTCGTTGTCGTGAATGCTCCACTGAAAATGCTTCTGACGTATTTCCATTCAGCACCGCTGAGGAGAAGAAGGGAACGGTCCCAAATCGATTGGCCAACAGGAGTTTGCTGTCAGGACGAACAAGAAATGCGCATTGAGTAAGACAATTATACATTATTGATAAAACACAAAATAGTTAACGGAAAGTAATACAAGGACGACGATTTTGGCGGTGATTATTGGGCGTTTCATCGCGACGTGCGATATTCTGCCCCATAGCTCGGGATAAGTTGAGGGAAAGATCGCAGTTGTGTACGTCCAAAACACTGTAATAATGTAGAAATCCAACGTTATTCATTTTGTGCTCCATTTTCTTTTAATACAGAGTGTGATGTATCCTTGGTTGTTTACCTTGTTGGTTTATCCTTGTACAAGAGATAGGTATATTCACGTGAGTGGCATTCCGCAGAACACTCCAGTGGAAGATGCGAAAAACGTCATAGATTTATGCAGTCACGTGAGTGCGAGCGCTCAACGTCGTATCCTGACGTATACTGCTAACCGTGGGGGATTTCCTGCGACACAGTCACAAGGTATTCCGTAGCAGAAAACAGCAAAAGTCGCTCATGGCATCACCTGCTATTTGTTAAAGTACGCCGCTCCAGATGTCACGGCACCGTGTGAATGCTCAAAGTAGCACGGGACGGAACGCTGTATAAGCAGCATTTTCGCTTAATCTTTCACTATAGGGTCTTCAGTGAGGATGTCGCTTGTGTGAATGAACGAACAGATACCAGCGAGAATGGTTCCTGCGCTGAAGTGGAATATCCGAAGGTCACTTCATCACAAAGTACCCTCCTTCACACGCCTTCCGGACCCCTAGGACCGCAGACATCACGTGCCCCCTCCAGTAGTTCGAGCCCATTTTTCTGAAATGGGAGACGCGAAGTTTTCTACCTCTGCCGCAGCATACACCGATGGCGTATCTGGAAATGGCAGGTCCGCGTCGGCATTCGTCATCCCATCCGACGTCGCCTTTCGCATCAAACCTAATCCACAGGTACGGAACTCTATGCCATGCTTTTCTTTCTGCAGCACGTCGTTCACTTTACTCCGCAGGACTGGGTTATATCCGCTGACTCTACATCTGCGCTGCAGGCAACAACAACTTTATTTCGGGATGATGGGTGGGGAGGTTCATTGCCGGGGCCGTTACTCTACCCCACTGCTGGAGGAGATGCGGGGAATGAGGTAATGAGCCCCTTCGAAATTAGGATCGGGGGATAAGGATTGGGGATTAAGGATTAAGGTTTTCTATTGCTGCAAGCAATAGAAAATCCTGGCATCCGAGGCTTATCCGCACCGGTGGTTATGGATGTGTTAATGGATTACAAACTTGTCTACGAAGTAGGGCACAGGCTGGTTCTCCAATGAGTTCCAGCCCATTGCAGTGTCAAAGGCAATGAACAGGCCGACAGCGCCACAGAAGCAGCTCTCTCGTCTTAGCGCCACGGACGCGTATTACACTGCTGAGACGAGATCGTCGGTTCGTACTTCGACTCCTCTGGCTCCTCTGGATACCCGCCAATGGACGGCTGACATTCCCCCCTCCTCCTCGCCATGTTGAGCAGAGTCGATCCAGCGCTCGCGTTCCGCATGCCTCGACGTATCTCTCATATAGACCCCGCATTAGTTCATCGTGGCTTTCACAGCACAGTGGCGTTATCGCTCGAGGCAAGTTCACTCTCTCCACTGCAGCCGCTAAGGCACTGTTGAAGATCTAGAGCAAATCCTTCTCCATTGCCCACACTACCCACCTTCCGGAGCCGTACTCTCCCGGTCCCTTAACCAGCTAAACTCTCGCCGCTCTCTCTCTCTCTCACACACAAAAGTGCTTGGTCCCTGGCCACATCCAGCCCACCAACGCTCTGCCCTCAAAGCCCTGTTCACCTTTCTGGACACCATAGGACTTCGATCCATATTGGGGAGGGGCTCATTATTTCATTCCCCGCATCACCACCAGCAATGGGTCAGAGTATCGCCCCTGGCGATGAAACTCCGCAGTCATGATCTTGAAAAAATGTTCAAACCCGTTCCTATAGAGCACAACGGAGCGAAACACTTTCGTGACAGAGGCGAACATACAACTCGCACTGCCTCTGCAGTAACCTCAAGGCACCACAGAACAGACGTTACTTGCTATCAAACATTGTATTTTTAATTGACCTATCCCTTGTAATTTTCGCTGGAATGACACGACCGATCATGAACGTCGCGCATGCGCATTAGTCGTAGGACGCATGAACTCGCTCAAACAGTCACACTGTTTCAGTCGGTTCGACCGATTGGCATCGCGAAGCAAGAAGGCGGCTGTTTGCAACCGGTGTCGGCGTACCAGTTAAATTACAGTACATGTTACAGTGGGATAGCCAGACATGTTTGGAACAATGTGTATCCTCTTCGGGAAGTTGTTGGATGTAACGACGTATTGAGCAGGGCATTTCACACGTCCCATCTTGGCGTGCAAGCTCATACAACTGCATTTGGTACAAATACCAATACGGGAACGTCCCATTTTCATCATTTGCAGCCAATATGGGGCCCATATTGCCGACATTTTCCCTATTTCTAACTTGACACTATGGGTCCCGTATTTCCAAGTTTCAACCAATATGGGGAAAATCTTGGCAAAACGGGTCCCATTTTGGAGCTGTGTCGCCGTCACCAGACCAATATGGACACATAATTGTTCACAAATATACACCAATAGGTTGTGCCCACCAATATTAGCGATATGGGCACAATACTGTTCACAAATATACAACCCAAATTCGAACCTTCATCCTGACGGCGTTCTAGCCTTTTGGAACCTATAGTGCCCTCTAGAGTAATGACTTAAATGAATAAGCTTATAACAAAACTAGCAATGATAGCAGAGGCGGAGAGTTTTCATTTTCCCTTAGGGGGCAAGGGCGCATCCCCCCCCCCCGCGGGGGGATATGTTTATTAACAAAAATGGAAAGAAAGGAACAGTAAGCCAGATTGATGTCGGCTTGTTATTAAAAAAAATGAAAGGGCGAAGTCAAAAAAGGCAAAGAAAATAAGAAAACAAAAAGAAGGAAAGAAAAGGAAAAGAAAAATGAAGGACACAAAACTAAAGCTGAAGAATCACACACTCTTGCGGGATCCTATGATGTATGCAGAACTGGTATAAAGATAAGAGGAAGGAAGAACAGAAAAAACAAAACAAAAGAAAAAACAGAGAGAACGTAAACAGTGCACATGTGCACAACTGAAGGCATTACGCCTTTCAAAACTGAGTGCAGAAAGAACAAAATGTATTGAATCCTGAGTGTTGGACCTGAAATACGCGCTATATAATGAATATGGTCAATGAAATGGAGCAGCGGGAGTTGAAGCCGACCCAACAGTAGTTAGTACTGACCACGACTATCCGGAAACGCTACAAGGCTTCTGGACGCGTTTAATTAGCAATTAGAGCTAATTGGGACCCCCCCATTAATCAGCATCATCCAATGAGTCATCACACTAATCGGGGAGCATCTAACTCGTGTCTAGATCAGCTGAGCGTTGTGCACTATGAGAGTCCATAAAAAAGAAAAAATAGATAGAGATAGAGTGGAGAGAAGGAGTTTAGTTGAAGATCAACGACGCCCTCTTGAAGAAAGCGGTCCTGGCCATCGCCGGGCGACGGAGCACAGAGGCAGGTTGCAAAGCATCGCAGCTATGACCACCAGTTCCGGACATCCTGTGACGTCAGCTGTGACGTCATCATGGCATGTCTGGGCAAGTTAGGACAGCTCTGGACATGCAAGGAGAAAAACACTCGTAATACAGAGGCTGGGAAAGCAAGAGTATGCAAACCATCAATAGCTAACAAGAAAATAGAATTAGTTACACAACAAATGATCCCACCACAACAGGAGCGCAGAACGATGCGACTGCTCTATCCGACAGCCAGGCAGAGAACTGACTCGTAATGGTTTTTTTCTCCTGTGTAAGCCCCACAGCTGCACCCCCTAGCGGTTACTTTCTCAACTATTCTCACAACAAAATTATTAAGAATCACACCAGCGCTACTCCCGTTCCCAAGGCAGAAGAAGATAGAAAATGGCGGGGATGCCCGGATAACAGCAACCAGCACCCGACATGCACTGACACGAAAATCGCAAACAAAGCGGGAAGAAAGTTGGCGAAAGCATTAGTTACACAACAAATCAGCTCACCACAGCAGGAGCGCAGACCGATGCGACTGCTCTCCGCGACAGCCAGCGAGAAACTGACTGGGACGCCGCTCCACGGCCGCTACGCATGCGCGCTCCTAGCGCCCTCTGGGGGCGACCACCTCCGAGAGGCTAAGAGAGAAGAGCATTCCTGCGCCCCTGCTGGCCGTTTTCATTGGTCGTGACGTCATCCTATTGTCTCAGGGCTACACTGTTTTTTTTTCACTAATGCTCCTCTAGACAAGGTCAATCTACAATGAAGCCACGATATGACGTCATCATGCACCTGCGTGGCTCAAGGACGCATGCGCTCTAGACAGGGGACCTATTATTTATTGAATCACTATCCCAACATTATTTTCTTTATACTTCTATAACGATTGAATAGGAAACTATTGCAGAAGAGCACATGCATGAAAGCTGATCGTAGGAATTCCAAAGTCTTACTAAATGAGACTTGCAAAAGAACAAACTATCCTAACGCGTAACTCCATCGACGGCTAATAAGAGGACTAGGCACTCAACAAATCAACACAGAGTAGGGTAACAAGGAGCGCAGAACTCAGGGCAGCACTATCGTCAAGACAACAATGTTTCTTGTCAAAAAAGAAAAAATACAAAGCGTCAACAAAAGAAAGCATGCATATCGGGGCATGTCAGAACACGTCAGGACAAATCGCACGACTGCTGGGCAACAGAGGAAAACAAACACTTGAACAGAGTGAAAAGACACTCACCATCATTTTTCACGTTCACAGCATTCCCCCATTGGAAATCCGCTCGTCACAAAATCCACCAGTGACGAACCACACATCCACACCCCATCAGAGGCAGACAGAACCCCAGCGAAACTAAGCTCTTCCACTGACGGCCAACGCAATTGCTTGGAGCAGAATTGACGTGTCCAGACCCGCCAGTGTCCAAGAGACAAGTGAATCCTTGCGCCCCCTGCAGGCCGTTCTCATTGGTTGTGACGCCACCCTATTATCTCACGGCTACACTGTTTTTTTTCCACTAATGCTCCTCTAGACAAGGTCAACCTGAAACAATAGTGTTGCGGTATGACGTCATCATGCAGGTGCGTGGCTCAAGGATGCTTACGCTGTAGACAGGGGACCTGTTATTTATTGAATCACTATCCCTATATTATTTCCTTTATTCTCCTATAATGATTGCATAGGGAACTATTTCATTCCCAAAGTCTTACTCTACAGGAAAAAAAAATGGTTGAGCAAGACATGTCCATCCCAGCCAAGAGCCATGCACCTAACTGAATAATGACGCTTTGTTCCTCCTGAATAAAGTCACACACCTGTCCCCCTCACGGTTACACTCTGAACTAAATGAATCACAAAATTATTAAGAATAGCTCTACTCCCATTCAAGGCAGCACTATCGTCATCATCAAGAATATTCCTTGTACAAAAAGAAAAAAAGAAAAAACTACATGTAGAAGGAAAGCATGTCAGAACAGGCCCAGGCATGTCAGCGCATGTTTGTCAGACAACAAGGGGGAAAAAAGCGAAAAGAAACAAACAAGAAAACCAGTATCAAACTATTTCTAAGCACACACACTCCTCTTATTCAAAAACAGTGCTCATCATAAATCCGTCCAGGGCAATACACACCAATTTTCTATTGCTACACTTTTTCCAGTAACGGTCAATGCGTTGCTACAGACTGCGTGACATCATCACATCCTGTCTGAAGAAGAAGACAGCGGCAAAGACTCCTATTATTTATTGAATCGCAAGATTATTTCCTTTGTCCTACTCTTAATGACATGCATTCTCTCATTAAAGTTCAACAAAAAGCACCCTGCATATTAACGATTTTCACCCCAAAGGCTCATCATGGTCATTAGAATTACAGTAAACTACCACTGCTCTTTTAAAATAATAAGTGAGACCACTCAACATCACCTCCAGGCTTATGTAATACATGACCCTTTCTATGCTAATACATTCGTTGTCTGAGGCTACACCACCAGCTCCGGTGGCGCAGCGGTAACGCGTGCGCTTGGAGACTGGGAGGTCCGCGGTTCGAATCCGCGGGTCGGCTGTGCCGTCTGGGGTTTTTCCTGGGTTTCCCTCAGATGTGTAATATGCGTATGCCGGCACAGTTCCCCTGAAGTCGGCACAGTTCCCCTGAAGTCGGCCCATGGACGCAGCTATCCTCCCCTGAGCGGATTCCGCTCGGTCTTCCACTTCACCCTTTCCTCTCCTCCTCTCTACCACCTTTCCCTTCCCGAGAAACATGCCGCCTAATCAGGCAGGCAGACCTCTCGGGTTCCTCCCAACGCCACTCCTCCTCCTCCTCCTCCTGAGGCTACACCTGCGAGCAAAAAGGCGCGAAAGCCGGGTGGGCAAAGTTCCATTCACGCATTGCGTGCCAAAAGGCGCGAAAGCCGGGAGCAAAGTTCCATTCGCGCACGCCAAAGCACAAGACACAGAACGCCTTTACGGGAACAATGATGGCATTCCCACCATATTAATGATTTTCTACCTTGCATTGCAGTTTAGAAAAACTACTACAAAACTATAATTTTAGGAGCTCATTAAAATTCTACTTTTTATGGAAACTATAATTGCCCTATTACTTGGATCGCTCTTAATGAAGCGCTCCAATTTTTTCTCTCTTCCCATTTCAGCCGTGTCATGTAGTGAAGCAGACTCACATCCAAAATAATTAATTTACACTGAGGGTGCCGTGCTTCAGGAATTCCTATCCTGCGCTCAGATGCAAGCATTTCTTCACGGATACCTTTAACAGCTGACTTCCTCAACATACCGAGCTCCTAACAACATCTAACAAACAATCAGAGAAACCCTCTTCTCAGCTGCACCATGCGACTTTCTTCTGCGTAAAATCGGTGATTTGAGGAAGAGAGCAGCGAAAAATTGCGCGCACTTGTGCTTGACTTAAAAAACCTGAAGCATATGCTAATAAACTAAGAGAAAGACACTCATGTCTGATATCTGATAGTGCCACATACACAGACGCATTGCCCTTGCGCAAAGAAAGCACAGGACAGGGATACACAAATTTCCTTAGGTGAGCAGGGAAAAGGCTTAAGACCTCAGCTCACCACACATCGCCACGCGGCTAGCCCAACATGACACCAAGATACTAGCAGCGAGAAGAACTGCAACACTGCTAAACAAGACCAGACATGCCATGATGACGTCACAAATCAGGAAAAAAGCACACGCACGCACGCACAGAGGACAACGCATTAAACACACGGAGTGCTCAGGAATAATCGTAGCGTTACTGCACATCGCTACGAAGCTCAACGTCTAACACAAGACGACAGCAACAAGTATTAGCGAAGGGTAAAAATTGCAACACTACCGAACAAGTCCAGTCATGCGACATCGCATACAAAACACTGCTCATCGGGGAAAAGGCCTAAGCCTGCGGCGGATCATCATAGAGCATGCACAACTTCATTTTTTCTATTTTGCGTAAACTAAACGCGGTCTGCATGGAAAACGACGTACAAATTTTCTTAGGGAGCAGAGAAATATAGAAATTTCTACTCCGTGCTCAGATATTATATATATTCAGCTTTTACGCAGGAGGCTTTCTTCTACATCAAAGTAGAGAAATTAAGAAAAGAGCAGCGAAAAATTACACGCACTTTTGCTCGCATACCTATAAGAGAAAAAAAAATATTGACGCACACGCTAATAAACTGTGACAAAGACACCAATTTCTGCTATCAGATAATTATTGCATAATGCTAAATACTTATTTGCATTGTCCCTGCGTCAAGAAAGCACAGGACAGGGATAGACAATTTATCTTAAGCGAGCAGGGAAAGTCACTTCTACTCGAACAGCTTAATACCATAAAGTCTGAATTTTTGCAAAGCAAATGAAGCTTGAATAGCGCTACAAACCTGACAGACACATACTAACAAACAAACAAACAAACAAACACTTCTATTCATTTCTATTGATAAAGGCGTAAACCACACTACAAGAACAAAGCACGCTGCTTCAGGAAAGCGTATCAAATGCATCGCAACAGGACCGGCTCTCATAAAATAGCCTTCCCAAAACGAAGACTTCACAAAGTTCGCGAGGTAATTCCATTAAAAACGCTGTCGGTCTATCGTACAGATAGCAATGCAAGCGCTGCTACCCTTATTTTTTAAACCACTATTCCACGCAATAGTACATAAATGTATCACTCGTGTTACATGAAAGGGCACACACAAGGAACTTACTTGTCAACTGGGATCCCTGGTTCAGGAAAGCGCGCGCGCCCGTGCGCACACACAGACACACACTCACATTTTCACACTCACAAACACAAAGTCTATTCTCACAACCACATAAATCCATATTATTCCTCAGGTCAATAATTATCCTACCATCGTCAAAAGATGGCTCACTCTCGTATGCGATCGCAAAGCGATAGGTCCTCGTTCCGAATGTAATAGGATATCTCCACTCGACCGACGGGAACCAAAAAAGAAAGAAAGGAATGCACGTTCGCTATACCTCCACAAAGAAAACGGTGCCGTGCTTCTAGGCAGCGCTCATCATACAGGAGTCTTCTTCGTTTTCCTTTTATTTTCTTGCACCCATATATTTTGCAAGAATACTATAGAGACCCACCAGAGCAGTGCGCTCCCATCAACACACGTTGGGCTGACCTTACACACCCGAAGCCTTTTCTGAATACATTCTGCTGACGCTGGAATAAAAAGATTTATCGCCAGGGTACGACAATGTCAGCTCTGCTTCCGTTTAAGTGATAAAACAGTGCGCACGAACAGCGCCCCACGCGAGCCGCACGCGGGCCCGTTCTCGCGGTTTGGACACGCGCGATTCCCCGTGCGACGCGCGCGATTCCCCGTGCGAGCACAACGCGGGCCTCGCGGTTTGGACGCGCGGGATCCGTTTCCCCGAGCAGGCGCACTGTTTTATCACTTAAATGGAAGCAGAACTGACATTGTTGTACCCTGGCGATAAATCTTTTTATTCCAGCGCCAGCAGAATGTATTCAGGAAAGGCTTCAGGTGTGTAAGGTCAGCCCAAGGTGTGTTGATGGGAGCGCACTGCTCTGTTGGGTCTCTATAGTATTCTTGCAAAATATACGGGTGCAAGAAAATAAAAGGAAAACGAAGAAGACAATTCACTCCTGTATGATGAGCGCTGCGTAGAAGCACGGCACCGTTTTCTTTGTGGAGGTATAGCGAACGTGCATTCCTTTCTTTCTTTTTTTGGTTCGCGTCGGTCGAGTGGCGATATCCTATTACATCCGGAACGAGGACCTATCGCTTTGCGACCGCATACGAGAGTGAGCCATCTTTTGACGATGGTAGGATAATTATTGACCTGAGGAGTAATATGGATTTATGTGGTTGTGAGAATAGACTTTGTGTTTGTGAGTGTGAAAATCTGAGTGTGTGTCTGTGTGTGCGCACGGGCGCGCGCGCTTTCCTGAACCAGGGATCCCAGTTGACAAGTAAGTTCCTTGTGTGTGCCCTTTCATGTAACACGAGTGATACTTTTATGTACTATTGCGTGGAATAGTGGTTTAAAAAATAAGGGTAGCAGCGCTTGCATTGCTATCTGTAGGATAGACCGACAGCGTTTTTAATGGAATTACCTCGCGAACCTGGTGAAGTCTTCGTTTTGGGAAGGCTATTTTATGAGAGCCGGTCCTGTTGCGATGCATTTGATACGCTTTCCTGAAGCAGCGTGCTTTGTTCTTGTAGTGTGGTTTACGCCTTTATCAATAGAAATGAATAGAAGTGTTTGTTTGTTTGTTAGTATGTGTCTGTCACGTTTGTAGCGCTATTCAAGCTTTATTTGCTTTGCAAAAATTCAGACTTTATGGTATTAAGCTGTTCGAGTAGAAGTGACTTTCCCTGCTCGCTTGAGATAAATTGTGTATCCCTGTCCTGTGCTTTCTTCACGCAGGGACAATGCAAATGAGTATTTAGCATTATGCAATAATTATCTGATAGCAGAAATTGGTGTCTTTGTCACAGTTTATTAGCGTGGGTGTCGATATACTTTTTTTTCTCTCTTATAGGTATGCGAGCAAAAGTGCGTGTAATTTTTCGCTGCACTTTTCTTAATTTCTCTACTTTTATGTAGAAGAAAGCCTCCTGCGTAAAAGCTGAATAGTGTTCTATCAGTGGAAGTGGGGTTGTTTGTTTAATTTTGTTGGGTGTTCGATATCTTGACAAAGTAAGCAGTGCTTAATTTTGCAGGTTTTTGAGCAGAAATGCTGGTATCTGAGCACGGAGTAGAAATTTCTATATTTCTCTGCTCCCTAAGAAAATTTGTACGTCGTTTTCCAAGCAGACCGTGTTTAGTTTACGCAAAATAGAAAAAATGAAGTTGTGTATGCTCTATGATAATCCGCCGCAGGCTTAGGCCTTTTCCCCGATGAGCAGTGTTTTGTATGCGATGTCACATGACTGGACTTGTTCGGTAGTGTTGCAATTTTTACCCTTCGCTAATATCTTGTTGCTGTCGTCTTGTGTTAGACGTTGAGCTTCGTAGCGATGTGCGGTAACGCTACGATTATTCCTGAGCGCTCCGTGTGTTTAATGCGTTGTCCTGTGCGTGCGTGTGCTTTTTTCCTGATTTGTGACGTCATCATGGCATGTCTGGTCTTGTTTAGCAGTGTTGCAGTTCTTCCCGCTGCTAGTATCTTGTTGGTGTCATGTTGTGCTAGCCGTGGCGATGTGTCGGCAGTGGCGGCGTGGCGATGTGGCGATGTGTGCGTGGCGATGTGTGGTGACCTGAGGTCTTAAGCCTTTTCCCTGCTCACCTAAGAAAATTTGTGTGTCCCTGTCCTGTGCTTTCTTTGCGCAAGGGCAATGCGTCTGTGTATGTGGCACTATCAGATACGAGACATGAGTGTCTTTCTCTTAGTTTATTAGCATATGCTTCACGTTTTCTAAGCCAAGCACAAGTGCGCGCAATTTTTCGCTGCTCTCTTCCTCAAATCACAGATTTTACGCAGAAGAAGGTCGCATGGTGCAGCTGAGAAGAGGGTTTCTCTGATTGTTTGTTAGATGTTGTTAGGAGCTCAGTATGTTGAGGAAGTCAGCTGTTAAAGGTATCCGTGAAGAAATGCTTGCATCTGAGTGCAGGATAGGAATTCCTGAAGCACGGCACCCCCAGTATAAATTAATTATTTTTGATGTGAGTCTGCTTCACTGCATGACACGGCTGAAATGGGAAGAGAGAAAAAATTGGAGCACTTCATTAATAGCGACCCAAGTAATAGGGCAATTATAGTTTCCATAGAAAGTAGAATTTTAAAGAGCTCCTAAAATTATAGTTTTGTAGTAGTTTTTCTAAACTGCAATGCAAGGTAGAAAATCATCAATATGGTGGGAATGCCATCATTGTTCCCGTAAAGGCGTTCTGTGTCTTGTGCTTTGGCGTGCGCGAATGGAACTTTGCTCCCGGCTTTCGCGCCTTTTTGCACGCAATGCGCGAATGGAACTTTGCCCACCCGGCTTTCGCGCATTTTTGCTCGCAGGTGTAGCCTCAGACAACGAATGTATGAGCATAGAAAGGGTCATGTATTACATAAGCCTGGAGGTGATGTTGAGTGGTCTCACTCATTATTTTAAAAGAGCAGTCGTAGTTTACTGTAATTCTAATGACCATGATGAGCCTTTGGGGTGAAAATCGTTAATATGCAGGGTGCTTTTTGTTGAATTTTAATGAGAGAATGAATGTCATTAAGAGTAGGACAAAGGAAATAATCTTGCGATTCAATAAATAATAGGAGTCTTTGCCGCTGTCTTCTTCTTCAGACAGGATGTGATGATGTCACGCAGTCTGTAGCAATGCATTGACCGTTACTGGAAAAAAGTGTAGCAATAGAAAAATGGTGTGTATTGCCCTGGACGGATTTATGATGAGCACTGTTTTTGAATAAGAGGAGTGCGTGTGCTTAGAAATAGTTTGATACTGGTTTTCTTGTTTGTTTCTTTTCGCTTTTTTCCCCCTTGTTGTCTGACAAACATGCGCTGACATGCCTCGGCCTGTTCTGACATGCTTTCCTTCTACATGTAGTTTTTTTCTTTTTGTACAAGGAATATTCTTGACGATGACGATAGTGCTGCCTTGAATGGGAGTAGAGCCATTCTTAATAATTTTGCGATTCATTTAGTTCAGAGTGTAATCGTGAGGGGGACAGGTGTGTGACTTCATTCAGGAGGAACAAAGCGTCATCATTCAGTTAGGTGCATGGCTCTTGGCTGGGATGGACATGTCTTGCTGAACCATTTTTTTTTCCTGTAGAGTAATACTTTGGGAATGAAATAGTTCCCTATGCAATCATTATAGTAGAACAAAGGAAATAATCTAGGGATAGTGATTCAATAAATAATAGGTCCCCTGTCTACAGCGTAAGCGTCCTTGAGCCACGCACCTGCATGATGACATCATACTGCAACACTATTGTTTCAGGTTGACCTTGTCTGGAGGAGCATTAGTGGAAAAAAACAGTGTAGCCGTGAGATAATAGGGTGGCGTCACGACCAATGAGAACGGCCTGCAGGGGGCGCAAGAATTCACTTCTCTCTTGGACACTAGCGGGTCTGGACACGTCAATTCTGCTCCTAGCAATTGCGTTGGCCGTCAGTGGAAGAGCTTAGTTTCACTGGGGTTCTGTCTGCCTCTGATGGGGTGCGGATGTGTGGTTCGTCACTGGTGAATGGTGTTCGACGATGCAGGTGGATTTTGTGACGAGCGGATTTCCAATGGGGGAATGCTGTGAACGTGAAAAATGATGGTGAGTGTCTTTTCACTCTGTTCAAGTGTTTGTTTTCCTCCGTTGCCCAGCAGTCGTGCGATTTGTCCTGACGTGTTCTGACATGCCCCGATATGCATGCTTTCCTTTGTTGACGCTTTGTATTTTTTCTTTTTTGACAAGAAACATTGTTGTCTTGACGATAGTGCTGCCCTGAGTTCTGCGCTCCTTGTTACCCGTACTCTGTGTTGATTTGTTGAGTGCCTAGTCCTCTTATTAGCCGTCGATGGAGTTATGTGTTAGGATAGTTTGTTCTTTTGCAAGTCTCATTTAGTAAGACTTTGGAATTCCTATGGTCAGCTTTCATGCAGGTGCTCTTCTGCAATAGTTTCCTATTCAATCGTTATAGAAGTATAAAGAAAATAATCTTGGGATAGTGATTCAATAAATAATAGCTCCCCTGTCTAGAGCGCACGCGTCCTTGAGCAACGCAGGTGCATGATGACGTCATATCGTGGCTTCATTGTAGATTGACCTTGTCTAGAGGAGCATTAGTGAAAAAAAAACAGTGTAGCCCTGAGACAATAGGATGACGTCACGACCAATGAAAACGGCCAGCAGGGGGCGCAGGAATGCTCTTCTCTCTTAGCCTCTCGAAGGTGGTCGCCCCAGAGGGCGCTAGGAGCGCGCATGCGTAGCGGCCGTGGAGCGGCGTCCCAGTCAGTTTCTCGCTGGCTGTCGCGGAGAGCAGTCGCATCGGTCTGCGCTCCTGCTGTGGTGAGCTGATTTGTTGTGTAACTAATGCTTTCGCCAACTTTCTTCCCGCTTTGTTTGTGATTTTCGTGTCAGTGCATGTCGGGTGCTGGTTGCTGTTATCCGGGCATCCCCGCCATTTTCTATCTTCTTCTGCCTTGGGAACGGGAGTAGCGCTGGTGTGATTCTTAATAATTTTGTTGTGAGATTAGTTGAGAAAGTAACCGCTAGGGGGTGCAGCTGCGGGGCTTACACAGGAGAAAAAAACCATTACGAGTCAGTTCTCTGCCTGGCTGTCGGATAGAGCAGTCGCATCGTTCTGCGCTCCTGTTGTGGTGGGATCATTTGTTGTGTAACTAATTCTATTTTCTTGTTAGCTATTGATGGTTTGCATACTCTTGCTTTCCCAGCCTCTGTATTACGAGTGTTTTTCTCCTTACATGTCCAGAGCTGCCCTAACTTGCCCAGACATGCCATGATGACGTCACAGCTGACGTCACAGGATGTCCGGAACTGGTGGTCATAGCTGCGATGCTTTGCAACCTGCCTCTGTGCTCCGTCGCCCGGCGATGGTCAGCGGCCGTTCCGGACCGCTTTCTTCAAGATGGCGTCGTTGATCTTCAACTAAACTCCTTCTCTCCACTCTATCTCTATCTATTTTTTTTCTTTTTTATGACCACGTCTATCCGGAAACGCACAGGGTGGTCTGGACATTAGTTAGACGCTCCCCAATTAGTGTGACGACTCATTGGATGATGCTGATTAATGTGGGGGGTCCCAATTAGCTCTAATTGCTAATTAAACGTGTCCAGAAGCGTTGTAGCGTTTCCGGATAGTCGTGGTCAGTACTTACTACTCCCAACGAATATGCGTTCCGAAGATCCTACCGATACATCTCACTGGCAGCTGCTGGTACCTTTTAGACTGCTTCGTTTCATTGATCTAATTGCTTTGGGCGAAATTCAGGCTATGTGTTGCGTCATCCTCTGTGTTTCTTCGCCTCACCTTCTACTGTGATAATGAGTATGGTGGGCGGATACAGATTTTACAAATTGCAAGATGCATTTTTGGGTTGGTGCCTCTTCGCTCTTCTGATCCGGGCGCGCCGAGCCCCAAAGGTTGGTGTCAGCTTCTTAGCGGGACTTCCCGGGGAGGTGGCGCCCCCCCTACTTCATCTTCCGGGGGGGCAAGAGCCCCCCCTGCAGTCGGCGCCTATGCCGTGTATTCACACGCATGAGCGACATGCTCACGGAATACTCTAGTGCTGGGAAACTCAGAAAACTGCATAAAAGGGCAGAAGTTCCGGCGCGTGTTATGTTCAGCAACGAAGGCTGCATCCTTGAGTTTGAGGGACGAAGGGACAAGGGAGACGCAAACGAAACGTGTGTGTGTGTGTCCCTTCGTCCCTCAAACCCTTCGTCGATTACCTTAATTAGATAATTACGTGCAGCATTCGCATGGTGCCGAAATACTGGAATTGGCGTACTTCTAACGCCACTTAGACAAACAAAGCCTGATGGCTTAAACGACGTGACGTAGTCAGTTAGGGTCCGCCAAAATACCGAACACGACCGTGCTTTCGGAGACGAGCCGCCATGGGCCGTATGCGCAGCCACTGGAAGCCACAGAAAGCCTGCGTTTGAGACTGTCTGTGGCGATTGGTTGAAGCAGATCACGTCCTGACTTTATATGTCCACATGGCGCAGGGGCACTTGGCAGACGACATGGTCACAAACGTGGAACTGGGAAGTTCGGGTATGTGTGCTTTTACAACACCACTTAGATACAGAAAGCCTGCGCGTTCGTCGACGTGACGTAACAATTAAGAGTCAGCCAATCAGGGTTGTGTTTTCAACAGCTGTAGCCAATCACGAATGTGCCTTCAGCGGTCGTGGTCATGCAGATGAACCACACTCGTCTGCGAGTTGTGACTTAACGTCCCCGCGCACTAAATGGGAAAACTTGGAAATAAAGCACAAAATGGTCTCATCCTTTCTCCAAACTGATTTTCTGGAACGCGTCTCCCGCTTTTTGTCTAAATATTTAGGTCTGCACAGTCCAGGTGAGCTGCAGTCCTTTGTGAGTTCTTGAATTCGCAGAACTGCCAATCGCTGTAGCAGGCGAATGCTGGTTCTTAATGTCCACGTAGCGAAGGAGGGAGAGGAGGCAATGAGCAGACTTTCTGTATCCAAATGGCGTTGGCTTTTAGCACCAGTTTGTTCACGCACAAAAAGAAATGTTTTGATTACGGTTTATCACATGTCTAATAATCTAACAGGTTCGCACCGTAGGCTAGTTTAGATTGCCAAGTGGGCTCAGTGGCGTTACCACTTGAGACAAGTTTACTCTCTCAGGTGCTGTGGCTGCAGTGCTGTGGAGGAGCTGGAACACATTCTTCTTCATTGCCCACGTTTGAAACCTTCTGGAACCGTAATCTCTGGGTCTCTTAGCCAGCTGGACTCTCATTCCTTCTCCCTATCAAAATTGCTTGGTCCCTGGCCGAATTCGGGCCACCAACGCTCTGCGCTCAAACCATTTTGACGTTTCTGGACACAATCGGACTTCGATGCTTATTGTGAAGGCGCTCATTATTTCATTCCCCACATCACCACGAGCAGTAGGGTAGAGTACCACCTCTGGCGATGAAACTCCCCATTCATGATCTTAAAATGAAGTTGTTGTTGTAGTCGTCGTCGTCACTGGAAAGAGTGCGTGTCTCTTGCAACAGTGCTGCTTTGTGTAGCTTAAACCTTTTGGAAGACCTGTCGGGCATTACACAATTTCGTTAAACGGTTTCTTTGCAGTGCATTGTCAACGATATTTGTAATGACACCACTTCTGGGGCAAGGGAGTACGACCGCCTCTGGACGGACCCGTACTATCAAGGGGAAATGTTCCTGATGGAGTAACATGTAACGCAGATATGGCAGTCGAAAACTTCCATCATCTACGGGCGGGAGGTGCGGTCGTTTAACGATTTTATACTAGTGGACGTTTGCACAGCATTTCTAACCGCCAAAAATTGCTTCATTCGAAATGGATGGGCAGTAGAGATGTAAGCAAATTCATATAGTTGCATTTTCGGTAGGTCTCCGTTGGTCTTATCGGAGGGAAGAAAATCAAGTGAAAACGGATCTTAGTGCCGCTGTGTAGCCTTGCCCTGCGCACGTAAATGTTAACTATAATTACATTGCCTTGCATTATCTTTTTTTACGCATATGAAGGTATTTGACTATTTGACTGCTATGTGAGTGGAAACTCGTATTAATGGGAAGCCTGAACAGATATTGAACATGGAAATGGTCTCGGTTGCTTACCACATGTGCATATCACATGCTGAACCACAGTGTGCAAATACAAAACTTGCCTGGTGCTACGCACGTTGGTACTAAGCCATCATCACAGAGCAACAGTTCACGTTGGACGATTCCAGCTGGAAATCTCCTGCGTGGTTTGTCGAAATCAAATGTTTGTTGTTCAATAAAGGAAGTCGCATGAAACTATGTTTGGTGAATTCAACGTGGAATAGACCACTGGAATGACTTTGTCTTGTGAACTAATGAAATCGCTTATCTCCATAAGTCGTATCGGAAACGTTGCGTGTGAAACCAGATAGTGAGTAGCCAATCGGAAGGCGAGCCAAATTTTGCCCATGGTCTTATGCGGTTAGATATACCGAAAGGACACGAGGTACACACACCCTCTCGCACAGCGCTCGTCCTGCAGTTCTCCATATCTGCCCAAGATGTAAATGCTCCACTTCGTTCTGCCCCTGAGATCTAGTCTCTACAGTACCTTTTAATACTCGCTAGCTTTTTTCCTCGGCTCCGTAACAGACACAAACGCTACACCCCCTTATACTACTCCCTAGTACCCTTGCCACAGAACTATACCAAACCCACACCTCTTTAGCTAAAAATGTTCTGGTTTTGTTTTTCCAAGACGCAACCTGCCAGTTTCTTCAGTGCGCTGTTCAAGCTCTTACATGACGCGTCGAAGACCTGCTGCTCATAAAAGTCAGCAGCTGTTCGTTATTCTTTTTTTTTCGTTTTTTCACTGCCGCGCTGTCTGAAGTAGGGGGCTGGGACACGTCAAGGTACATAACGTTGCTTTTTTTCTCCAGTGTCCTGTAGCTTATTGTTTTACTTACTGTATTGGACAGCAGACAAGAAAAATGTGTGCACGCGAATCGAGTGCATCCCAGTGTTTCTGCCATCATCATTTGTTGTACCAAAGCCATAAGTTTGATTGACATGTCATTAGTCTTAATGTGCTCCGTTTAACCGCGCTGTTTGACTTACAAAGAAAATCCTCTCTGCTAGATGTTTGACCATGCTGGCATCTCCACACTGGGGCGCACTTGATTCTGCTGCACACAATTTTTCTTTTCAGCTGTCCGTACGGCAAACGCCACTTGTGCGGCGAATCTCTTAAATTATATAGCGTCCATGCATCTAGGCTGCGTGTAGCTGCATATCGATAAACAAAGCCTTTTCTGCGGTACAGTCAGCGTGCTCCCGTTTTACATTTTTGAGAACGCTTCACAGCGTGCACTGTTGAAACAGAACTTCACCGCATAGCACGCTGTGCGCCAACCATTACCAAGAATGATAGGGTTGCCGCTTCCGATTCGAAGAGAGAGTGGGCGTACGCCTTTTTGTGGCAATTATCATGTATCCAAATTGCCACAAAAAGGCGTACGCCCATCTCTCTCTTCGAATCAGAAACGACAACCCTATCGTTCTTGGTAATCGTTGGCGCACAGCGTGCTATGCGGTGAAGTTCTGTTCTTGGTGTGTGCCAGAAACAAAAATGTATGGCTCTTAAACACAAAATAATGCCGTTTTTCACCGTGTTCCTGGCATGAGATAAGTATTTAAAGAAGAGATTGAAACATTCAGATAACTTATTTTACTAAAAAAAAGCTTTCGGGCGGAGTCCGTCTTTCATAAGGTGTCGTCCCATCTGACGCAGGACGGAAGCTTGTTTCTCAGTAAAATAAATTATTTGAATGGTTCAATCTCTCTAAATGCTTATGTTATTCACTTGCGAGTGCTAGACGTTTCCCATTTTCGCCAGTTAGTTTTCCTGGCACGAGTAAATTTCCTTCAACTCCTTTCGCTTGTCGCAATGCTCACCTGTCCGACGAATAGTTCCACGAAATAATGCAATGTCGCCATTTTCCAACAACTGCGATATGTGAGTTGGGATTCCCCACGCCGGAGAATCCCAGGTCTGATTAGGAGAAGCTCGACAAAAGAATTAGATAAGTTTGGCTTTACATCAATCAAACAAAGGAAACGATATACTCTGCGATGAATATAAAAGCGACGGGCATGGTTTTGGATTCATCACAATCCCCTCGTTGTCACAGTGTGGAAAACGACTGAGATTTTTGGCATCATGACCTCAAAGACGCTCCTCTGCATTTTCGCTCTCCTGGCTGGTAAGTGAATACAACGTTTGCGTTCTGAATATTGTGGGATCTGAAGAGAGTTCATTGGTTTGTTAGGTGCGTATGTTCTTTAGTTTTTTTATACATCGAGATACTTAGATCGTGCAGGGATAGTCTTTGTTGGCGATTTGTCTAACTCCACCTTTTAGGATGTACGTATAAAAGTATTAAAAGGTACAGATGTAGAATATAGCGCGGAGAGGATAGTGCACGTAAAGTGCCTTGTAAGTTACTGCATGATCAGCATCGTTACACGCATTATACTCACTCAACGAATATATTTTTGAACCACTCGAATCTGCGTTCACATATTTACTTTTAATGATCCACTGTTATTTCGTTTCGTTCTCTTTTTTATGCAAATTTTCGGGACATTTATAGTCACTATGCTTCGGATAATATCAGTATCGCTAGATTTCGCAAAACTCAACGCGGGTCTTCCTCAGAGCTTCGGTGCCTATATTTTCCTTTATCTTATCTAATATTTTACGCAAACACTGAGAATATCCATCGAATACGGGCGATTTGATTGGGGCGAATCCGTTATAATTCGAGTAAATACTGGTGAGGGAGACTGCACTGAGCAGTAGAGAGCTCCATGTGTAGTGTCGTAAGTGTTGTTGTTGAGGTGTTTTCCATATCTGCCACTGATATTGTTCTTCGTCTTTTCAGTCGTGACACTGGCCAGCGCACAGTTTGTAAGTATGAAGATAGGTCTCAGTTCCCCTTCGTTTCATATACATACAGTATACTTGCAAATACGCAATCTGTTGATGCATATCACAATACACACTAGAGTATGTGGCCATGATTTTTTTTTAAAGTCAGGCTTTTGATGTTATACAGAAATGTATTTTGTTAACTGCAACATAGTCACTCATAGCAAAAATTGAATTGCTTAGTAACTGACCACCTGCTGTAAAGACAGCGAATATCAGGCGTTAACTGCAAATAAATCCAACCATAGTATAGGAAGAACGATACATCTAAATAAAACCACAAACTAAACCTTCTTGCAAATATCTCTAGGGTCGTCCCAAGTTCAACTTCCAGCCTCCACCACCACGTGTAAGTAGGGCAACAGCACCATCCTTACATACGTTATCCACACTGCAACACATGCAGCTGCTGTCTAGTCATAATTAACCAGAGCCTGCATGCTGTTCCTCCCTCTCGACAGCATCGCATCGAGATCGCGGCTCAAGCAGGTGGCAAAAGCGGCAAGCACTACAACGTGAATGTGGGAGGTCGTGCCGAATACGACCTACACCGCTTCAAGAACGGAGCTAAGATTGTAGCCCACGTGGAAGGCAGCCATTCGTTCGGAAAGCACGAGGGACACAAGTGGCAAGAAAAGCCGAAAGGAGAAGTAGGAGTCAGAGTAGAGATTCCATTCAAGGGTTAGGACTCATCCTGCCACGTAAATTGGCATCTCCGTTCACTGCATTGTGAAGGACAACAAGCAGCATGTAATTCCTGCCGACGCAGAAGCACGTCAATAAACCTTTTCAAATCCAGGGATAGACCCTGTATACGTACTCTCTTCATACGCAGGACATCGCACGCTATGGCCTTTGCGTACGTAAGGGATAGCGTTGGTGGTTCTACGCACACCGATAACAAAAAGATAGCTTCGCGCAGTGCGCAGAACCACCAACACTATTCCTTACGTACGCAAAGGCGACAGCGGACGATATACTAAAACTAACTATTCCATCTGGGAATGAGGGCGAGCAACACATTAACGAAAAACATGTGACAGCGCATTTATTACATTACTTCGTGCTTCTAATTTTCGTTTCGAAAGCCGACGTCGAGGAATCCCTTTCTTGTCCTGGAACAATCACACGCAGCAACAAGGGAGTCAACATTTGCTCGTCGCCGCGAGGCTAGCGGGTACAGAGATGTCACATTCTCACGGAATTTATTCTACAGGCACAAATCTAAGCCCTGCACAACACATAATAAACGATAATGAAGCTACATTGTACTCGTTTCTGTAAACATCGTCGAAACGCAAGAAGGGAAAGCGTATGTTTTTGATGCAGCGAAAAGTTTCATAAAATGCTGGATTAGTGATCCTTGCCATAAGGCATCGCTCTCTCGCTATTAGAGGAGAACCCGTCGAGTTAGACGCACAGAAGATCATGCAGGACCGCACAAAGAATACCTTCAGTGCTTCTTCGCTTACTGATGGCGGCACCGCTGCTTGCTCGATAATCGTTCGAAGGGTTTCAAACGCGATCCGTGCGCCGTACGACAAATCGAAAACCCTCTGTGACCAAGTGTCCGGGTCGCCGTCGCTCGATAGGTTGATGAAGCTGCGCATTTCGAGGATGCAGGACTTCACTTGGCCATATCTCCACTGACTTTCAGGCGTCCAGTCCAACAAGTTCCTGACGAGTTCAACAATTTCCTTGCCTATCTGCACATCGAGTGTCCCCAGACTAAAATAGATGGGAATGCCGCGGTCGTCGAAGACGAAAAATACCGGCGGGCCGTGTAATATGCTTGGAATGAGGATCATTCTAAGACGCGTAACGGCAGCCGGGCAAGGCACAAATTGGTGCCTCCTTATTAAACCCGTCTCGTCCGTTGGAAGTTTCCGTCGCATGACTCTCGTCTCGAAACTCCTCAGGGTGAGATACGATGAGACGAAGTCAGTGTCGCCCAGGGAAAAGGTAGTATAGTCGACTACCATTGACATATAAAACAAAACATCATTGTCGTAAGCGCGCATCATTGTCCTGTCTAAAGCAGTCTTGATGTCAAATACTGTATTGGCGCCCATCCAATGCAATGCTTTAGAAAACGTGTATACCGTTCTGCTGCGGCCGATCAGACGTGCAATTCAATGCTGCAGCGAGTGTGTCGTAGAACATTCCAACGGTGTCATCCAGGAAGCTAGAGCGCCCGCTTCTGGTCCAACTGCGGCAAACATGCCCGTAAAAGTCATTGCACGGATAGGCGTCTGTGTCAAGTAGTCGGGTCAGAGCGGTGCTGAGACTTAAGCACTCGTGAGTAATACAGCTGACAACAGTGGCTTCCAGCTTTTGAGACATGAGGAGTAGTATAGCTAGCGCTCCGAGCACTATCATGCAGATAACACACAGAATTAACCATGCTGCGCATGCTATGATGTTTCTGCGTACCCTCTGCGTTCGTTGTTTTCAGTGCACGCTGTTGGTATATCTGTAACAACAAAAACACCGGATTCGAGTTCCCTTACGCGCTCTTTACACTTTCAACAGCGTGTCGATAAATGTCTACGTACTGTTTGGGACACGGTTCTCTAAAATCTCCAGCCCGTGGCCGAGAAGTCCCCTATCGGTGATGTCGCGCACGAAAGAACTCTACCATTACAGTCTCCGAGGTAAGTCCACAAAGCGCCACCTGTCGGGAGAGAGTACCATCGCATACTCGGCGTCGTCTGCTAAGGAGAGCAGTTGAGAGCGGCCTCTACCGGGGAGGCTATTGGTATCATGGAGGAAGGAAACACAGGAGCAGCCGTTTCGAACAGATTTCCGTGGGACCCCTCTGGCGGTCGCTCCTGTCAAATCCGCCATTACTTCCTGTCCACCACGTGATCCTCTCTAAAGTTTCGGTTTGGCAACGCTTTGTTGCTCGCGCTGCTTTCCATGCTTTTATGCATTTCGAACGTCATTTATTCTTAAAATGTGAGCACCATTGCGGAGACAACGTTACGTTAACGTGTTCTGACCACGGCTGCACGCTGTCGTTCAACAGAAAGCGGCTTTGTCATGGGAGTAACGTTTCATTCGTCAGTACGTACTTGATCGGTTGTTTCGTACCTCTGTCTGTGATAGTCATCTTGAATCGTTCGTTTGCAAGCTGGCGCTATGCTACAGTTGCAGATTAATTTGAATTCCTCCATTGTTGTGCAAGTTTGATTACTGGCACGCTTTACCACTTCAGCAACGACACAAAAAAGGTAGCGACGTCGTTACACAAACGTCGCTGCCACGGATGATGTTTCTAGTACTGCGTGCTTGTCCTACAGACCGTGACCGGTCTCGTAGTAGAAGGAAAAACCAAGAGTAAACCTCCGAACACACACACACACGCAATATAATGAATGTGTTCAATGAAATGGAGCAGCGGGAGTTGAACCCGCTCCCAACGAATATGCGTTCCGAAGATTCTACCGATACACCTCACTGGCAGCTGCTGGTACCTTTTTGATTGCTTCGTTTCATTGATCTGATTGCTTTGGGCGAAATTCAGGCTATGTGTTGTGTCATCCTCAGTGTTTCTTCACCTCACCTTCTACTGTGATAATGAGTATGGTGGGCGGATACATATTTTACAAATTGCGAGATGCATTTTTGGGTTGGCGCCTCTTCGCTGTTTTAATCCGGGCGCGCCGAGCCCCAAAGGTTGGTGTCAGACTCTTAGCGGGACTTCCCGGGGGAGGCGGCGCCCCCCACCCCCTAGTTCATATTCCGGAGGTGCAAGGTACCCCGCCTCCCCCCCCCCCCCGCAGTCGGCGCCTATGAATGATAGGATGAGTAGAACGTGTTGGTCAAAATGGTACATAATCAGGCAACGGACCTTTGGACAACATTTTGACGTTTCTGGACACAATCGGACTTCGATGCTTACTGTGAAGGGGCTCATTATTTCATTCCCCACATCACCACAAGCAGTGGGGTAGAGTACCACCACTGGCGATGAAACTCCCCATTCATGATCTTAAAATGAAGTTGTTGTTGTAGTAGTCGTCGTCACTAGAAAGAGTGCGTGTCTTTTGCAACAGTGCTGCTTTGTGTAGCTCACACCTTTTGGAAGACCTGTCGTGCATTACACAATTTCGTTAAACGGCTTCTTTGCAGTGCATTGTCAACGATATTTGTAGTGACACCACTCCTGGGGCAAGGGAGTACGACCGCCTCTGGACGGGCCCGTACTATCAAGGGGAAATGCTCCTGATGAAGTACCATGTAACGCAGATATGGCAGTCGAAAACTTCCATCGTCTACGGGCGGGAGGTGCGATCCTTTTACGATTTTATACTAGTGGACGTTTGCACAGCATTGCTAACCGCGAAAAACTGCTTCCTTCGAAATGGATGGGCAGTAGAGATGTAAGCAAATTCATATAGTTGCATTTTCGGTAGGTCTCGGTTGGTCTTATCGGAGGGAAAAAAAATCACGTGAAAACGGATCGTAAGTGCCGCTGTGTTGCCATGCCCTGCGCACGTAAATGTTAACTATAATTACATTGCCTTGCATTATCTTTCTTTACGCATATGAAGGTATTTGACTATTTGACTGCTATATGAGTGGAAACTCCAATTAATGGGAAGCCTGAACAGATATTGAACATGGAAATGTTCTCGGTTGCTCACCACGTGTGCATATCACATGCTGAACCACAGTGTGCAAATAAAAAAATGTGTACAAATGTCTGCACGTGAAGTATGAGTTTACGTATCAAGCATGCCACCTGCATGCCATCTACAGCCACTCATTTCGGCCTGACTGGGGGTCTTCGGCACAGCGCTACCCTTTGAAGACAAAGCTTCGCTACATAACACGCTCCCAACCAACCATCATCCCGAATGACAACGTTCTCTCCCCTGATAACAGGGGTACTACGCCATTTTTGTGGCAATTATGGACTACATAATGTCACAAAAATGGTGTACGTCCCCCGCTTTCAGCAAATCAGGGCAAAGAGCGAAACCATTTGGGAAAATGGCTGACTAGGAGTGTGCTATGTGGTGAAGCCCCGTTCTGAAGAATGTAGGAAGCCGGACGCGTGTTAGGGCTTACATTCCGGTTCTGTGCAAATGATCTTTTATTCTTAGTTTCTTTTAGAGCTTTGAGTTTTAATATGGGTGAGGAGGATACCGTAAAAGTTTGAACAATAGAGGCACATCCAATCGAATTCGATTGAATATTTCAGGATTGAGGAGCCTGGTACTACGCACGTTGGTACTAAGCCATCATCACAGAGCAACAGTTCACGTTGGATGATTCCAGCTGGAAATCTCCTGCGCGGTTTGTCGAAATCAAATGCTTGTTGTTCAATAAAGGAAGTCGCATGAAACTGTGTTTGGTTAATTCTACCTGTAATAGACCACTGGAATGACTTTGTCTTGTGAACTAGTGAAATCGCTTATCTCCATAAGTAGTATCGGAAACGTTGCGTGTGTAACCAGATAGTGAGTAGCCAATCGGAAGGCGAGCCAAATTTTGCCCATGGTCTTATGCGGTTAGATATACCGAAAGGCCACGAGGTACACACACCCTCTCGCACAGCGCGCGTCCTGCAGTTCTCCATATCTGCCCAAGATGTAAATGCTCCACTTGGTTCTGCCCCTGAGATCTAGTCTCTACAGTACCTTTTAATACTCGCTAGCTTTTTCCTCGGTTCCGTAACAGACACAAACGCTACACCCCATTATACTACTCCCTAGTACTCCCGCCACAGAACTATACCAAACCCACACCTCTTTAGCTAAAAATGTTATTGTTTTGTTTTTCCAAGATGCAACCTGCCAGTTTCTTCAGTGCTCTGTTCAAGCTCTTACATGACGCGTCGAAGACGTGCTGCTCATAAAAGTCGGCAGCTGTTCGGTATTTTTTTTTTCGTTTTTTCACTGCCGCGCTGTCTGAAGTAGGGGTCTGGGACAGGTCAAGCTACATAACGTTGCTTTTTTTCTCCAGTGTCCTGTAGCCTATTGTTTTACTTACTGTATTGGACAGCAGAAAAGAAAAATGTGTGCACCCGAATCGAGTGCATCCCAGTGTTTCTGCCATCATCATTTGTTGTACCAAAGCCATAAGTTTGATTGACATGCCATTAGTCTTAATGTGCTCCGTTTAACCGCGCTGTTTGACTTCCAAAGAAAATCCTCTCTGCTAGATGTTTGACCATGCTGGCATCTCCACACTGGGGCGCACTTGATTCTGCTGCACAGAATTTTTCTTTTCAGCTGTCCGTACGGCAAACACCACTTGTGCGGCGAATCTCTTAAATTATATAGCGTCCATGCATCTAGGCTGCGTGTAGCTGCATATCGATAAACAAAGCCTTTTCTGCGATACAGTAAGCGTGCTCCCGATTTACATTTTTGAGAACGCTTCACAGCGTGCACTGTAGAAACAGAACTTCACCGCATAGCACGCTGTGCGCCAACCATTACCAAGAATGATAGGGTTGCCGCTTCCGATTCGAAGAGGGAGTGGGCGTACGCCTTTTTGTGGCAATTATCATGTATCCAAATTGCCACAAAAAGGCGTACGCCCATCTCTCTCTTCGAATCAGAAACGACAACCCTATCGTTCTTGGTAATCGTTGGCGCACAGCGTGCTATGCGGTGAAGTTCTGTTTTTGGGGTGTACCAGAAACAAAAATGTATGGCTCTCAAACACAAAATAATGCCGTTTTTCACCGTGTTCCTGGCATGAGATAAGTATTTAAAGAAGAGATTGAAACATTCAAATAACTTATTTTACTAAAAAAAAAAAAGCTTTCGGGCGCAGTCCGTCCTTCATAAGGTGTCGTCCCACCTGACGCAGGACGGAAGCTTGTTTTTCAGTAAAACAAATGATTTGAATGGTTCAATCTCTCTAAATACTCATGTTATTCACTTGCGAGTGCTGGACGTTCCCCATTTTCGCCTGTTAGTTTTCCTGGCACGAGTAAATTTCCTTCAACTCCTTTCGCTTGTCGCAATGCTCACCTGTACGACGAATAGTTCCACGAAATAATGCAATGTCGCCATTTTCCAACAACGGCGATATGTGAGTTGGGATTCCCCACGCCGGAGAATCCCAGGTCTGATTAGGAGAAGCTCGACAAAAGAATTAGATAAGTTTGGCTTTACATCAATCAAACAAAGGAAACGATATACTCTGCGATGAATATAAAAGCGACGGGCATGGTTTTGGATTCATCACAATCCCCTCGTTGTCACAGTGTGGAAAACGACTGAGATTTTTGGCATCATGACCTCAAAGACGCTCCTCTGCATTTTCGCTCTCCTGGCTGGTAAGTGAATACAACGTTTGCGTTCTGAATATTGTGGGATCTGAAGAGAGTTCATTGGTTTGTTAGGTGCGTACGTTCTTTAGTTTTTTTATACATCGAGATACTTAGATCGTGCAGGCATAGTCTTTGTTGGCGATTTGTCACCTTTTAGGATGTACGTATAAAAGTATTAAAAGGTACAGATGCAGAATACAGCGCGGAGAGGATAGTGCACGTAAAGTGCCTTGTAAGTTACTGCATGATCAGCATTGTTACACGCATTATACTCACTCAACGAATATATTTTGAACCACTCGAATCTGCGTTCACATATTTACTTTTAATGATCCACTGTTATTTCGTTTCGTTCTCTTTTTTATGCAAATTTTCGGGACATTCATAGTCATTATGCTTCGGATAATATCAGTATCGCTAGATTTCGCAAAACTCAACGCAGGTCTTCCCCAGAGCTTCTGTGCCTATATTTTCCTTTATCTTACCTAATATTTTACTGGCGAGGGAGACTGCACTGAGCAGTAGAGACTCCATGTGTACTGTCGTAAGTGTTGTTGTTGAGGTGCTTTCCATATCTGCCACTGATAATGTTCTTCGTCTTTTCAGTCGTGACACTGGCCAGCGCACAGTTTGTAAGTATGAAGATAGGACTCAGTTCCTCTTCTTACTTATAGAGTATACTTGCAAATACGCAATCTGTTGATGCATATCACAATACACACTAGAGTATGTGGCCGTGATTTTTTTTTAAAGTCAGGCTTTTGATGTTATACAGAAATGTATTTTGTTAACTGCAACATAGTCACTCATAGCAAAAATTGAATTGCTTAGTAACTGACCACCTGCTGTAAAGACAGCGAATATCAGGCGTTAACTGCAAATAAATCCAACCATAGTATAGGAAGAACGATACATCTAAATAAAACCACAAACTAAACCTTCTTGCAAATATCTCTAGGGTCGTCCCAAGTTCAACTTCCAGCCTCCACCACCACGTGTAAGTAGGGCAACAGCACCATCCTTACATACGTTATCCACACTGCAACACATGCAGCTGCTGTCTAGTCATAATTAACCAGAGCCTGCATGCTGTTCCTCCCTCTCGACAGCATCGCATCGAGATCGCGGCTCAAGCAGGTGGCAAAAGCGGCAAGCACTACAACGTGAATGTGGGAGGTCGTGCCGAATACGACCTACACCGCTTCAAGAACGGAGCTAAGATTGTAGCCCACGTGGAAGGCAGCCATTCGTTCGGAAAGCACGAGGGACACAAGTGGCAAGAAAAGCCGAAAGGAGAAGTAGGAGTCAGAGTAGAGATTCCATTCAAGGGTTAGGACTCATCCTGCCACGTAAATTGGCATCTCCGTTCACTGCATTGTGAAGGACAACAAGCAGCATGTAATTCCTGCCGACGCAGAAGCACGTCAATAAACCTTTTCAAATCCAGGGATAGACCCTGTATACGTACTCTCTTCATACGCAGGACATCGCACGCTATGGCCTTTGCGTACGTAAGGGATAGCGTTGGTGGTTCTACGCACACCGATAACAAAAAGATAGCTTCGCGCAGTGCGCAGAACCACCAACACTATTCCTTACGTACGCAAAGGCGACAGCGGACGATATACTAAAACTAACTATTCTATCTGGGAATGAGGGCGAGCAACACATTAACGACCACCATGTGACAGCGCATTTATTACATTACTTCGTGCTTCTAATTTTCGTTTCGAAAGCCGACGTCGAGGAATCCCTTTCTTGTCCTGGAACAATCACACGCAGCAACAAGGGAGTCAACATTCGCTCGTCGCCGCGACGCTAGCGGACACAGAGATGTCACATTCTCACGGAATTTATTCTACAAGCACAAATCTAAGCGTGCACTGTAAAAAAATACTGTGATTTCTACGGTCGTTTAATAGTATCTCACGACGGCGTGTTACCGTGATCACAAATACTGCGAAAACTACGTAAAACGGTGGCGCCATCATCATGCGCCGGCCAAAAACTTCAATGCGGAGGCAAGGCCAAGCCAAGTACGGGGTATTGCCGTCATTCGCAACCGCCGGAAGCGGAACATCGTGCGCTGACGATGGTTGACGAAGCAGGACGAAGCGGTTGTTGTAAATCTCGTGAATGCACGTAGACAGGTAAGCACATTTCTGTTCGCACATCCTGTTCTTTGCGATTTGAGCGTGGTGCACCATATGCCTGGTTTTGTTCAACTTACGTGACACCAGTAAATAGTGGCTCGCGTTTGCTGTGAAGCGTCTTCCTAGTTCTGCGTGTACGTCCTGGCTCGTAGCGTGATCAAGGCGCTCTTGTTGTAATGTATCGCTGCGGAAGGTGCCCTTGTGCTTTCAACACTTTGATGGGCCAGTTGACCACCGTAGAGGTGTACATGAAGCGAGCAGAATTCCGTGCCGTCATGTGATTGTGTGTGTACACGGCGGCAAACTGTGCAAAACTCGGATGTTACATTTTGGGACGTTACAAGAACACACCAGGGCGGTCGCCTCGAATCGATTTGCTCTCCGAAACCACGAAACTATGCCACGTCCGTTCGTGCTCGCGTCAGTTCACTACGAATATAGAGATAGTGCCACATATGAAGCAGCACATACGAGAAGGTCATGATCAGATGTCCTTATGAACGCTGCCAGATGAAGTTCCGTGCCGTCTCCGCGTTTTGTGTGCACCTTCTTGTTCTTCCTTTGAAAAAATAAAACAGAGAGTCTAATTTCCTTTCTCTTTGAAGTGTTTTGATGCCAGAGCTCACTGATGGGTGCACATGGTTCATTCCTATGTTCTTCCTTTGAAAAAATAAACGGCGAGTATAACTGCATGTCAATTGCCCTGCTCCCTGTAACAGTTTCATTTCTGTTTGCAGTATATTGGTGCCAGAGCTGACTAATGGGTGCACATGGTTCCTTCGTATGTTCTTCCTTTGAGAAAATAAACGATGAATATAACTGCATGTCAATTGCCCTGCTCCCTGTAACAGTTTCCTTTCTCTTTGCAGTATTTTGATGCCAGAGCTGACTGATGGGTGCACATGGTTCCTTCGTATGTTCTTCCTTTGAAAAAATAAACGGTGAGCATAATTGCATGTCAATTGCCCGGCTCCCTGTAACAGTTCCCTTTCTCTTTGCAGGGTTTTGATGCCAGAGGTCACTGGCGCATTTTCATCACTATGTACATAGAAAATAAATCCCAATGTGACAAACATCACAATGTGTTGCGCATGGTCATTGCTTAAACTGCTCTCATTGCTACGATTATATGTAGAAAAAAAAAGGGGGCTCCAGGGACGGGCACATCACGATAAGGGTACACTGCATATGCCAGTTAAAATTACTGGCCAATGCAGTTTTTTAACGACCACAGCACGGTAATGCTACACGGCGTATCCCTGTTAAAATTACTGGCCAATGCAGTATTTTTTCACGCGCACAACTTATACGGGGCCACCGTAAAAAAAACGGCCAATGTTTGGCAGCCAACTTTCCTTGCATTTGCCCGTTTTTTTTACGGTGAAATTTTTTACAGTGTGCACAACACATAATAAACGATAATGAAGCTACATTGTACTCGATTCTCTAAACATCGTCGAAACGCAAGAAGGGACGCAAAAGCATATGTTTTTGATGCAGCGAAAAGTTTCATAAAATGCTGGATTAGTGATCCTTGCCATAAGGCATCGCTCTCTCGCTATTAGAGGAGAACCCGTCGAGTTAGACGCACAGAAGATCATGCAGGACCGCACAAAGAATACCTTCAGTGCTTCTTCGCTTACTGATGGCGGCACCGCTGCTTGCTCGATAATCGTTCGGAGGGATTCAAACGCGATCCGTGCGCCCTACGACAAATCGAAAACACTCTGTGACCAAGTGTCCGGGTCGCCGTCGCTCGATAGGTTGATGAAGCTGCGCATTTCGAGGATGCAGGACTTCACTTGGCCATATCTCCACTGACTTTCAAGCGTCCAGTCCAACAAGTTCCTGACGAGTTCAACAACTTCCTTGCCTATCTGCACATCGAGTGTTCCCAGACTAAAATAGATGGAAATGCCGCGGTCGTCGAGGACATAAAATACCGGCGGGCCGTGTAAAATGGTTGGAATGAGGATCATTCTAAGACGCGTAACGGCAGCAGGGTAAGGCACAAATTGGTGCCTCCTTATTAAACCCGTCTCGTCTGTTGGAAGTTTCCGTCGCATGACTCTCGTCTCGAAACGCCTCAGGGTGAGATACGATGAGACGAAGGCAGTGTCGTCCAGGGAAAAGGTAGTATAGTCGACTCCCATTGACATATAAAACAAAACATCATTGTCGTAAGCGCGCATCATTGTCCTGTCTAAAGCAGTCTTGATGTCAAATACTGTATTGGCGCCCATCCAATGCAATGCTTTAGAAAACGTGTATACCGTTCTGCTGCGGCCGATCAGACGTGCAATTCAATGCTGCAGCGAGTGTGTCGTAGAACATTCCAACGGTGTCATCCAGGAAGCTAGAGCGCCCGCTTCTGGTCCAACTGCGGCAAACATGCCCGTAAAAGTCATTGCACGGATAGGCGTCTGTGTCAAGTAGTCGGGTCAGAGCGGTGCTGAGGCTTAAGCACTCGTGAGTAATACAGCTGGCAAACAGTGGCTTCCAGCTTTAGAGACATGAGGAGTAGTATAGCTAGCGCTCCGAGCACTATCACGCAGAGAACACACAAAATTAAGCATGCTGCGCATGCTATGATGTTTCTGCGTACCCGTCTGCGTTCGATGTTTTCAGTGTACGCTGTTGGTATATCTGTAACAACAAAAACACCGGATTCGAGTTCCCTTACGCGCTCTTTTACACTTTTAACAGCGTGTCGATAAATGTCTACGTACTGTTTGGGACACGGACACGAGTCACCACCCGCGCCACTGCAAGGTTGGAATTCCTAATGGGCAGAGTGTAAGACTACGCAGAATTTGTTCAAACGACACAGATTACGCTGAGAAGCTTGACGAAGACTCCCTCCTAACCGAATTCCGTCGCAAGGCACTCACGCTCGATCGAAACGAGGTTCTGGAAAACCGAAAAAATCCTGACGCGTGCCAAATAAGCTTCATCACAAGATATTCCAACGCACTTCCAAACATCAAAGCCATTCTACAGAAGCACGAGCCCCTCCTCCAAAGCAGTGACCGACTTAGCAATATATTCACCCATCCCATACAGGTGACATACCGACGCGCAAAAAACCTAGCAGACTCCTTGGTCAATGCCAAAATCAGCAGAACGAGCGCCCCGTACACGGGAACACGGCCCTGCAACCTCCCGCGCTGCAAAACATGCAAGCACGTTCAACACGCTAACTCCATCAAAAGCCCTGCGAGCAATTACACCCACCCCGTTAACCACGCATTCACATGCACAAGCTCCAATGTCATATACTGCATTGAATGTGGCGACTGCTCTATGCAATACATTGGTGAAACCGGCCAACAAATGAACAACCGCCTTACCGGACACAGAACCGACACGTCCAACAAACTCCCCAAAGCAGTCGCCGAACACTTTAACGTTCCTGATCACAATTTTGACAACATTAAACTATATATTCTAGAAACCGGGTTTAGATCCACACGTGACAGACGTGATAGAAAGTCTTATCTCATATACAAGTTCAGCGCTCTTCACCCGTCCGGTATCAACAAATCACAAGGCACCCTAGAAACACTTCACAAATAAAATATGCTTTTCCCTTTTACCCCTATTATCATCTGTTATGTTCTGCATGGCCACTGCTTTCTGCATTCTTTATTGCATGCCACAACTTTGTATTACAAATATCATTAAAAAAAAAGCTTTGCTTGTTCTGGAATTTTCCCCCACGTAACCACTAACCTCCTTATATTTCGCTATGCTTGCCAATTCGTGCCTGTTGTCCCGTTTCGTCCACGTGTTCGTGAACCTTCCATTTTCTGTAACCGGTCTGCAGCCTAGATCACTACGTTCACATAATCCCCTCCACACCCTAACAAAGCAGCCATTCACTCGGGCCGTAGAAGCCCGCACGGACCCTTTCTTCCCTCCGGGCTGTTGACCCACAATTCGCATGAACCTTTAAACACGTCACACCTAACCCTTTACATACCATGCCAATGATGAGGACGGTGCCCAGAAGAAGAACAGTCTCTGTTCGAAATATCGGCGGCTTCTGTCCTGAGGCAACTCCCTTCCTACACCTCTACCGGTTCGCTGGATTTCTACCCATCTATGTTTGGGACACGGTTCTCTAAAATCTCCAGCCCGTGGCCGAGAAGTCCCGTATCGGTGATGTCGCGCACGAAGGAACTCTACCATTACAGTCTCCGATGTAAGTCCACGAAGCGCCACCTGTCGGGAGAGAGTACCATCGCATACTCGGCGTCGTCTGCTAGGGAGAGCAGTTGAGAGCGGCCTCTACCGGGGAGGCTATTGGTATCATGGAGGAAGGAAACACAGGAGCGGCCGTTTCGAACAGATTTCCGTGGGACCCCTCTGGCGGTCACTCCTGTCAAAACCTCCATTACTTCCTGTCCACCACGTGATCCTCTCTAAAGTTTCGGTTTGGCAACGCTTTGCTGCTCGCGCTGCTTTCCGTGCTTTTATGCATTTCGAACGTCATTTATTCTTAAAATGTGAGCACCATTGCGGAGACAACGTTACGTTAACGTGTTCTGACCACGGCTGCGGCTGTCGTTCAACAGATAGCGGCTTTGTCATGGGAGTAACGTTTCATTCGTCAGTACGTACTTGATCGGTTGTTTCGTACCTCTGTCTGTGATAGTCATCTTGAATCGTTCGTTTGCAAGCTGGCGCTATGCTACAGTTGCAGATTAATTTGAATTCCTCCATTGTTGTGCAAGTTTGATTACTGGCGCGCTTTACCACTTCAGCAACGACACAAAAAAAGTAGCGACGTCGTTACACAAACGTCGCTGCCACGGATGATGTTTCTAGTACTGCGTGCTTGTCCTACAGACCGTGACCGGTCTCGTAGTAGAAGGAAAAACCAAGAGTAAACCTCCGAACACACACAAATAAAACTGGACGTGCGGCGTTCATCACAATGCAACTGCAAGAGAATCACTACTCCCGTCGTCTGCTTAGACAGCTGGCCTGCGCATGCTCTTGGGGTCACGTGAGCTGTCACATGGTAGACAGGAGCATCCCAGAATGCAATGCGAAGGCCGGCACGCTCGTCCCAATGGCAAAAAGTTGGAAGGGCCGCTCCTGTGTTTCCTTCCTCCATGATTGGTATATAGTTCCTTCGTGCGCGACATCGCCGAAAGGGATTGGTCCGCCACGGGCTGAAGATTTGTTTGACAACCGTGTCCCAAACAGTACACCATGTATCAGAGGCGGAGAGTTTTCATTTTCCCGGAGGGGGCAAGGGCGCATCGCGAAGTAAATACTGTGGCGGGAGGGGGGCGGGGGCGGAGAGAATATCTTTATTAAGAAAAAAAAAGAAAGGAAAGGTGAGCCAGATGGATGTCGGCTTGTTATTCAAAAAAAATGAAAGGGGGAAGTCAAAAAAGGCAAAGAAAATAAGAAAACAAAACGAAGGAAAGAAAAGGGAAAGCAAAATGAAGAACACAAAACTAAAGCTGAAGAACCACACACTCTTGCGGGATCCTATGATGTATGCAGAACTGGTATAGAAATAAGAGGAAGGAAGAACAGAAAAACAAAACAAAAGAAACAACAGAGAGAACGTAAACAGTGCACAGTGCACAACTGAAAGCATTACGCCTCTGAAAACTGAGTGCAAAAAGAACAAAATGTATTGAATCCTCAGTGTCGGACCCGAAATGCGCGCAATATAATGAATGTGTTCAATGAATTGGAGCAGCGGGAGTTGAACCCGCTCCCAACGAATATGCGTTCCGAAGATCCTACCGATACACCTCACTGGCAGCTGCTGGTACCTTTTTGATTGCTTCGTTTCATTGATCTCATTGCTTTGGGCGAAATTCAGGCTATGTGTTGTGTCATCCTCTGTGTTTCTTCGCCTCACCTTCTACTGTGATAATGAGTATGGTGGGGGATACATATTTTACAAATTGCGAGATGCATTTTTGGGTTGGCGCCTCTTCGCTCTTTTGATCCGGGCGCGCCGAGCCCCAAAGGTTGGTGTCAGTCTCTTAGCCGGACTACCCGGGGGAGGCGGCGCCCCCAACCCCCTAGTTCATCTTCCGGAGGGGCAAGGGCCCCCGCCTCACCCCCCCTCCCCCGCAGTCGGCGCCTATGAATGATAGGATGAGTAGAACGTGTTGATCAAAATGATACATAATCAGGCAACGGGAAAACGGCCTGGACATGTGTGTGTGTCTCTTTGTCTACGCCCGTGCGCGTTCCGCGTTTGTGTACTATTCGTTATACGGAACTGTATCACTGTAAGCGCTGGGAAGTTTCGTGTGTCGGAGATTTCCGGCGCACGTTAACAGAAACCCCAGCAGGTCCAAATTATCCGCAGTCCTACCCTGCGGCATGTACAACACGCCGCCTCACAGGGCAGACAAACCTTACGTATAACATCACGGTGCCATTGTAATTTGGGAAGTTTGACGTATGTCAATTAAAATTTTGTGTTATCTTACCGTTCTGTCGACGAACGAGGAGAAGTCCTTGATGTAAACTTCGCGAAGCAAATCTGGTTCTCCCACAACTAAGCAAGGGTCAGTGTCCTGGTAGGATCTGGAATATGGGTTGTACATGACAGTTATGAACTTGGTTTTTCCTCTTTCGTTTATCACAGCCTGTCAGAGATCCATGATCCGATAGATAATGAGCGTCGAGGACGCAAGACGAGTGCCATGGTGTTTGTTTCCATGAGTGTATTAGCGTGACGGTAGCGGACAGAAGCCGAGAAATCGTTACACAGTGGTGCAGGCACTCGTGCACGTGAACTCATCGTTGTGTACAGCGCTTTAGAAGGAGAGCGTTTGTTCGTTTATCTAGTGATGGGGGGGGAAAGGGCATTGGTCTCAGAAAGTGAAGAAAAACAGAACATAAGTCACATGCGAACCATCTTAAGGGGCCCATGAAACGATTTTTCTTTTCTCTCTCTCTCTCTCTTTTTATGTGCTTGAGTACACAACCGAAGATTTATGTTCAGCACGCGAACGGTTTTGTCACAGGAGAATTTAAATGAAGTACCGCAAGGTATACGAAGCTGGTACACCTCACGACGCTGCTCGACAAGCAGCCGAAGGAGTGTCATGCAAAAAATTGACCCTCTTTCCACTGTGTCCGATTACATCACCCACGACGTCACCGAGCACCGAACTGCGTGTCCATGGTTGGCCGACGCTCCTTTGCGAGCTGCGTGCAAACCCAACATAAGGCAGCTCCTAGGGCCACGTGTGTAGTATTAAAGAAGAGAGAATATGAATGCGAGAGGAATGACGAACGCGAAGAAGACACAAAGAGGCGATTTTCATTGCGCGTGTTTAGAAACCGGCGGGCTTTAGTCTGGAAAAAAATTCAGGTGCATTAGGTTCTCGGCAGAAATGGCAGATTTCAGCAAACATTTTATGGGGTATTTGGAAAATTTCATAGTCCCTCTTAGGCGAGAATAATTCAAGGCTTACTGGCGCAACGGTAACAACTACGACCAGTCCCTCTGAAGGGACGGTCTCGTACAGCTGTGGCGATTCAGAAACCTAGTCAAAACTATATTCACGAGTATTGCACGCATAGATCGAATTCATTCAGACTAACAAAGTCCTTTACAATGAATTTGTCGAAACGTGCCGTAATAGTAGATGACCAAACCTGCACTTCACTCTCATGCAACGTCACGCATGACATCGGCCAGCGGCTGCCCATTGGCTGAGTGAAGAGCAAAGCAGTAGTTTCCAGTCGCCGCCGTTGCCATGGTATCTCAACCTAAGATCATTCTCGATGTTAAAACAGCTTACAGAAGGATCTTCGGTTGAGCCATCCCCATAAGCTCCCCTTTGCTTCCGAAATGGGGAGGCTCGGAGACAACATGTTGTAACGACAGACGTATACAGGGTGTTTGCTCTAACGTGTCTAGAAGTTATATTTAAAGCGAGCGATACAAGAAAAGCAAGTGGTACTTTTCTGCTACTTGAGTAAGAAACAGGTACTGCTTCACTATTAGCACCTGTTTCTTAATCAAGTAGCAGAAAAGTAGCTCTAGTTTTTCTGTTATCGCTCGCTTTAAACAAAATTTCTGGACACGTTAGGGCAAACACCCTGTATCTCTGCGAGCCGAGAATGTAGCCCGTGCGTTGACTGTGGTGTTTTCGACAATGTGGCGCATAATCGTATACGTGGAACCTAAGCCACGTGTTTTCTTGCCGCGAGTATTTAATGCGTTTTTTTTTTTTAATAAACACGCGCTGCTTCTCCATGCACATCGTCTGCAACTCTTCATTTCGGAAGATGTTCAATGTGCGACGGGGAGTGCAATGGTCAAGCGCGTAATATATTTTTGATCGGAGCTGCAATTCTACCGCGCGCTGATGACGGACGACTTCAGATTTATTGGTGGTGTTGGCCTGCGGCCTTCAACTTGTCTCTGAGGATTGACATAGTTGTTCTAAACCAGCAAGTAGGCCACTTTTTAGAATGTGCGTCTTTCGCCTGGGAACTGAAAGAAAATGTATGAGAGTTGCCGCGGTCCCCAGGGTCTTCTTAAAGTCGTCTGCGCCGGTGCAGTAGTGCGCGCAAGAGCAGATGCATTCTGCATCCCATCACGGATTTTTCCGCACGGCGACGTTGCCGTTCTTATTGTTGCCAATACAGATCGCGGCATGCTGTGCAATCTTTATCAATTTAATTCGTTTATATTTAATAACCGTGACGTGCTTTGTTGGGTAAACTCGCAGTATTTCATTTTCAACAAAGGGCAATCGAATGGTGCACTTTATGAGAGGGCAGGGGATACGAGACCATCCCTTTAAGGAATATTTGTCAAGTTATCACACATTAGGTGAGCGTATAGAGACGGAGCTATTTCCAGGGAGTTACAATGCGTGCGAAATACGTATAATTTGCAATACCAAGGAAGTCATCCACTCAATAAAGTTATTAAGTATCAAGTGCTCTTACCCATATAATCGTCCATATTTCCTGTAGTCATCGATCACACTGACGTGCAACGGCTGCAACGAAACAACAGAATATTTTCTCAGTATGGTCTAGAGTCTCGCATTACATGGAACCGCACCAGAACAAAGAACGCACGCCGTTCTTTCAAAGGGCACGAACTTCCCGGCATGCTTGCCTTTCTCGATTCTTCGGTACTGAACCAGTGAATGTGTTGAATTAAAGGAATTATCGACATTTTTCCTTACTATCATCATAATCATCATCGTCATCGTCCCTTGCAGGAAAAGAAAAAAGCCACGTAACACCGGAATAACTGCGTTAGTTTTTTCAACGGTGACTCTACACTCAACTTCTATGCGGTGCGCCTTTGCCAAAACTACCTTTTGTCAACGAGATCAGTAAGATCTTTTAAGTTGGTGTCCAGTGAAAGCCTCAAGCAATATCAGGCAGTGGGTTGTGTTTATCAGTGCCAGAAGAAACGAATGCCAAAAAAAAAAAAAGAGAAGCCCTCAGTAAGGAAACAGAGGATATCGCATCCTTCCATTCTCGCCACTCTTTTCCTCTAACGGCAACAATAGCTATATGGTGTCGATGACATTGGGTATTTCAGCGTTAGGGCGCTGTTGTTCTGTTGGGTTCTGTTGACACTGCAGTTAATGCTTTGTTCTGCTGCTCGCCTGTCAAATTTGAGCATGCCGAACTCTGAATTCGTGTCGTAAGTCACTAAATGAGTTCCCGATGTTGGTTCCAGCTATGGTTGACACCTGGTATATTATGAACATTGTCGCGGACATCGCCATTCTCCTGCAGGGCTGCCTTGGTTGTGAAATCGGAGAGTTGAAAAGTGACGATAGACGAAAAAGCCCGATACCCATACCGTGTGGATGTGTTGTGTTTGTCCCTCTGTGTGTGTTTCTGTGTGTTCCAGCCTCAGAACCGTAGAACCGTGAAATCGGAGCCTGCCTGTGTACTTTCCTGCCTGTGGTTTTCCTTGTGAGCCTACGTTTTGATAAATGCAGGGAACAGGTACTGGACAGACTCTCGAAATGCCTTTCTGTAAATAAGCTGCATATGAATGTGAAGAAACTGTTTGTTTGTTTGCAAGTAAAAACTATTTTCACTCGGATAAATAACTTAAGTCAGCAAAGGTGCCTTAATTTTTTGTAACCAGCATACGCTAATCTCAAAGTGTAACGAAATACGATTCTAATTTCAGGAACATCCACATTGATTCGCGCACCTTCCTAGACAACGATTTGCCATGCAAAAGCTGCAAGAGATGTATCTAGACATAATACTTTAAGCACTTTGTTTTCACTGGTCTTTCAATACCCTGGAACCTAAGAATGCCATTTTTAAGGTCTTAAGAGGGCATACCAGCTCTCCGTCCCACTGTATTTCCTATGGAGCATATTTTATGCTTTTTCTCGGTAACCACAGCGCAGATTTTAACGCGGGTGGTTTCACAATAAAGAGGAAGACGATATTAATCGGATAACTTTACTACATTTCCGATACATGTCGGGTGTATTTTACGGCGACGTCACGAATGTGGAAAAGTACACAATTTTTCGCCTCCCTCTTTCAACAGGTTTTTATTAAACTTCTATAGCCATTTCGAAAAAAAAACTTTGCATTTACTTTCTCTCGAAATGGTCCAGGAATCGATAGACACCAAATTTATATGTCTACCACTTTTGGTTTCTATAAAAAGCATGAAATATGAGTACACATACGAGCGACGGAAAGCATATCACTCTGTGGCGCCATCTGGTGACGCAAAGAGGAAACCGCGCTGACCGTATCCGTCCGCCGAGCAACTGGTGCGCATGCGCATCACAGTTCTAGCTGGTATGGGGTGTGGATGGCATGCTGGTTCCTGCATCCTCCTCCTCACTCTCTCTTCTCGTTACTTTCATGGCCCACTGACATAGGGCATGGTCTTGGAGACAAGTAGAAAAGATTGCTTAGTTGCTCGTAAAGGGATTATCCCCTAAGCCGTGACAATGAAAAAATGGCTAGGAAGCAAGCAAGCTGGTGAAGATGATGCATAATGTAAAACCCCGAGACTATAGGGACCACGAAAGGTTCTTCTTGTTCTCCCAAACTGACCTCCTATTTTGTCCTCAACTGGTTGTTCCCTTCCCTCTGTTTGGATGTATTTCTTGTACTTTCAGCTGTGTTGGAGACTTCGTGTTGTGTCTGTCCTTTCGTGTTCCCTAGTCTCGGGGTTTTACATTATGCATAGTCGCGCTTGTGTAATGTAAAGAGAAAGGACACAGACAAACCTCTCCTTTTCTGTCTCTCTCTGCGCACGGTGCACGTATAGAAAAGTGAGACGAATTTATTAAGTTCACGTGAAACGTCAATTTGCCCATTTTGCCGGTTCGAGTTTGTGCGGACTCAGTCAACTGTTTGAACTGTCTCATAAGGCTAACGAGAATCTCTCGTATTTCCGGTTAGTGCAAGCCGGGATTTACAGTAACGTTACAGTAACGTTCAACAGGACTGTGCTGTAATGCTCGTCATGCTGAAAAAACGTTAGGAATTCTACCGTCGCCTCTCATAATAATAATTCGCCGTTTCCTTTTCTTTTCGCTAAGAGTGCACGCCTCAGCCAGTTCCAAACTTCTGAAGTTTTCGGGAGGACCTCAATATTCCCGGCTGCGAAATCCACGATCTCGAAATTCGCAGAGTATAAGAAAAAAAAAAAGGTCCCGGGTTGTGTGGACGGAAAAAATTATCCCGCAAGCACCTGCGCTGCCAAAAATACAGGGTCGTAGTTGCAGCTAGCCGATGGAGCACATCACAGCCGACCAAGTGTTACCATTCGCTCTCCTGATTTGAAATTCCATTCAATGGGCAACATAAAATCGATATAATTTTTCTACAGTTGGCCAGACACGGGTTTTACAGTTGTCCTCTGCATCTTTTCTGTGTCGATGTTTATGTACAATGAAAGCTGTACACCCATTTATTCATTGTCTCATGGCCCGTACAACTCTGCTTCTGCTGAAGATACGGCTCATCGACATCCAAAGTATGAGAGAACAACTTAAAATCTGTGCCTGACCTACAACAGCAGAAAATACGACACAGGAAACACGATATGTGATATAGGAGCACCACCCAGTGAGCATCATACAAAGATGTCATTTATTTACTTGACTGATTTATTTGTGAAAAATGTTTATTAGTTGACATCAATTATTACTTGAAAAAGGGTTGGGAAACTTAGGATAACGGCATTTACAACTGCAGCTTTCTTTGTTCTTCTCTTTCTTTCATTGATTTATTTATTTTTATTTTCATGTTTTTTTTTTGTGAACCGACAGGTGAACCAATAAGAACAAACGATCAAGCGACCGCTGCACCATTATTTCCGCCCACGCAATGAGGAACCATCTTTTCCACCGTGTTTGTGTGTGTCTGTTTTCGTCCCTACCTCGTCTCGGGTTTTCAAGTCATGGATCACAACCCAAGTTCACGTTCTCGAAACAAGGTAAACTAACGACAATGCTCGATTGCTTCGTACGATGATATGCGGTGTTTCCGACATCCTTATTTGCCACACAAATTCACGAAATTTCGATGTCTTTCCAAGTCATTTTAGCGAACGAAAGTCACATTTTAGCAACTTATGCTTAGCAGGGCGGACACAACGGAACAGCACGTTCTGTTAGTTCACAGTCGGTTAGTTAGTTGGTGTCTTCACATTCAGAAATCCCCAAGTACGTTTATTAACAGGTCACTCTTTATGTTAAACACCCACGCCAAGATGTCTAAAACTTACGGTACCAGCTACTTCATTGTATGCAATGATACCCTTGCACCTATTTTTCAGCTTATAAATATTGTGCTGAAATATGAAATCGATATAAAACTTGCATCCTGCGCGACATTACATGCTTGCAATTCTGCAGCGTTGTTTCTTCCTCACGTTCAAGTGAAAAGGCAAAAAGAACGCTCCGAGACTTACTCTCACACAACCATTATTTCGGGGCCATGTCCTCACACTGAATGGTCACGAGCGTGCTTCTGAAAGCTCTGGCGGCACGTATACGGAAACCGACATTGCATTTGCACCGACCTTCTATTCCCAATAATTAAACGAGACCTAATTACTACATCCACTTCGGATGTAGAACATGTCATCCCTTATAACTGTAAAACTATGATTTCTCCAAGAACAGCAACAACAACAACAACAAAAAAAAAAAAAAGTCCATGGACACGCTATATGCACCGCACCTACTAGAAACTAACCAGAGGTTGCTGAAAATATACTGGTATTTGTGTTTTATGTGATGTATGGCACACATTTTCTTTTTGACCAGCTATGCCAGTGTGAGAGCTCCTACGCCAGACTAGCTAATTCCTCCTCTTTGCCCTCCATGCGGTCACATACATGCTACATTACAAGGAAGCTAGCTGGTACTAACAGGTTCAAACAGGTGACTTAGCATGAACACAATCACATAGCAGAGTGAATAACAGCCACCTTTACTGACTTAGTTTGCGTGGTCAATGGCGACTGAAGGTGGCATATTTCTTTCCTCACTTTTTTATTTGTTTGTTCCAGCTAAAAGCAGAAGCCATACACTGAGCAGCAGGGCATAATAAAACCCTCCGTAACCATCACCTTGCCTCTTTGGCGTTGGCAAGCATATGTCTTGCCTCCACAAGCATGACTTTGACATAAATGCTTTGTGCCGTGAGAAAGGGTACTATGACTGTGTTTGCAGTTACAAAGTTGGCACCTATAGGGCTAGATTGCAGCCCCCTATTGCGTGCAGATATTCAGATGCCTGCAGAGCTGTAAGCTGTTCTTCCAGCTGAAAGAAAGCTTGAAGACTGCATACGTTGTGGCTCACTGCCAAAGACATACAGTTGGAGAAGAAATTACTGGACATAAAGCACAGTGAGGCATGCTCCACCCAGGCCACAAGGAGGTACTATTACTTTGAGCCACCTTCAGTTAATGCAGCAAAAACACCTATTTCAACAGAAAGAAAGATGACGAACTTCCAACTGAAGCTCACCGATCAGCCGATTCAGAGAGTGCCACATCACCGTTTCCTAAGAGTTGTCATCGACCGTCAGCTATCATGGGCTGTTCACGTTAAGTGCTTGAAGGACAGAGTCGTAGCGCGTACCAACATCCTGCGTCATTTCGCAGGTCCCAGCTGGGGAATGTCGACCTCGTCCCTCCCCACTGCTCATAAAGCACTTATTCGGCAAATGATTGCATATCATCTACCGGTCCTGCATGGCATTAGCGAGAACTCGGAGAAGACGCTCCAGAGCGTCCTGGCAAGAAGTTTCAAAGTCTGCCTAGGTGTACCCGTTGCTTCTTCCAACACACTGTCTACAGTGGAGGCCACTGAACTACCGGTGGATGTATTGAGGACGCAAGAGACTCTGCGGCACTACATCCCACTGCGCATGCAACACGGCAGACATCCTCTGGTACGGAAAGTCCACCGTACAAAGTCTTCTTTCTCCGAGGCCGTTTCCCCATACCGCAAGACTCTGCCTAAGAGGCCTTCTCCGTGTACGATCTTACATCCTCCATGGTCGCTTGGCTGTCCTTGCGTCTACACCACGGTGCCAGGTGTCCATCATCAAAAGTCAAATCTGCCGCCTTCGGCCCTGAAACAATACCGCCTGTCCACGTTCGAGAACAACCAACCAAGAATTGCAATGTTCACCGATGGCTCCACGGCGAAATCCGGATCTGCAGCGGCATACGTGATACCGCTGCACTCCAAGGAGGGCATAGTGCGGTTATCCCATAATACCTCTTCCACGACAGCGGAACTGGTGGCTATACACCTTGCCGTGAGATACATAGCCACGCACGAGCGACCTGCGCACTGGATTGTCTACAGCGACTCAAAAGCTGGTCTGGAGGCCATGTTGGCTTTCTTGGGGAACAGTTGGACAGCTTCAACGGTGAAGGAGACCCTAACGGAATACAAGAGATGTACGGACCTGGGACATGACGTTATCTTCCAATGGATCCCAGGGCACACTGGCATCCGCGGTAACAAAACTGCAGACGAGCTAGCTGGAATTGCACACCTATAGCTTCCACCAAATACTACGTCGTGATGTATACAGGGTCGGACATCAAACTTCTACTAAGGTCCATGAGAGACGATACGTACAAACGCAAATGGCTACAAGGTGATGGTGGGTCATCTCTTCTCAGAAGAATAGACCCGGAACTAAAATTCAGCATCCCTCCCTCGACTGCCAGAAGTATCGCAACATTTCTACTTCGTGCGCGCCTGAACGTCCCGTATGGCCGGCATTTCCTGCATATGGTGGGCAAGGCGGATTCCCCGGATTGCCCAGTGTGTGGGATGGAAGGAAATACTGAACATATTTTTATGGAGCGCAGAAGACACCAGTCCCAACGGTATACATTGCGGGCCGCACTAACTCGTGTGGACAACAGAGCTTTCTCCATAGAGAGCGTCTTGGGGACGTGGGACGCCAACCAGAGAGACGCCGCATTCAAGGCTCTCGTAGGCTTCATCTCAAGTTGTTCTCTTGATGCTCAGTACTAATTCATCTGTACGTGACGCCCTGGTTCCTGTGTGGCGCGATCCTCTGACGGTCATGTGCCCGTGAACAGTGCCCCGTACAGCCTAGCCTATAGTCATCTCTCTTTCCTTCTTGTTGTTTTTCGTAGCTTTTTCTCGGAATAGCACTTGTAATGTACAAGTAGAACTTGTCAGGTGACAAGTTCAACCTCTCCGTATTATTTTTAGTCCGTCCAACTCCGACTCCAAAGATTTTGGGCTTTTTTTCTGTTGTGGTTGAAGGGCACACGGGATCATAATAAATTGTTTCCAAAAGCTGTTACGTCGCATTCTGACATGATATGAGCCAATATGGTCGGCTGATGCAATAAGATCTACAGAAAACACATGCCAGCAGGTTCTGAACATGCTATAGGAGAGGGTCTGTCCTTGAAATTATGAGATTTGTTCACTTTTCAGATGACCTCAGGTATGTGAAAACAATCATAAATGTTGACAAAGCTGTTATGAAGCAGCGACTGCAACTAATCTGTAGAATTGGGCAGAACAGTAGAATGCAAAATTTGTTCAAAGTGTGCTATAGCGTCATACAGGTGGGATATGAATGAGCTGACGAAACATTTTTCTTGCGTAAGAACGAATACACCTGTAGGTTCTCAAAATGGAAAAGCAGAGTGTCGATTTTCGCAGAAGACAGCCACAAAGGCATCTTTTTCTTTTTTTGCTTCCTAGATGACCTCAACTGATGTACAAGCTGCAGCACATTATGGTGACAAAATGTTTTGTTTTTTGAAAGAAAAATAAACCTGTAGATTTTCGATATGTTATAGGAGAGGACTGGTTATACAAATGCGGGAAGATTTCTTTTAGACGACCTATATGTGTATATACTATATGAAAAAAAAGTTATTTTTTGCAAGTGCTTGATATTCTCACATGCTTGGTTAAACAATGGATATAGATCAGCTTGACATTCTTATGTGAAGCTAATCCCCACACAGCAGTTTACAAGCATAAATAATCTGAGGCTGCTTCAAAAATGCTAATTTGCCAGAAATTTACCGCAAGCTTGACCCAAAATGTGCTCCCTTCTTCAGTTCTCACCACGTCACCAGATTTATTCTCGTTCTACATGCCCTTTGGGATGGGACACTCTACTTCCCCCCTAACACCAGGCAAGGAAAGCGCACAATTGATGTATATGTAGATGCCAGAAGGAAGCTCGTAAGGGACAACTTAATATTTCGGCACAGTTTAATGCGTCCCCATTGTTCAAGAAAACAAAATGATCATTTACATTCTATGTATGCATCGTCCAAAAAATGCACAGTTTCTTTTAGTGATGTTTAAGAGAGTCAAGATACACCTCTGGCTGGTTTTGGCTGGATTGGATCTGACTGACAGTTACACAAGCAGATGTATGTCAACACTGAAAAGATGAAGGGGAAAGGGTATTTTAAAACGCCTCACTCAATTTACAACTTTTCGTAGCTTACACCTTGACAGGTGTTCGTTATCCTAAAATGGTTTATTGCAAAAATCAACGAGAATGACCATCGCCACATTAACAAGTTTCAAGTGTATATCAAGTAACAACAAACATGTGCTTACTTTTTCTGCAATCAAGATGTGAGTTACATCGTTGAGTGCAGGCTTCAGTGAAAAACCACTGCTAGTGACGTAACATGTGATGCCAGTGTCTTTCACCCCATCCCATGTTATTCCATGAGCTGTTGGCATCAGAATTAATGAGCTTGCATGATTCACTTGTGAAGGGTAATTTCATGCGTGCCGAGAAACATACTGCAGTGCTAATTTAAAATATAGTTTGCGGCTGTGGAGCACGCTCATATTCAGTATGCCATGTGAACTAAGGGAGCATTTTCTGGCATAAACATTAGATGAGTGAAGACCCCCAAAAATTAAAGCATTGTTTACGTGCATTTGACAACCTGCATTTTTAGTACTGAGAGGCTCTCTTCGTAGCAAGAGTGAAAGGGTGCTGGCAATGTGGTACATGCCCATCATAAAATGTAGAACCAGTGGCGGTTCATAAAATGTAGAACCGGAGAGACAGAAAAAAATTGACAGCCTATGGTGATCTCAATCATGTCATTGTGTCCATGTTTTTGTCTTCTGTTCTACATTTGTTAATCTTTCTGTGTGGTTGCTGGATTTAGCCCAACAGCAGGGGTCAGCAATTAGAGAACATCCAGAACATGCAAGGCATACATGTCCTCATTCTCCGTATTCCTCATTCAAATAACGTTGAAGATGTAACCGTGCGAAGAAATAATACAACAGTGAAGCTGGCTTCAGTACACTACAATATGTCACATGTAACAATATATAGTATACCTCAGTGTTTCCCAAACTATGTGTCAGGAAGCCCATTGAGGCCGCGATAGCCCAAGCGGGGCCCAAGGGAAAGCAGATGCGAAGTGAGCACAATATGCGACAAAACCAAGGAAACTATCTCGCTACAACTGCATTATATTGAATATGTCACATGTAACAATATATAGTATACCTCAGTGTTTCCCAAACTATGTGTCAGGAAGCCCATTGAGGCCGCGATAGCCCAAGCAGGGCCCAAGGGAAAGCAGATGAAGTGAGTGCTACATGCGACAAAATCAATGAAACTATCTCGCTGTAACTGCATTATATTGAAGCTGTTTTACAAAAATGCAAGTTCAGTTCAGCGCACAATCAGTCGAGAAATAAGCTAACTCGCAGCAATCATGTGTGTCGCAGTATTCCTCACTGTACCATGACGATACCCTGGACCTACATCAGACGCTACTTACGCGCAGTAGTATAACGTTCATATTACTGTATATGCATCAGGGCAGAGTTCAAACTTCCTAAACAAGAGCGCGCACACACACATGCACAGACGGTGATCTCAGTCGTCTCGCGACGTAAACTCCCAATTATTAACACACATGCACAGACGAAGAAAGACATCGGCTGTCACACACACAGCCATCCCGAAAGCTATGCCCATCTTCTTTGATGCACCCACGAATCCACAGGAAGACTGCAGAAGCTCTCCCACTCGTATTAAGTACCTCTACCCTGAACTGCAAACAGTTTGGTGCACACTCCACAAAACGAGAACAGCTGATTGCTGATTTCATGGGCGCGACCATGCGAGCCGAGAAGGACGGTTCAACGTTCAACAGAGGGACAATTTTAGCTGGGTTGGAAGGTGGCGCTAGTCGTCGGTGCAACAATTTCCAGAGTGAACCGACCTCGATCAGCTCAGATAGCTCAACACTTTTTCATTCTTATTAGTATTATTTAGTATCATTTTTGTTTCATTTCCAATTCTAAGTCCGATTCCAGCTCAACGGCTCAACCGCTCAGCGCGCTGACACTAGTACAACGCAGAGTCCATAAATAGCTGGTATAAAAACAGCTGTTCAATTTCACAGCGTGTAGCAAGGGAACGGAGAACTCTCGCTTCCCTAAGGAGAAGAGTACTTGAAGTATATTCGTGTTTTATAATTCCTTTTTCCTCTCTCTGCGTTCCAGAAAAATACGGTTTCTGAGCCAAGGCAATATAGTTGCGAGCGCAGTTGACATACAGAAGTATATCCCGCACCACCCCAAACGTGGTTGCCACGGTTTCGGATTTGGTCCATTTGCATGTCAAAATTCAGGGATGGATATTTTAATACACGTGCGTGTTTCAAAATTTTTAAACGTAGTGTGCATTTTAAGTAGGACAGTCTCCCATATCGGTATATGGCTTCTGTTCAAGACGTCCTAATTAAAGAGATAATTAATGAATTTAATTAATTTGTCATCCTTATTAGTCATCATAGTCTTTCTTGGAAAAGATGTGCGCATGACCGTAGAACTCAACTGTGAAAATGACGTGCTCTCGTGGGTTTTTTTATTAAAATTTGTCCAAGCTGAAACACACACACACACACACAAAAAAAAAACAGGAACGTGCCACAAAGGCATACTTCGTGGTGGTAGCCCTTTTTAGTACAGAATTTTTAAAAAATAAAACAACTAGGACTACCTGTACATTAGTTTCGCATTTCCGCGCATGCGAGTGGAGGGAAACCTTATCTGCAAGGTATTTTGACATTCTAATTTCCATAGTTCACTAAGATGTAATTATTTTAATGAAGCCGTTTTTCTTTCTTTCGAGAAACGGGAAGAGCAGAAAGGCTGGCAATCTTCTTTCATGTTCATTTTAGATATGATGAGATGAAACCTTCATGTCTGCATGCTTCAAATTATTATCCACATATGTAACATTTGTTTGTAGTGCACCGTTTCAGGTTTTCCATTACGAAGATACCCCCCTCGCACTATTCTACTTCCCTTGTTATCCGTAGGGGCGTCGGAAGTCCTACACGGCAAAGTGGAGCGAGCCCTAACCTAACCCAATCTAACCTAACATGGAGGAGAGCACTGCGGGACATGGAGTTGGGGATTGAGAAGTGCGGCATACACAAAAATAGGATCCACTACCAATGACTCGTCCAAGTGATCTGATGACGGTGGACGCTGTAATGCAGATGGGGTAGGCCATCCCGCGTTCTTGATTACCTTGAGGCGGAAAAACTCGGACTACAACAGCAGAAACTGAAATACTTGTTGATGGTTTCACTAAAGGCGGTATGACAAATTTATAGAAGTGAGCGAGCGATGGCGTGTTTCCTCATTTTTTAAAAATGCATATTATCGTCAAAAGTACATTGATTTCTTCGGTAAATGGTGCTTATTGCTGCACTATACGCTCTGTCGATTATTCTAGCTATGGTTGTGGCGAAAACAGCCAGATAGGCTTCACGAGTCATCAAACGTACCAGCGAACTCCTCGCTGCAGGATAACCCGTACGAAACTTCCTGAATAACCTGAATCAGACCTGAATCCGGGCACTGTCCGGCGGTATCCGGCACTGTTCAGGCACTATCAGGACATTCCAGAGTAGGTCCAGCCGGATTCCGGACGCTGCTTTCCTGAATCCACCTGAACCAAACCGGAAGGACGTGCCTGATACTTTGCCGCCAACCGGGGTTCCTTTGACAATCTTTGAAAATATTTCAAGCGTGGCGTTAGATATACGTAACATAATTACAGAGATCCTCGATCACGTTGCCCTCGGGGTCTCGAATTACTAAATTGCATGTAGCGTATCTACGAACGTTATCGACAGAATCCCGCAAAACATACAGTATATCTTCCCGAATATGGCAGCAGCAGAAACGGAAATACATTCAAGCAATTGTCTGGTGAGTAAATACTCGGGAGCCACGTGTTGTGCACATTATTTCGAGATCCCGTGCATGGCCAGTCGAACCAGCGATGCCGATGAGATAAAGTGCAATAAAGCTTAATATATCTTGTTTCATTTTTTAACTTTTTTTATGAGTTAACATAACATGATAATACGGATGTGTTGCAGAAGTTTCGGTTTGGCTTCGAAACCACGAGATTGTATCTCATTACGGCCGAAGTCTCATTACGGCCGATGTCTCAATACGGCCGAAAGTCTCAATACGGCCGATAATCCTTTAATCCCCAAGTGTCTCATTACGGCCAAAGTCTCAATACGGCCGAAGGCAGTCTCATTACGGCCGAAGATGTCTCATAACGGCCAAATGTGAAAATGTGTATTGTAACCTGCATTGATATGCAATGTCACAGCCAGGTATGGATATATATTCAGCAGGGTATAAGGCATGCACTGTGCCCTTAGGGCCCTTATCATATTTATATACACATATTGCGAGACAAACGGTATGTTATCATACCACAGCACAACGCAACATATTGTGTAATGTGTACTCCCACAAGGTAGTGTTGAAGTTGCATTGAAGCAGGCTACTATGTGGAGTTAGCTACTTGTAGAGAGCTAGATGAATATTGGCTTTGTTGTGACGCTTTTGGAGCCATCCTACAGTCACTGGCCAAGACGGAACACCTATCTCAGTCGATGTCAGTTTATTTCCATTCGCCTTACAATTGTACAATTCTTGCTTCTGGAATGAGTAAACCTGCAAGAAGCGAAGAGCAACCATGAATAGGCTAGAATATTAAAAACAAAAAAAAAACACAAGCATTTGTCTCTACATGGCTGGTTTTAACGTGCACAAGCTGCACATGTGTTGATACGTGTCTGTTATTTCATACAAGGTTAACATAAATCTTCATCTAGACAAAAGAATGACAAGCCTTAAAAATGTGACTTCCAGGTAAACACAGAGCATGACCATGATATGACTATAGGTTCAGTAGTTCATTCCTTTAATGGAAACATGTGAATATCAAATAGTGATACATTACAATTCATGAAATGATGTATGCATAACTTCCCATTTCTGGTTTCTTTTTTATAAAGGTAGTGCACTAATTAACATTTGTGCACTACTACAAAATTTCTCACTTCACAACAGAACCTTATGATGATCTTAACAGCTCACCTCTTCGGCCAGGACTCCCTGGGCAGCAACATCCTATTAGCCATGTTGTTGTTTTTCTTTTTTGGAATCCTCCGTGCAGCCACATACCATGCCTGGAATGGAAAACCAGCTATAAATAACAATGTATTTGAATGACTTCCTCTTGAAGTATTTATTCTAATCAGATATGCTTTTGTGCCTAGTATGGTGCGCGAAGGCACATAAGTACAACATTTCCAGACGTTCGACGTAAGCAGTTCAAGGAGATCAATTCAAGTACGCCGACTTGCGCTTTTATTTTTGAAGAAATACGACGACAAATTTTAACAAATTAAATATGGCTCACAATGATACGAGTAAATGCTGCTGTACGGTGATGCATTGTCGGTATCTTATCGTCTTCGAATAAATGTGTTGTTCCTAAACGCGCAACCAACTAGAAACAACGCAAACCTACAAACAGATACCGAGTTACATCTATTACAGGCACTTCGGCTGTTTGATTCATTTAAATTACTCGTATGAGAATCCAACTATGTGTGGACAGCACACTACTAATCCAGACAACCTACGAAAGCATTACTCACCAGAATTCCTGCTGGACTTGGTCAACACTGCGCGATCTACGTTGGGGCTGTGGCGATTCATTCAACTCGATTTTTACCGGAACAACAGGCGCTGCTCGAAAGACAACGACGGAAAATAGAGAGCCGCTATAAAGTCCGCTAATTTGCACATTACAGCACTACAAATCGATATATGAACACGTCGTAAACAGCAACCACTCGCTCACACAAGAAACGAGGTACCCAACGTTGCTAGACACCATCCGAACTCCAAAGTGAGAGTAGCAAAACAACAAGATATCAAAACACGAAAGGAACAGTATTTATCCCCCTCTCTTCTATAGCATGCAAAACGTGATTTGCGCTGAGATGAACATATATGTTCATGTCGCGAGTAATTTTCACTTTTCACTGATCCAAAGGAGGTCACGTGGGATTGCTTGGCGTTTGCGAAATTAACAGCAATGAAAATGGCGTGCATTTGCTCTTCACGGTAGCTGCCAGAAAATCGAATCAAGCTTATGGGACACTGGACTACAGGTATGTTGGCATCTTTTTCATTCCTGCATATCATTTCACATTACATTATACGTGAATACATGGTGTCATTTCATGGGTGTCGTGTCTCACGATGCTGGGGAAGTAGTTGCATGGGGAAGTGTGCATGGTTGTAGACTTTTAATTTTGGATCGCGTAATCGAAATATCGGCACCTTTCGCATTGTGGCTTGCATGTGACCAATCAAGTGCTGTTCCCTTACTAGCGCTTCCTGCAAACGACAAAACGAAACATGTGGGAATGTATATTTTTGATTACTCATATATAACAAGAAAATGTATCGTTTTGAGGTTGCTGCCACTACTCCATGTGCCCGCAATTGTCTTGCGTGTATGATTACACTAACGACGTCGCCCACCACGGCGGAAGTGTTTTGCGTACACGCGTTTCAGCATGAAGCCTGCAGGTAACATTTGATGCTTACCCTTCGGGTATTCTGAATTTACATATTGTAGCTTAGAGGAATTCCGAATGCCCAGAGTGACACACACTTATAACATTGTGACATCAGTGCAGTGGCATAAGCCCTAATGTAGTGCCCCACGAAAATGAACGAGGGGCAGTGGTTTATCCAGAAACCCAAGCACAGGAGGGGTGTTAGAAAAAATTGTGGGGGGAGGTCATCATTATAGTTACGTCATTACAGCTTAACATATCATTACAGACGTATCTGAAGCTGAAATCACAAGGGCACCCCCTGTAGGGGGTGCACAGGCAAAAAAACTTAGGGGGTGTAGGGGGGTCTGGGTAAAGCACTGACGAGGGCGACTCCTCCACCCCATGTCAAGCCTCATAAAACACCTCCTGAAATACTTTCCTGGCTATGCAGCTCATCATTATGACGTAATTGTCATTGTTGTCCATAATTCTTGAATATGTTTTGAATATATGGAAAAAAAAGTCTGCTTGACAGCATATGTCTCATGGTCATCATCAAACAAAAGCATATGTCATTTTGTTCTGTGCCTTATGTACTTTTTTTAAATTTCAGGTGGACGTAAATTGTAGAAGGCAGCTAGTGGGGGAGAAGATCATGGTCATAGGTCATATGGCTCCTGGAGCTCCCAGTGGGCTCCCTTGTGGAGTACTTTTCAGAACACACACACAGTTCGCTCACAGAACCAACGAGTAGGATGTTGCTTGAATACTGAGAGAAAATGGCGTAACACATACAAATATCGTGTGACACATATGACAACAAAAACATTTTTCACGAGGGATGCATGAAACACTGTCGCAATATTGTGTGCATGAACCATTGTGTGTGACACAAGCCGTGGGGGCACACCGCCTCGGACACATTTTGGAAAGCATAAAACACAGTATATACACAGCTAATGTGGTGGATGCTTCTTTTTTCTTTTTGGCCGTTATGAGACATCTTCGGCCGTATTGAGACTTTGGCCGTAACGAGACACTTGGGGATTAAAGGATTTTCGGCCGTAATGAGACTTTTGGCCGTAATGAGACTCGGGCCGTAATGAGACTTCGGCCGTAATGAGATGTTACCAACCACGAAACCACATGTACATTGCAGTCCCTCTGGACAAAGGTGTAATGAGCTAAACTGGTTTCGACTTTTTAGGTCAGCGGGAAATTCCCGAGCTCAATGGGAAGCATACACTGACCCTTCCCCTTCCGCACCGCTGCTGCCTTCGGGCTGATTAGGGAACATACTCATTCTTGTTATATTGTCAACGTCAATAGGTCACCTGCCATCCGTAGTCACTTGAAGTGCTAGGCCCATACAGGATTCATTCGCCATCGTCGCCATCTGGGCGTCCTCGTGTTAAAGAAAACGCTCTTTTTTGTGTGTGCTCCACGTAGAGAACTACAGCAGTGAAACGTTTACAGGTAGGGGAGTTACAGTACGCTGCAAAGAAGAAGAATATTTGATGAATATTTCTGGTAAGTGGCCGCTTCTTACCGCTTGTGTTGTCTGTGTGTTCGCTTTTTCCTTCATCACTTCGCGTTTCTTTCTTGCAGACAGCAAGATTGCACTTCAGGATGAAATGGACGTTTTAATAGAAGAATGCAACAGGGTTTGCTTGCGCTTCCTGAGAAGGCGGTTCTGTATCGTGTATCGGTTCGCGAGTGTGTGTTGTGTCGCGCGTTTTGTGTTGTGTGCCATGTCGTCAATCGATATGAACCAACTCGATCGCATCAGCGCTCTCTTGGATTACCCCAGGACAAGCCCTCTCCTTCCAAAACGGTAAGTTGTCCTAGTCTTTGTGCCGCGATTCCGGTTAGATACTTCTTTCTCTGCTTCATGTGTGTGCCTTATTTGCAGAATTCACTCAGGAACACAGCGTAGGACGGGAGGAATGGAAGGCGTCGCCCCCGGCTCTACTGATATCTATTGAAAGGCAAATGAAACCACGGAAATAAGATTGTCGACTGAATCTTACACTTTGTGTTCCATTCATGCATGTAGTATGTAAAGGCACGACGCAATCGGGTCAAGTAGCCCGATATCAGGTTTCACACTAATCCTGCATGTATCTCTTGCTGGTCTAGTGACATTTTTGTTGTTTTCAAATAGATCCACTACAGTAAAGGGTCATAGCAAGCGAATGCATGCACCACCATGGATTCAGCATTTATTCCGATTTTATTCAGGCGCTTTCCGTTTTCGTTCAGGGATCATCCTGTATTCTATCAGGCGCATATCCGGGTATGATCAGATAAATGACGAGTTTGTTGCGGTTACATTCAGTTTCTAGTCCAGGACCCATTCAGTTACGGAATAAATTACCGGAATAGATCCTGATACCCCATTCCTGAATACTTAGTGATCGTCATTCCCGGCCGGTTTTGGGTTCAGTCCGGAATCAGGTCTGATCGGCGGAAAGCGCTTCCACTGAAGGCTTCCCTGCGTTGACCAAACACAAGGCAGTGTCCTTCGCTCGAGAGCAAATCTGCGTTTTCTTGTACCATATAAGCAAGGCAGCTCCATGGCATGTCACTGCTCTCCGCGTAGTAGGTATGCACATACAGTATCACGTAGATAGTACCGATCTGGGTGAAGAAATCTCGTGTTTTAATTACTCGTCTTCTACGTACTACTTTTTAAACCGATGTTGGATTGGATTGGAAAAGAAAGAAAAATATGGAGAGGTTAGTCCCGACTCAGTCAGAACTGGCTACTCCAAAACGCGTTTGCGGGTAAACAAAAAGAAAGAAAAAGGTCAGCTACGAAAAATAGGACAAACAAACAAACAACCAAGCAGGATAAAGCATAAAGGAAGACGAGGGAAAGGAAAGGGGGAGACGTTCGACGCCGAGAAACACTCACTGCAGAATGTCAGATATAGTGCGAACACAATGTCACCGAAGTTTTCACAGAGTGTCCAGCAAGTCCGAAGCGGTAAGAAAGTCCACAAGAGCGCGCGATGCCGGCACCTGATGTTGGGCGGGCCAGCAGCCTAGAACCTTCCCAACGGTGTTCATTTTCATTCTGCGGTAAAGGAGCTGAAATGAAATCTGTCTCGAATGAGACTTGCGGACAAAAGATGGGGTGGAGGGGTCCTCAGAGCGAAAGATCAAGGGGGGAGGGGGGCAGAGCCACCGTGAAAACTCGAAGAGAGGTGGACTGTCCCGCTTGCCCCCACGAAGCCCCTGATTATACCGAAACTAACCAGGAGCAGCTTTCCAAGCCAGGGTCCGGAACGAACCGACAACAGTAAAGAATGCACATGCCTCTTATGCGCAGAGACGCACTTGCACAGCGTGTTGAAGGCTGTTAAGTTTATCACTAAACAGTATTCACACTTTGTCCTCCCAGGATCCTGTTCACTGGGCTGTGCACATCATCTGAATATTGTTCAGGTATCAACGTTTTTAAGTACAGCTTGTTGCCTTCTACAATTGCCAAAGAGAACGCTATTGGTGGTGGAAGCAGGGTACATACAGCAAGTCTTTGCAGGCTGCTTGCTTCTGCCATAGCCGTGATAATGGCTGCAGTATGTATAAATAAGTTTGTAAAAGGCTGAACAAACAGGCAACACATATTATCATATTTTGGTTTGGGTATGGTGAATGGGCGCGAAATATATACTGTTTCCCAAATTATGGATTGAATCTCCCCCAGGACTGCTGCAGAAGTAGCACAGGAAACACAGAAAGCTTAAGAGAATGGACGGAACTGCACAGAAGTATGTGGACTTGATATCCTGCTGCAACAACAGATCTCTTCCGGTTTCTAAACAAATGACATCAGTCTGTTCAACAGCGCCACCAATTTACTACAGTTGAGCTACACTCAAATCTAGGGGCGGAGAAGGTCGCGCCTAAAAGGCACGACCTTGAGGGGATTACGGTGGTCTCCGAAAGGGCACGCGACTTTCGGTCCTACTTTTCTTTCAAGAGGAGGCAGCGAACAAGTGCCCATTCGTGGAACCCAGCCCTCCCCTTCCGATTTGTTTCGGTTTCAGTCTGTCTACCAACGTTATGATGACATTTATATTCTGTTGAGTTTCCTATGTGCTGTCCGGGGCATGTATGTAAGCAGACATAAATAGTTATGCCAATATTTTTTTTATTATTAACCGTTTTTGTAGTTTGAATCCCTTGAAAAACCATTGCACAGCACCAGAACAAAAAGGTTACATTATGACACAGTTTCGCCAACCTTTTCAGCATCTGAACTACGATGAACGGTCATTAAACTCTGCTGCACTAAAGACTTATTAGACATTAGACACTATTATTACTGAAACCAGGAAAGGGTAACTGTAATTGTAACAGAAACGGAAACGAATTTATCGTCCGGTATTGAATTCGGGTAATGACTATTCCTGTTGTGCAATGACATTTGAGTGACTTTTCTTTTTTTTTCGTTTTGATGACTCCATTCCCTGTAATGCTCTAAATACTACACGAGAGCGCGCAATACTGGATCTCGAGGGTGCGTCCGTCGCTTACCTCGTCCCAGCCCTCCTAACTCATGACATCAACAACATACTCCACCATAGCACGAGGAGGAGGCACTACGATTTTTAGTTACTAATTTTGTATTTTTCTTTTTTTTTTAAATTCCACCGTGTCCATGGCAGTATTATTTACTACTGATAGTGTCTACTTATGAATGCGACATTGGATGAAGGTTACCCCCGTCTTGAGTTGCTGGGCTCCGAGTGACTGAAGACACGTTCCTACTTTTTCTTTTTCTTTTTTACCTTGCAAGATGTTCGCATCCCAACGACGTAAAATTAGTTGCGTACTGTGTACGCGTGACACCGAAGCAGCACTTGGGCAAAACAGGGCGCTGATAGAGCCGGTTATATCTCATATGGCCCGAGTGTGCATAAGGCCCAAGTGACCAGAACGCCCAAATGTTCATAAGACCCGAAAAGAAATTGGGCCTTTTGAGCATTTGGGTCAAATGAGCAGGGCAGGATAAGGTGTCCAGAAGGCCCTAATGCTCAGAAGGCCCAAATGGTCATATGGCCCGAAAACCAAGAAGGCATCAGATTGACCTGTGAGGTCACGGAACCGCAAACAACAGAAGCGACAGAGCGGCTGGTTTGTCCCCTCAGATGACGCACCCTGGAAGTGGCTGAGAAGGCCTGTTAGCTTAGCTCAATTGGTAGAGCCCTGGACCGGCAATCCAGAAGATGTGGGTTCGACTCCTACAGCTGGCTAACCTTTTCAGTGACTTTCACCTTTCATCATTAATTTCTTAGGCAACGTGAGGCCTTGTATGTATTTGTCCCTTCTATGTTGTTCCAGCCTTAGAACATCAGTTCTCTCATGTTCAACAGAGGCGTATTTCCCCATTCAACTAGGCCAGCCCCAACCTTCCCTCACCTGAAAGAAAGGCTTCTGTTGCCTCAGGGTCCCAAAACTTGCCCTGATAAAAGTACCGTATTTTTCTGTGTATAAGCGCCGTTATACACTTAAAAAAAAATCTCTGAAGAAGCCCTGCGCGTCATCTAATGTCATCATATGCGCGTCATCATCCTGCGCAGGTCTTCTTCAGATAACTTTTTTTTAATATATAACGGCGCTTATACACAGAAAAGTACGGTACTTTTATTAGTGCGAGTTACGAAATTTGGTGACCGAACAAACGATCTTGCAAAAAATGGTTCCCGAGGGGTTAGAGCGGAAAAAATGGTCCCATGCGTAGGCATGATTTGCTACGTTCAAACCCCTCCCGAAATCGTAAATTTGGTAACTTGTATATACAAGTTCAACGCTCTTCACCCGTCCGGTATCAACAAATCACAAGGCACCCTAGAAACACTTCACAAATAAAATATGCTTTTCCCATCTACCTCCATTATCATCTGTTATGTTCTGCATGGCCACTGCTTTCTGCTCTCTTTATTGCATGCCACAACTTTGTATTACAAATATATATTTAAAAAAAATTTTTTTTTTGCTCGTTCTGGAATTTTCCCCACGTAACCACTAACCTCCTTATCTTTCGCTATGCTTGCGAATTCTTGCCTGTTGTCCCGTTTCGTCCACGTGTTCGTGAACCTTCCATTTTTCTGCAACCGGTCTGTAGCCTAGATCACTACGTTCACATAATCCCCTCCACACTCTAACAAAGCAGCCATTCACTCCCGCCGTAAAAACCCGTACGGACCTATCTTCCCTCCGGGCTGTTGACCCACAATTCGCATGAACCTTTAAACACGTCACACCTAACCCTTTAAATACCATGCCAATGATGAGGACGGTGCCCAGAAGAAGAACAGTCTCTGTTCGAAATATCGGCGGCTTCTGTCCTGAGGCAACTCCCTTCCTACATCTCTACCGGTTCGCTGGATTTCTACCCATCTACATGCTTAACACTGGACTGCATAGACCCAATGTGACATATTTTGACAGCGTGGATTTCAAAGGGATGTATTTTGAAGAGTGACTTTCTTAGCGTGGATTTCAAAAGTTTTTTTTTATTAAGAGTGAGTAACAGGGCACACCCGGTGCCTTTGCTATGCATATACTGTTTCGCACTAACCTTTGTGAACAGCTGGTAGACGACGCGCATGTACTGCCAGAACCCTTGGTGAGGAATTCCCTTGTCTTCCCAATAGGAGAAGATTTTGCGCACCTTCCTGAAACAAGGAAGAAAGAAAATACATTACATTCAAACGAGTGTACACGCGATAGTGACACAGAACGAGCCTTATAGAAAAGACGTTGTCCAATGACTTCCTTCTATTCATGTTTGTCTGCGAAGTGCGATAAGCTGCATGTTCAGGTAAGCGACATGCAGCAATTACAGACCGCCATGGTGATCTTTATTATTACTATTAAGTCGGCCAAGAAAAACATTGTGCATGGAAGGGGGCTAATCGCTGCTCCTTTACATCACATGGGGGCTGCCAAGCCCTATAGTCCGCGGTTGTATGTAAAACTACGCAGTTTCTCAGAGAAGTTGGTTGAAAAATTACATGAGTTTGAAGAAGCCTGAGCCTGGGCACAGAGAAGACGAAACAGTAACACCAGCTGAAATCAGCAACAACTTGAGGGTTCCTGCTTTGAGTTGGTTTGTGTCTGTCTTCACTTCTGTATCATTACGCTCAGCCTTTTCCCAACCATGGAACATCCCCATATCCCACTTACGTGGCACCATTATTGTTCCTCTCTAAAAGCTGGGCTGTATCTGTGAGTACTGTGTGTTCAACTTGTAATCTAAAGTTATCACATGCTACCAGTTCCATTGTGTTCTAGTACACTGAAGTTGACTCCAGCAACCAGCAGGATTTTTAAAGGGTGCTCGACTACCTCGACCAGCAAGGAATGACAGTCATCATGCTCACACTGATAGGCACAATTAGGTAAAGTCCTTTGTGAAAAACACCAATTAATCTGTGAATAATTGCTTTGACGTGCTGCACGTTGCAAGAGGTAAGCCACATCTCCTTTGTAAGCCACATCTCCACACTGTCATAACACACATGTGCAGTCCAGCTTGTGCATGTTGTTTGGCAACATATTTCCTATTAGAAGGGGTACATTTGGGGGCAAGCTTTCCTGTTAACATTATTGATCACATTTGTAGCTTACAGGTGTAGATGCTTTTTGCACATTTTTTAGCAGTGTTAGCCTTAATCGGTATAATTATAATCTCTGCTTCTCCTTGCTCAGGCCCCAGAAAAAAATACATGCAGCAGCACTTGCGAAGCAACTTGCGGTGCTACAAAAATGGTGCCACAGCATTGTAAACCACCTCTACTGGTCCGCATGGACAAGCAATGATAATGGGAAGGTGGTCCTGGTAAAGTGAAGTGGCTCACGGTATTATCATGAATACTTGGATCATGGTATTGCTTCGCATATTCGTGAGAATCAGGGTCTTGATGCAAGCTTTGAACATTACATTACATTTACACAAGAGGAATGCATGCAGAAAAACTACTGAAATGTGAAATTGCATTGTTCTTTTATGCGCAGGCCAGTTATGTCTGTTTTAGGTTCTAATAATGTTAATTTTCATGTTGGGCTATGTCCAGGAGCTTACTGGAGCTCTGCCCAACCTGTGTGTGCGGTGGCTGTTCATAAGACGCTGTCCAGAAGCAAGAGGCTACTCAAGCTTACCACAAGAGATACAGTGAATGAGTCGCTAAAACACTGACAACCCAGCAAAGCATTAACTGAAAGTGGACAGCAGAAGGGCTTCAGTGAAAATGTACCAGCAGTCTCGTATCGTACCTTGGATTTTTGGTTTTCGGTATCTCATTCCCCATTAATCGGTGGCTTCTGCAGAAGCGTAGGGATGGGGAAACAGACATGAGTTTTCAGTGCGCACGGTAAACTGTACTCTAGCATTTCCAGCCATTTGAACAATATGAAGTGTCAGGGAAAGATTAAAGGGGTTGGGACGCTTTTATAGATGTGGTTGTTACATCGTGGGTGCATGATTTCCACACCATAGTACTGATACAAAAATGTTACATGTCATACTTCTCGAGATAAAAACCCTCGAACAAGTGCCCAGGTAAAGCATAGATGCCACAGACCACAGAGCTACAACCATGCAATCCCATTAGTAGCCGCCAGGGCTGTGACATTAGAGCTACAGGAGCTACAGTCGTCAAACAGCTAGTTGAGGTACGTCATCCTGGCACACAGGACATCATGCAGAATGATCGACCCTCTCTTCTCACGAAAGATCTTCCCCGTGTCATGCAGACAGTGCTTCATCGGTTACGCACGGGATCTGCGTTCACGAACTCGCAACTGTTCAAGATCGGCTCCAGGGAGGACTCCTGTTGCGGTCACTGTAATCACGCGGAGACTATCGCACATATACTGACAGAGTGCCGTGCATACCACACTATGCGTGAAACTCATCTTCCCCACGCCAGGCCTGCCATACTGACGGACGTCCTCTTTCCCGAAGGTTCTTATGCGGAACGACTTTCAAAAACTCGCGGCCTCGTGCGCTTTCTTCAGGAAACGGGCGTCACGGAAAGACCACTGTAGCGCACCTCTCATCTACAGTGTGCCTCCGTCCCATCAGTATTGGTCATCCAGCTATGCCACTGTAGCATATCGTCAGCATCGTCAATGAGGAAGATAGCGCAGAGTGCTTGACCTATAGCAACCTAGGCGATCCCGTCGAATAAACCAGTTGTTGTTGTTACTCGGGCTGTTCACTTCTTCTCGGGGTCCCACATATTTGGTTACCCGGAACACCCGCAGATGTTCGGCACGAGCCCGCCTTCTGATCAGCCTTTCGCTAACCTCCCAGCTCCTGGTATGGCCAGCCCTTCCTCTGTGCTACCCGTGGCACACGTCGCCGGGCGGCTTCCCCCTTTCTGGACCTTCAACCCGAAGATGTGTTTTTTTGCAAGCCGAAGCACAATTTCAGCTGAGAGGCATTGCCACTCAGGCGACGCAGTACCGACACATTGTCGCTGTTCTGCCTGCAGACATCGCCCAGCCCACAGGCGGACAGCCCCTACGACCAGCTCCTACGACCAGAGCGCGAGCGGCTGGAACAACTGCTCACAGCCGAGGAGTTAGGCGATCGGTGACCTTCCCAGCTACTGAGGGACATGGAAGCTCTGATTGGTGACCGTGCAGCAACGTTCGACGATTCGCTGCTACGCGAACTCTTCATGCAACGCTTGCCGCCGCAAGTTCAAATGATGACCACAGCTTCAAGCCTTTCCCTTTCCGAGCTCGCACAGCACGCTGACAAAATCATGGAGGTCACAGGCCCTTTCGTCGCAGTTGTTTCTGCACCTTCTCAGCAGGCTCCCACTGCGCCTCTCCCTTCATCTTCGAGTCAGCAGCAAATCCAGGAGCTTCGCGCCGTAGTGCGAAACCTCTCCAGTATGGTCTCTGCCCTGTCTCGCAGCGCTGCCAGACGAATGCTCCAACGACCGCGTTCCTCTAGCCGCTCACGTCGCCGCAGTGCCTCACCGGTTCACGACAATTCCAACAGCTCTGGATTCTGCTGGTATCATGACACCTTTGGCGATGCGGCTCACAAATGCCTGAAGCCTTGCGCATGGTCGGAAAACGCGGCCGGGTAACGCTGATGGCGACCTCCGTTGCTCCCCAGTTTACCAAGACCGGCAATCCAGGACACGTTTCCTCGTCGATACGGGAGCTGACGTCAGCGTTTTGTCAGCCTCCCCTGCTGACCGTTTTCGGTGGTGGTGGTGGTGGTGGGTGGTGATAGGGCTTGTCGTTGTCGGCCTCACGTATGTGGGCAACGTCACGACTGACGCCCTGGGGGAATGTGCGTCCTGGGCCGACTTCTAAGGGAACTGTGCCGACATATGTCCGAAAGCGTCTGAGGAAAATACAGGAAAAACCTCAGACAGCACAGCCGGCACCGGGATTCGAACCCGGGTACCTCCCAGTCTCGGACCGTTTTCGGAAACCCCTGTTTCACCTACTGGAAGTCAATCACACTGGCATCCCAGTCTACCAACAGAAGTCCCTTTCGCTAAATCTGGGCCTCCGGCGATCCTTTCGCTGGGTTTTTCTTGTGGCAGCCGTCAAGGACGCCATTCTTGGGGCAGACTTCCTGCATCACTTTCGACTGACCGTGGACGTTTCACGCCTCGTCCTCCGCAACTCTACCACGTCTCTCGCCGTTCAAGCGATACCTGCTTCTCCTCGTTTGCCGCTCTTTGGCTCGGCTCCGACCCACCTAATGCTTGCCCACCACAGCTGCTTGACCAATTCCCCTCCCTCACGCGCTCTCCGGACTGGACGCGACCCGTGCAGCACGACGTGGTCCACTATATTCAAACAACGGGACCGCCTGTATCAGCGAAGACACGACCGCTGCCTTCGGAGAAGCTGTGCATCGCCAAGCAAGAATTCGAGCACATGCTCTCAATCGGCATCGCTCGCCCTTCTTCCAGTAGTTGGTCTTCAGCGCTCCACATGGTCCCCAAGAAGACAGGCGACTGGAGACCATGTGGCGACTACCGCGCACTCAACCTAGCTACAGTGCAGACCGATATCCTCTGCCCAGACTCCACGACTTTGCCGCCAATCTGCAAGGGAAGAAGTTCTTTTCCAAGATAGATCTAATGAAGGCATATCATCAAATCCCCGTTGCGCCAGAAGGTATCCCTAAGATGGCAATCACCACCCCATTTGGGAAGGGAGTTGCCTCCCTTCCTACAACTTCCAACTCCCTTCCTACATTCTACCGGTTCGCTGGATTTCTGCCCATCTACCATCCCATTTGGTCTTTTTGAATTTCAGCGTATGCCGTTCAAACGTTTCAAAGATTTATCGACAGCATCCTTCGAGGCCTTCATTTTACCTTGGTCTACATCGACGACATTTTGGTTGCCAGCTCGTCTCTTGAAGAACATCTCGCGCACATGCGTCTCGTTTTCACCCGCCTGGCAGACCACGGTCATGAACGTACAGAATGCGAGTTTGGGCAATCGTCACTGGAATTCCTCGGCCACATGGTCTCGAGTGACGGCATCGCACCTCTTCCCGCCAAGGTCGAAGCGATCGTCAAATACCCGAAGCCCCAATCTTTCCGCTAGCTCAGACGTTTCCTCGGGCTCATCAATTTTTATAGACGTTTTATTCCGCACTGCGCCCACATACTACGCCCGCTGGAGGAACTCCTCCACTGCGCCAGCCACGGTGCGCGTACTCTGACCTGGACCGAACCCGCCCGGCAGGCTTTCCAGGATATCAAGACCAGTCTTTCTAACGCAACACTCCTTCACCACCTTAAGCACGAAGCCCAAACAGTCCTGACGGTCGACGCCTCAGGCGTTGCAGTCGGCGCTGTTCCCCAGCAGAAAATCGATGACGTCTGGTGCCCCATAGCGTTTTTCTCGAAGGCCCTCAAACCGGCAGAGGTCAAATACAGCACCTTCGGAAGAGAACTCCTTGCAGCGTACCTGGCCGTACGCCATTTTCGTTTCTTTCTCGAAGGCAGGAAGTTCAGTCTCTTAACCGACCACAAGCCCCTGACTTTTGCCTTTCGATCTGCAAGCACCCGCTACTCCCCGCGGCAAACGCGCCGCATAGATTTCCTTTCGGAGTTCTGCACCAACATCGTACATGTGAAGGGATCAGACAATAGTCCCGCGGACGCACTCAGCCGCATCGACACCATACACGGCACGACTTGTTCCTCCGAGGATACTGCTCGAGAGCAGCAGGCGGACTTTGAGCTCCAAAGCCTCCGGCAGTTTCCCTCCTCTCTGTGCTCTGAAGATTTTGAATTTCCCGGTTCCTCCCTCCGTATCACGTGCGACACATCTACAGGCCGACAACGACCCTTCGTGCCCTTGTCACTCAGAAGAACTGTCTTCGAGTCGCTGCACGGTCTTTCGCACCCTGGAATTCGCGCCTCTCAAAAGCTCGATGCTGAGCGTTTCGTATGGCCCAAAATGCAAGCGGACATCCGAGCCTGGGTTGTTTCCTGTCCCGCTTGACAGACCACCAAAGTCTTTCGCCACGCCACAGCTCCCGTAGTTCGTTTCGCCCCTAACGACGCACGTTTCGACGTGGTGCACTTGGACATTGTCGGGCCACTGCCACCTTGTCAAGGGTTTCGCTACCTACTGACGGCGGTTGACCGCTTCACGAGATGGCCTGAAGCCACACCAATGCCTGACGCCTCAGCGCTAACGGTCGCTTCCACTTTTCCTGTTTTTTTTGTGTGTGTTAGCGCCGCGAAGCAACTGCGGCTAAGAGCGGCGTACAGATGTGGACAGACGGAGAGAGGATAGCAGGAAGAAGTGGGGGACAGGGAGATTAGTATGCGTCCTGGGCCGACTTCAGGGGGAACTGTGCAGACATTCGTCTGGAAAGTCTTCGGAAAGCCCAGGGAAAACCTCAGACAGCACAGCCTGCGGTAGGATTGGAACCCACTACCTCCCAGTCTCCAGCACGACCTTGGTTACCAGCAACGAGAGGACGCCTTAGCCCACTCGGCCATGCCGCTGGTCGTTGATCTGTCGGTTTGGTGTCCCATCTAAAATAGCCACCGACAGAGGCCGTCAGTTTATGCCTACCATCCTGCTTGCAACGCCCTTGTAGAACGGTTGCACAGACAATTCAATGCAGCCATCATGGCCCACGCAGACCCTACCAACTGGGTTGACATCGTCCCCATCGTCCTCCTCGGAGTCCGTTCTGCCGTCAAGCAAGATCTGTCGTGCAGCTGTGCTGAGCTTGTATTTGGCACCACGCTTCGACACCCGAGCGAATTCTTTCATCCGTCAGCTCAGCCCTCCACAGCCGCGCCCGAATACATTGATCGCCTGCGCCATACCTTCGCTCAGATTCGTCCCACGGATACCAGTGTACCCTCCAACCGCCCGCGTCATGTGCCCCACGAATTGGCCACGGCATCTCACGTGTATCTTCGAACGGATGCCACGCGGAGGTCGCTTCGCCCTCCATATTCCGGTCCGCACCTCGTCTTGTCCCGTTCACTCAAGTATTTCACTATCTCGGTAAACGGCCGTAAGGACACACTCAGCATTGATCGCCTGAAGCCCTCCCATGTCGACAACGAGCGCCTCGACGAGCTGTCTTTCCCTTGACGACGCCTTCTCCGCCGAAGACCAAACACGTTCGCTGGTCGGACGTCTCTTCGCCGTTTCTGGAGGGGGGAGGGGGGTGTATGTAACATATCGTCAGCATCGACAATGAGGAAGATAGCGCAGAGCGCATGACCTATAGCAACCTAGGCGATCCCGTCGAATATACCAGTTATTGTTGACACTCGGCCTGTTCACTTCATCCCTCTCGGGCTCCTACATGTCACTTTGAAATCGTCAACTCCACTCTCCTCCCTCCCCGCCTTTTTTTTCTTGTTTTGCTATAGTCGTGACGATGCCCAGTTGAGTGCGGTCAACAACGGCAAGCTACCGCGACCCTCCCCCTGCTCGACGCTCCCTGCCACCATCGCTTGTCTACATTCCCGTATGCTCCGTAGAGAGGGAGGGATGTCTTGAAGAATACTGGTACCACTTAGGTCAGCACCTAAACCAATTCTGTCATAAAAATGGCGGCCCCCATGTGTGTTTCGGGGTGACTAATTTACGATTATTTAAAATATGGGGCATTTTCTGGAAATGAAGAGTGGTTTCAGGCACAGTTAGGCATGGGCTTCCAGGACATCTTTACAGTTTCAAAAAGTTGAGCTACCCCCGGAGCTGACCTTAATTAACACGCGTTATGGGATAACGATAAGGTGAAGATCGGCCTCCTGGCGCGGGCACCAGGCTAGCAATTTGCGATAGCTAGGCTGTTTTGATACAGTGAGACTTGGCGAAATCGCCTCATGATACTTCACACAGATCAACAATAGATTGGGAGAATACAATGTGAAAGAAGTGGATTGCAATGTCATAAATTCGGTAGGCTGTGACACTATGTGACTGTGACTCATGCTGAGTCTCTCTGCTCTGACTGTGACCTTTCGGTTTCCTTCGTTCCGGCAGGCAGAACACCGTCGCCACCGCTAGCGTGTAGTTTAGAGGGTACTGAATGCTTTAGATTTAGATTGTGGCGAACTGCTAATGTGAAAACGGAATGGCACATCTAGCTGATCATCAGAACAGCGGGAAGACGACCATGGAGAGGGAGTCTGAACCCTTTCCGATGTCACCCAGGTGAACGGTAAGACAAGTTTGGTCACTTTTTTTATCGAAGGAAGTAACGTAAGTAAATATATTACGTACGTACAACATGTACGAGTCACTCGGTACGTGAGCGGCGTTTCATAGTGCAGTGCGTTGCCGTAACCAGGGAAAGGTAACGGAACCTTTTCGTTTCCGTTACCACATCCGTTACTGGCCCTTATTTGTTTCTGTTTCAGTTTCGGTTACCACCATTGTTGCTTTCGTTTCCGCTACGTTTCCGTTTCGGTTTTCGGTACAGCCTCACCTCCCAGCTCCCCCTTTTTGTTTTTCTTATTTCTTTTCTGTCTTTTTTTTTAAAGAAAAAGACAATTGAGACCGTGACAAAACTTGATCCCTCTACGTTCTGAAGTCTATTATGTGAACTCCAGGGATACATGCATGTTTATTCAAAATACACATAGAGGTACGTGATTTTTGTGAACAGCTAATATGAACATGGTTTCAGGAATGTTTCTTTTTCTATCACATTCGCATATCACCATGTTACTCACGCTTGCAACTTCCAGGTCACCATAAGCGTATAAGAACTATGCTTCTTCTATTTACTGTATACTACTTACTTATATGCTCCAGTTTGATAGTTCATTTTAGTTTTAGTTCTTCAGTTAATTTGAATTTGCATTACTAAGGTTTATTTCATACATTTATTTACATGATGTGGTAAAGAATTGCAATAATTCGTGTCCTGCGGTACCCGAATTATTGCCGTAAATTATTGTGGTTTCCGTTTCTGTTCCAGGTATTCTAACTGTGCGATATCGGTTTCTGTTTCTGTTATCGTTACCTGCTATATTTCCGGTATAATACCGCTTCCGTTTCTGTTACTGTTTCTGTTACCCTTCCCTGGCCGTAACTTGTGTGTTTCGGACATGCTGCTAATCAAATTATGTGTGGTCATGCTAGTTGCCCCTCATGCACGTCCAAGCCGATCATTCACTGTGATCTACGAACATTTGTGACACATGTGCTTTGGTATTCGAGTACGAAATCAACGTCGATTGCCTATTCATAACAGTGATTTTCGTTACGGATCATCAATAGATTGTTTTTGTTTTATGTTCTAGTGCTCCCGCAGCTATCGGCAACAACGACGCACCTGGCCCAGCTGTTTTCGAAAACCGTAATCCTGTGCATTCTGGGTGTGCGAACTGCGATTGGCTTTTGAACTGCTCTTCGATGTCGAAGCACCTAAGGCTCCAGTGAAGCCTGTTGCAAGACGTGAAAAGATATGTACTGAAACTTTTTGTTAGAGGAAGTCGACATGCTAACCTCGTTGCATGCGCACCCATTCTGGCGCACCTGCCCCACTTTCGGAATAAACCCGTTCCGTGCACACGCACTGTTGCTGGCTCCCAGGTTTACTGCTTTCTCACAGGCTATGGGCCCAGGACACTAGAACTCTGGATATGGGAGACAGCGGCAAGTTTACGGTTGCAAAGCTCAATTATCAGGTCGGGAAGTTCAAAATGAAGATGTTGCTGACCCGGGAAGGAACGTGGACGTACGTGGACGGACCTACTCCACAGACACCTTCTGCAGACTGAACGGCTGGCGATGAGAAAGCGCAGAGCACGATTTGCCTCAGCGTTGAGGACAATCAGATTGTGCACATCTGTAATTGCGGCTCAGCGAAGGCGATGTGGCAAGAGCTACGCAAGGTTCATGAGCGATCAAATCTTAGTAATAAATGAAATAAGGGTGAGCAGGCAAGCGAGCTGGTGAAGGTTCGACGAAGGCATACCTTGAGCTTCAGGGAACGATAACACACGAAGAAGTAGACAAGACGAGGCTCAAAACCAGCAATGAAAACATTTATTGATCAGGAAAAGAGTCAGGAGGGAGAGAGGAGGTTACAGAGGGCCTCAGGGAGGAGGGCAAAAGGCTGGCTGACGCAAGCATTGTCCGAGCCTATTACAGCGGCTTCTAGAATGACCCGGTTAGCATCATCCCTTACAGTGTAAAGACACTTGGTCCGCGGGAAAACGGGGGCACAACCTTGACAGGAGATCACGTGTTTGGCCAATTCTGAGGACTGGCTCTTATTTTTGACAGCGCTGGAATGTTCATGGAATGGCTTTGGCCCACATAGGATTTTCCACAAGTTAGGGGGATGGAGTACACAATGTGTTGTTTACAGTCAACAAATGGTTTGGAATGCTCAAAGTGCAACCTTTGAGGGAATCGCTTATGAAATGTGTGGGTCAATGTGGGCCTATGTGGGCCAAAGCAAACGGTGTGTCAACGAACGTTTACTTGAACATTCCAGCGCTGTCAAAAATAAGAGCCAGTCCTCAGAATTGGCCAAACACGTGATCTCCTGTCAAGGTTGTGCCCCCGTTTTACCGCGGACCAAGTGTCTTTACACTGTAAGGGATGATGCTAACCGGGTCATTCCTGAAGCCGCTGTAATAGGCTCGGACAATGCTTGCGTCAGCCAGCCTTCTGTCCTCCTCCCTGAGGCCCTCTGTAACCTCCTCTCTCCCTCCTGACTCTTTTCCTGATCAATAAATGTTTTCATTGCTGGTTTTGAGCCTCGTCTTGTCTACTTCTTCGTGTGTTATCGTTCCCTCAAGCTCAAGGTGTGCCTTCGTCTTAGTAATAAGCTCTACCTGCTAAGGAAGCTCTACCAATCCAAGTTAGCGGAGGACGAAGACATGAAGGCTATATAAGGCGTACCTTGGAGTTAGTCGAGCGGCTGAGAGGGATCGGACAGGAGACCACGGACTTCCACGTAGCGGCTCTTTTGCTCAGTGGTCTCCCGGAAAGCTACGAGGCGCTCGTGACGACGACCTGACGCTGGAGTACGTCAAAGGAAAACTCGTGGACGAGTATATGAAAAAGCAAGCATCAAGTAGTTCAGCGTCTGGTTCGGGAACTGCCCTTCAAACGAAGAGAGACGACAGTAGGAAACCTTCGTCCGGTGGGAGGCATTGCTACTACTGCAAGGAGGTAGGCCACTTGAAGTGGAACTGCCCCCGTTTGAAGGGGCGCAGGAGGCCTCGGCAGCGCGCTAAGGCAGCAGCGTCCGCCGCTCGTCATCGTCCGAAACTGCATTTCTCACCGCTCCCGTATTGCCAGGTAGACCATGGTACGTTGACTCTGGCGCTGCCAGCCACATGTGTACCGACAAGGATTTCTTCACTGAGAATTATCGTCAATCAGCAGAAACTGTTACCGTGGCGAATGGTCAGAGAATTTCTTCACATGGAATCGGTGATGGCATTCTACAGTGTCGCATTTCTGACTCCAAGTGCAAGTCGTTCAAGGTGAAGAATGTACTCTACGCACCCTCCCTCGAGAGTAATCTTCTGTCTGTCAAGCGCCTCACGCAACAAGGCAACATGGTGACATTTCAAGGAAACCACTGTATCGTCACTAGGAGGCAGGAGGTGTCGGCTAAGGCAAGAGTGGAAAATGGCCTCTATCGCTTGTGGACTTTGAGTACAACGGCTGCCAATATCTCGCGGTCGTCTAGTCACCGAGAGTGCGTACACGTATGGCACCTTCGTCTCGGGCATAGAGACGCAGTAGCAGTCAAGCGTTTACAGCAGGAGGATTTGGCAGATGGGATCCGGATCGGTGACTGCGACCACTTGGTAAAATGTAACAGCTGTATCAAAGGAAAGATGAAGAGGGCATCCTTTCTTAAAGAGACTTCGTCGCGAGCGGGATCTGTTCTGCAGCTTGTCCACACGGATGTCTGCGGCCCCATGAAGACTCTAACGCCTAGCAAAAAACAAGTACTTCCTCACTTTCATCGACGATTTTTCACGATACACTGTCCTGCACCTGCTGAAATCTAAGGACGAAGTACCTGCAAAGCTGGAGGAGTACTTGGCCCTGATGCACACAAAGTTTGGGCGTCATCCGCAGGTAATTCGCGCCGATAATGTTACAGAGTACACCAGTGGCAAGACACAGGCCCTTCTGCGCAAGTACGGTGTAACATTCCAGACATCGGTTCCGTACAACCCAGAGCAGAATGGGGTCGCCGAGAGAAAGAACAGGACACTCTGTGAGAGCGCAAGGAGTCTGCTTGTCGGGGCAGGCCTTCCCAAGTTATATTGGGGCGAAGCTGTTATGACTGCCTGCTACCTCCAGAACCGGCTGCCTAGCAAAGCGATATCGAAAACTCCTTACGAACCCTGGACTGGCAAGAAGCCCCACCTTGCACACTTGCGCATGTCCGGCAGCACGGCCTATCTTCATGTTCCTAAGGAGAAGCGAGACAAATGGGACGCTCGAGCTCTTGAGGGTGTGCCAGTGGGCTTCAGCGAGACGCAGAAAGGGCACCGGGTGCTTCTTAAAGGTAATCACAGTGTCAAAGTGACACGCAGTGTGATGGAAGCGTTCTGAGGAGAATCACCCGCTTTCCGGCGTCCGGGCACACAGCGTTCGGAGCAGTCGTCTTCTGGTGAAGTTGAAGTGGAGCTGCCTAGCTTTCCCCCTCCTCGCTTGCCCTTCCGCGGTGACAGCGTTGGAGATGTTCCGGTGACTGACAGAGTTGTACCAGGATCCGCTGCGGATGTTCAGGTGGCAGATGGAGTTGCTCCCGCAGCTGATGGGGATGGTCCTGTTCAACCACGGCGCTCGAGTCGGAGCAACAAAGGACTACCTCCGGACCGTCTTTCTTATGTAGCGTGCGCGGCATCCGCGCCTGATCCAGTTAGCTGGAAGGACATGCAGAAGTTGCCAGCTGCTGACAAGGACAAGTGGATAAAGGCTGCTGTCGATGAGACATGTCTGCCACAACCTTGCTATCGAGATAGAGATACCACGTCACGACTGTTTCCTGCTACATCAGAAGAACAAAATAGATGCATTGCTGGAGAAATATAACCTCAGTACTGCTAAGATCAGCTTCACACCAGTGGATCCAGACTATCTGAAGTTTACGGGGGAAGAAGATCTACTGCCCAGCAACGATCTGTATCGGAAAGTGGTCGGAGAGCTGCTGTATCTGAGCACGCCGACACGGCCTGATATCGCCCTACGCAACTAGCATACTTCGTCGTCGAGTGAGCAATCCGCGTCAGCGAGATTGGGGGGCCGTGAAGAAGCTGTTCCGGTACCTGATGCATACTCGGGACTTAAAGCTGGCCCTTACAGGTCGACAAAGTTTTGATTTGACAGGATATGTCGACGCAGACTGGGCCGGCAACGTCACTGACCGCAAGTCAACAAGTGGCTATATCATCCTGCTTGGAGACAGCCCGGTCACTTGGTCCAGCAGAAAGCAGTCATCTGTTACTCTGTCAAGCACCGAAGCAGAGTACATTTCCCCGGCTTATGTTTCACAGAAAGTTTTGTGGCTGCGTCCATTGTTGGAAGATTTCGGACTAGTCATTGATCAACCGACACCTATGTTCGAGGATAATCAGGGCTGCATTAAGCTTGCCCTTAGTGAAGGGATCAACGCCAGGACAAAGCACATCAATGTCCGTCACCATCACTTACGTGATCTAGTAGCATGCAACATCATCAACTTTCAGTAGCGCGAGTCCGCTGACAACATCGCGGACGCTTTGACGAAACCTTTACCACGACCGAGACTGCAAGCCTTAAGCCAACGGATGGGGCTCATCAAGGGATAACCTGTCGAGGGGGGGGGGGTGTTAGAGGAAGTCGACATGCTAACCTCGTTGCATGCGCACTCATTCTGGCGCACCTGCCCCACTTTCGGAATAAATCCGTCCCGTGCACACGCACTGAAGCTGGCTCCCAGGTTTACTGCTTTCTCACACTTTTGCGAAGCAGATCGCGAGGAAAAATAAACTTGCTTCATCATACACCATCGCATTTTGATTGTCTGCTTTGGGACAACACGATCCTCGCTCTACAGCAAGCGCGGAAGAGAAACGGATGAAGTTCGGGGTGGGGGTTGGGGGACGAGAGGAGAGACGAAAAACCGAGGAGAGAAGGGGAAGGAGGTTGGGAAAGAAGATCGGTCTGCGCATGCGCACTTGACCCGAGCTTTTATTCCCGCGCTGCTGATCTGGGACGCTGAGTGGCTCCTGTAGATCACGTGGTTTGGGCGCCCGCCATTTTCCCTGGATCATTGCGTGAATGGGAGCTTCCGGCGGATGGTGGTAGCTAGTAATGGCCAGTTCTCACTTGGCGACGCCCGACGCGGCGTCGTGAACGGGCGGCGGAAGTAGAGGCGCATTTCCGCCGCCCCGTCAGCGCGCACAATTTTCATGTTCCCACCACAGTGGCCTTCCGTCGTCCAAAGCAGACGAAAAATCAGGGGGCGTGGCCTTTCTGTGTCACCTAATCGGTCGCCAGCTGTCGTTCTCGGCAGCTCTCGCCGACGTCGTGAAAGAAGTTCGGCATGGCAGTTTTTTTTTTTTTTTTTTTGGCTCGACGTCTCTCCTCTCCCGACTCCGGAAATGCGCGTCTATTTCGGCCGCCCGCTCACGATTCACCAGCTCCGGTAGCGCAGCGGTAACGCGTGCGCTTGGAGACTGGGAGGTCCGCGGTTCGAATCCGCGTGCCGGCTGTGCCGTCTGGGGTTTTTCCTGGGTTTCCCTCAGATGTGTAATAGGCGTATGCCGGCACAGTTCCCCTGAAGTCGGCCCATGGACGCAGCTATCCTCCCCCCCGAGCGGATTCCGCTCGGTCCTCCTCTCGGTCTCGGTCCTTTCCTCTCCTCCTCTCCACCACCTTTCCCTTCCCGAGAAACATGCCGCCTAATCAGGCAGGCAGACCTCTCGGGTTCCTCCCAACGACACTCCTCCTCCTCCTCCCGCTCACGACGCCGCGTCGGGCGTCGCCAAGTGAGAACTGGCCCTAACAGTTAACCTGTGCGCCGATGCCACTTTGACCGGCGGCGGTGCAGAGCCGGTTTGCCACCGGCGGCGTCAGCGGCGCGAGGACGTTCCACAAGGTGTATACTGTCTAGACTACAGTCGAAACCACATCCTTAAAAGGTTCCTCTTTTTAGTTGAAAAGAAAAAAAAAACTGAACCGTAACAAATTTATCACAAACAATAGATCTACTTCAATCACATTTTGACTTGGACAAGCCGTGAAAACCCGTAATCTGTGCACAGTAACATGGTTGCACACGCGTTGTACCCTCAGTGGGAAATTTTACAGAGGGCATAGTTGACATGCACAAAAATCAACCCGGCCAGCGGGGGGAGGAGGGGCAACGGCCCCCTGGTCCCCCCTCGCGGTGCACATGGGGATGAACCTAATACTGTCATGAATGAATGAAAACAACAATAATAATAATGACAGTATAACAGCAACAAAGCTCGAGCGTTTTCTACACGTCTCCTTTTGCCAATGTTTTGCATTCGTTCAGCAACGGTGAGAAGATTTTCATGCGCGAACATACTCACTTATAAGGGCTTATCTCCATCCTTCTCTTTTGCGTTTGTCAGGCACTCCTCGCAGAAGAAATCAGAGCCAATCTTCCGCTTCTTGCCACCGTCTTGCAAAACTAAGGTGCCAAAGTAACGCCACACCTCGTTCGTTTTAAGTGAACCGGAGCTCTTGTCAACAGCGAACAACGACACGCGCTTCAAAAACGGAGATCCAGACTCTGATGCCATGACAGTTTAATACTCGCGAGGCCAAGGCCGGCAGAAGTGCGCGCAACCACTTTGAGCTTCCCGCTCCGCAGCGGAACCGATCGGAACACGGAACGCGCGCGGGATACCGGCGCGACGGGGTGGCGACAGCCGCGGCGGCGGCGCACTGGTCTAAGTAACAGTTAGTGATAGTTAGGGATGGATAGAGCTGGATAGTGGTAGTGCTAGGGCGTCCCACGGAATTTTATTCTTTCTCGCTCGTAACTCTGATCAGTGACTGTTAGAGCGCGAATTCCCATGTCATTTTTTTACTGTACTTGAGCGCTTAAAACACGATTGTCGCCCAGGCCTGTGGGAGTCATTAGAAGAGCTCTGTAGAAATGTAGTAACTAGATTTAAAAAAAAAAAGCAGCGTGGAACTTTCTGCAACTCAGCATGGCAATAGGGTGGCAAATGGCTATTGGTGCGACGACGACCTTGATACGCAGGAACTCGACACCATGAATGTTTAATAATAATAATAATAGTTTATTTATCACTATCGTGAATGGGAGGAGGGACAAAAAGTCCAGCAAGTGCAGCATTCGGGGACACCCCTCTGAAACCCGGCTTGACCTGATAGCAGAGGACTACGCAAGGAAGCTAAGTTTACAGGGTGGCACGTGAGTACGTGAGGAGGAACAGATTTGGGCAGGGAGAGGAGGACCTATCTGAGGTGAACAATTCTCGCGCCCCGACCGGATAACAAAGCCGATAACACGCCCGGAAACTTCCGCGTAAGATAAAGAATAAGACGTGATGTATAATTATGAGAACGAGCATGAAACTTTCCAGATATCGGGAGACTGCCGGATGAAATTCGCAGATTGGCGCCTGTGATAGCCTTCTGGACGACAAACTGACCAAATGCGAGTTCTAAGTGTGCAGCAAGGGCAAGAGCTACGGTCGGCAGACGATATACATACTACGTAATTACATGATGATACCGTCAATATCAAGTTGGTATCGAGAGTTATTGCGAGCTAAAATAGAGGAAATTGACAATTTGGCGCCAGTGAGTTCCGCTTGGGCATTTGACAAAATGTCTGAAGTATATAGATTGGGCTGGTTGGTGTAAATCCACGAGCGACCAAAGAACAAACACGAAACAACAACAGAGCGACTTGTTTGTGATCTTGTCTCCTGTTTGTTCTTTGGTCGCTAGAAAACGAACGATTTGACTAAACGCTACTTCGCGGGCTGTAGCATGGGAAAGAGGTATGGGCCGCGGACTCATAGCTATTGAGCATGGATATAAAACAACGTAATTAAATGATGACATCTTCGATATCACGTCTATATCAAGAGTTATTACGAAAGGAAATGGAAGATATGGACAATTTGGCGTCTGCGAATGTTATCTTGGCAATGACTTGATCAAACGCGACTTCGTTGGACCAGAGATTTTAGTGCAGATTTAAATACATTCAGAATCGAAGGCGTGTATATTCCCAACTCCCTGTACTGGCTAGGAATACAGAAGGTCGCTGACACACGAGGCGGTGAAGAAGTAGAGAACACTGAGTGAATATTATTTTAGTGTATTTACAATACTGTTTACCCATACTTGTGGGCATAGTCGCAGGTGGATAGGTCACAGGGCAATTTACAACAACACAAGAACAAACAATTACAACAGATGTTGCAGTTTCTAACTTAAAGCACCATGTCAGATTTTGGCTTCCGGACGTCGGAAAAATTTGATTGGCTGAAGTGTGGGAAAGGAAAATCAGTGACAAAACCAAAATAAGATGAAAATGAGCTTTTTTGTGCGAATTCATTTTGAAACGTGTTCGGTGGTGTGTTATCGCATATCTGAATGACAATGCACGTCTGCCCTCCTCCCCTCCCCCTCCCCAGGAGCATGTGCATTGCTTGTAGTCAGCTATTCTGTGCCGCGAGTGCTCTTGACCACTAAATAGAATAAAGCTGACCCCCCCCATCCAACAATGAAGAATTCGGAAAGAAACCAGGTTTTCAGGCCTTGTTTTTACTCTTGCTCGATGCAGTGCTGCTCCTGTCGATATTAGGAAGTACATACACAAGTAGTATTGATTAATACGGTATAATAACCGTTACGTACAACGACATCCTTTTTCTAATCCAAGATGGCCGATTCTAATCCAATTCTAAGCCAAAATCCGGTTCTAAGTCAACACAATCCAGTCCTAAGCCAACACAATCCACTTGTAATCCAAGCACAAGCCAAATCCAAAGCCATCTGATTGGCGGCCATTAGCCCCGCCCACTTCACGTTGATTGGCCACCACGCCACTGATTGGCTGACTGTAGCTCCGCTCCTTTATGCTAATTAGTTGGCTTGGCTCCGCCCAGTTCACACTGAGCGGCCCGTGCTAAGCCTTGACTGATCATTGATTGGTTGACTGTAGCTCCGCCCCTTTATGCTAATTACTCGGCTCTTCACGCTGATTGGTGCACGCGTATCGCTGAGCACGCCCCCTTTATGGTAATTAACCGGCTCCGCTGATTGGTCCATTCTAAGCCTACTGATCACTCTCCCAGCCGCCGCCACCGCCGATTGGCCCGTTCCAGGTCCACTGATTGGGGCCCGCTTCATTAGCGCCCGGCAGACGGCGCTGCGGCTTTATCTCGGATGTTCAAACTTACCCAGGCTAGCGGGTGGCTAGCCTTCACCGGCGCCCGCCAGATGGCAGCGTCTCCACTGCGGCTTTATCTCAGATGTTCAAACTTACCTTGTGGCGTCCGCCCACTTCATGCTGATTGGTCTGATTCAGACGTCTAAGCCTACTGATCACCCTTCCAATGTAAGCCTGCCGATTGGCCCGTTCTGAGCCCACTGACACCGGATGGTGCAACCCTTTACTGGCTCCGCCCACTTCACGCTGATTGGCCCATTCTAAGCCTACCGATGGCTGGTCCTGATTGGTCCACGCTAAGCCTACTGAATGGTGATTGGCTTACCTGTCGCTCCTAAGCAGCTTCAGATAAGACACACACGACAATTGTTGATTTCAACCTTTATTTGGTACAACAGCCTCCTGGTCCAGCTGTGGGTAGGTTCAGCTGCATCAGAGAGATCATTGGTCCATAATTCCATGTGGACATCTCTCACGCTAACTCAGCTCCCTCGGTAGATTCCAACTGTTATTGGTTCATCTGATTGCACGTGGCCGCTCACCCAGCTCCTTATTGGTTCTAGTCGGTCACCGCTCCCTCATAGGCTCCAACTCCGATTGGTCCATCTAACAGCAAGTGGTCACTGCTATTGATCCATTGAACCGCAAGCCACTCATTGGTCACTCACACTCATCTCTAGACGAGATAAATTTAACTGTGGAACTTTTACCATAAGATAACTTTAGCGGGGGCTGGTAGGCTCCAACGGCTATTGGCCCGCGCTAACCGCATGCCTCCACCCATTGGTTCACAACGCGCATGCTCTGACGGCGCCGAAGAAGGTTCCCTGCACATTTAATAGAAATTATGCTATTGGTCCAGCTGCGTCATAGGGCACGGCTTGGTTCTGCTGTGGCTGGCCCTGATGCTACTTACTTCGTGGCGCAACTCTTTAATGGCTCCACCCACTTCGCATTGATTGGTCCATTTTAAGCCTACTGACTTCTAAGCCAGTCCACGCTAAGCCTACTGATCACTCTACCAGCGCTCTGATTGGCCGCTACCAATTGGCCCTCGTTCTAAGTCCACTGACACCAGATGGCGCAACTCTTCACCAGCTCTGCCTACTTCATGCTGATTGGTCCATTCTAAGCCTACTGACTTCTAAGCCGAACCACGCTAAGCCTACTGATTGTCCCTTCACACCAAAGCCTACCGGTGTCTGGCCCTGATTGGTCCACGTTAAGCCTACTGAACAGTGATTGGCTAGCCTGTCTCTCCTAAACCACAATGCAGCAGCTTCAGACAAGACACACGACAATCGTTGATTTCAACCTTTATTTGGTACAACAGGCAGCTGTGGGTTGGTTCAGCTGCATCAGAGAGATCCCGGTCATCTCTTGCGCTCATTGGTCACTCAGCTCCCTCGATAGACACCATATGGCTCATCTAACTGCAAGTGCTCATTGGCCCATCTGACTACAAGCCTCTCATTGGTCACTTATGTCTAGGGCTCCCTAACAGGCTCCAACTGCTATCGGCCCATGCCTCCATCCGCGGCTGCTCACTGGTTCACAATGGAACTTTTTCACATGCTCTGCCCTACACAGACAAGAGATGGCGCCACTTGTCTTTGCAAAGATGGACAGCTGCCATTGCATTGGTGACTCATTTCTATCCAACTGGCTCATAGTTCTAGAGAGCCAGCGTTCTGAACAGCTTACATGCCGCCGCCTCCCGCTATTCACATAGCCACAGTTGGAAATTAAAAAAAAACATTTCCAGGGTACACATCTCAAAACACACTCTACACCAGTAAAGTTGGCTTCCCCCGGTTGCACGCGGGCGTTAGGTCAAGCCCGTCCCATCCGCGGCTGCTCACTGGTTCACAATGAAACTTTTTCACATGCTCTACCCTGCACATACAAGAGATGGCGTCGCTTGTTTTTGCAAAGATGGACAGCTGCCATTGCATTGGTGACTCATTTCTATCCAACTGGTTCAAGAGAGCCAGCGTGCTGAACAGCTTACATGCCGCCGCCTGTTCACATAGCCACAGTTGGAAATGGGGAAAAATTTTTCTTTCAGGGTAACACATCTCAAAACACACTCTACACGAGTAAAGTTGGCTTCCCCCGGTTGCACGCGGGCGTTAGGTCAAGCCCACCCCATGAGAACAAGCTTAGGATCGTTTAGGATGTGTGTGCTTTGCAGTTCAACCTAAAAACTGTTTCAATCAAGCAGAATGGCAAATGATGCAATGGAGCGCGTTCATTCTTGAGAACGAATTTTGTGACAGAACATAAACAAAACAAAACATTTCAATGTGCAAAAAACTCATCGTGATGCTAATCAGGGAAGCCAGCACGCGTTCGAAATAAGCAAGAAGAAGCACATGATCGAGAAAACAACGATAGTTGATGTTGTGCAGAGAAGCTGGTTTGAGGGAAAACAGCTTGTATGATCAATAAACCCTTGGGCCTGTTTTTATTTTAGACAGCGTGCATTCAACACGCGAAATTAAATAAATCGAGCAGAATGACAATAGCATAGTGGCGCTATGTGGTGAAGCTCAAGACGCACTGACACTCCAACGCTTATCAAACAATGACGTGCGTACTGAAGCTAAAAAGAAAAAGGCAGACTCAACCCAAGCTGAGTATGAAGAAACACAATTGCTCCCATCAGAACATTCTGTTCAAACATAGCCAGTGTACACGACACAGCTCGCAGTCCTGGAAGCACTCTTAGAAATATAAGTCCAAGGCACAACGTCGCACTATGAACGAGTTCACCTCGGAAAAAATGCGCGCTCACCTTCGCAGACGGCATGCCGCAATATCTGAAACATGCGGCGCGTGGACAGCTCACGCGACTTTAGCCAGCCCATGCAGTTTTAGACTTCAACATAAGAAATTAACTAAATCAAGCACAGTGATGCTATGTCGTGACTGACGCTTATTAAACAATGCTATGCAGTGAAGCTTCGCACGTACTCAATGTTAAAAACGGACACTCAACCCAACACTGAGTATGAAGAAACACAATTTCAGATTGCTCTCTCCCAGAACATCCCGTGCACCTCCGCGTTCCTTCTCTATACTGGAAGCAGCAATATTAAGATCGTCGCACTATGAACAAGTTCATCTCATCAAAAAAATTGGCTTACCTCATCAGACCGGTATGACGTACGTAGATTCTTGTAGCGCGACGCGCTACAGCAGGGTAGGGAAACACGGCCGCGTGGACAGCTCACACGATTTCAGCCTGCCCGCGCACACCTCACAACATGCGACGACACACCCAACATGTCGACCACTTACCGTGCCAGCCGCACGGAAAACTTGATAGCCGAAACACAGGCGCGTAAACACCCCTCTGGTTGGGACCATCTCTTTTATATCAGTGCTCGCTCGTTTCCGCAAGGTTGCAAGCCCGAGAAATTGGGTCACCTTGAAGATGAGCCATCTGTTTTATATCAAAACGCACTTCATGGCCAAACTTTGCGACGGACCCTAGCGGAAAAAAATGTTGTGTCAAGGTGATGTAACGAGAAACTGGGTCACCTCGTAAATCATGTTTTCCGAGGCCGCACGTATTAAAACCAGTGATCACACCACGCTATGCGAAGGAAAAAAATATCCCTATGAATCCACCTGCTCATTGCCGAAACAAGCTTTCTCCAACCGAGAACAAAGGGTTCGCTTATGCAGTTTCCAAATGTCCCTCGCAGCTAACGGGCCCGCATCACGGGCACGATTGTGTAAACAAAATCGCACCACCCTCCAAGGGCGCATTTGAGTTCCGTCCGTCGGTCGACTCTGGGTTAAGCGCACAACGAGGAAGATGAGGAAAGTTTTCAGTTCATTCGGCAGTATCTCCTGTTTTTAGGAGGGAAAATTCTGTGTTGTGTGATGGAGACGCTATATAGATATAGGTGATAAGGAGAAGGATTATATAGCACGTACTCATCGACTAAGCGAGTATAGTTTGTGGAGAGCGCCACGCTATTTTAAAGTAATTTTATATCATATCCCAAACGTTCTGCGCGATCAAACGGAAAGAAGAAAAAAGTTTCACGCATCACGGTGCGTGCGCGTGCTCAAACAAGTTCTGGCTATTAGTAAAATGTTTCCAGCGCATCAGGCAACAACGTAAACTGTTCTGCGCGATCAAACAAGTCCCGCTCCAACGCGCGTACCATATCATAACTTGTTTCAGCGTGCTCAAACAAGTTCTGGCTTTTGTGGTCGTATGATGGTGCAGATTTGTAAGAAACACTGAAGAGAGTCAAGGATGATCCTCCGACATGAGAAAAGTGATGAGCAGCGACTTGACAACCGCGAAACTGCGAAGCCTCAGTGTGTCGTGTGAGATGGATCAGTTCGTATGCAAACGCATGCTGGCAGATTTACAATGCCTACACAACTTTTTAAATGGACACGGAGAAGAGAGTGATTTTAGTGACATTTTGAGAGCTATTCCCGTGCGGAGTACTCATAAAATAAGACAGTTTGTGAGATACAAGTTGGAACTGCTGGAGCGATATAGAAACGGAGAACCCATCGACGAGACAATCATAAATGCCGGGTTTTCCATCCCCGTGGTGCGCGACTACTGGAAAAAGAACCACACGAGCTTGGACATTACCGTCATCGAGGGAAATGAACGTGTTGTCTCCACGTTAGAAGACATCCTCGCTAAAGTGTTGTGAATACAGTGTTTAGCAGTACCGCGGGGTCTCTATGAAGCTTTCATCGGGAATCGATTCACCACCATCGATAGGGTAGACGATGCTGTGGACGAGATCCTACGAGTATACCACGAAATTGAGCTAGAAAAAGGAGATGCGAACCTATTCATGATATCACGCGAAGTCCTAAAGAGATACGGCTACAGAGACATCGCGGGCATAGATATTCTTCAAGCTCTTCATCTGCTGCACGTCTTAGTTTACCCGAGTGAAACAGAAGAAGAAAAGGCGTCTTTGACGAGCAACCGATTGGAGTGCGGAACAAATAAATAAATATTTTGTCAACACAGTTGTCCGTTTGTATGACTGGATAGGAAAAGCACGATATTTCTTGCATTTTTCTAAAGATATAGATTAAAAAGTTGTGCATATACTCACACATACTATACAAGATATATGATTGTGGATTAATTGCTAAAATTTATCGATCCACATTCAGGAGAAGTGGTGACTACCACACATCAGTAAGAGTTTAATCACAATTTGAACAAGTGTTGCGATTTATGATCAGTGTTGTAGAATGTGTAATTTCACAATACGCAAGCTTTAATTCGCTCACTTTGACGAGCACTCTTTCACGATGACAGAGAATTTAATCCAATGGATTGATATTTTCTATATACACTATAACATAATGCGAATTCTTTATGTCGTGGATATTAAAAGTTACGAATATTTTCCGAATGAAATTTACTTAAAACTCGAAGAAAGGGTCACCCGCGTCGACGAAGACGTTTCGGCAACACGCACGCGTGCGGTACCGCGTTAACGCGTCGGGCGCAGAATCGCGTTCGGTTTCGGGTACGGCATTGGGGAAACGCGACCCGGCGTGTTGCCGAAACGTCTTCGTCGACGCGGGTGACCCTTTCTTCGAGTTTTAAGTAAATTTCATTCGGAAAATATTCGTAACTTTTAATATCCACGACATAAAGAATTCGCATTATGTTATAGTGTATATAGAAAATATCAATCCATTGGATTAAATTCTCTGTCATCGTGAAAGAGTGCTCGTCAAAGTGAGCGAATTAAAGCTTGCGTATTGTGAAATTACACATTCTACAACACTGATCATAAATCGCAACACTTGTTCAAATTGTGATTAAACTCTTACTGATGTGTGGTAGTCACCACTTCTCCTGAATGTGGATCGATAAATTTTAGCAATTAATCCACAATCATATATCTTGTATAGTATGTGTGAGTATATGCACAACTTTTTAATCTATATCTTTAGAAAAATGCAAGAAATATCGTGCTTTTCCTATCCAGTCATACAAACGGACAACTGTGTTGACAAAATATTTATTTATTTGTTCCGCACTCCAATCGGTTGCTCGTCAAAGACGCCTTTTCTTCTTCTGTTTCACTCGGGTAAACTAAGACGTGCAGCAGATGAAGAGCTTGAAGAATATCTATGCCCGCGATGTCTCTGTAGCCGTATCTCTTTAGGACTTCGCGTGATATCATGAATAGGTTCGCATCTCCTTTTTCTAGCTCAATTTCGTGGTATACTCGTAGGATCTCGTCCACAGCATCGTCTACCCTATCGATGGTGGTGAATCGATTCCCGATGAAAGCTTCATAGAGACCCCGCGGTACTGCTAAACACTGTATTCACAACACTTTAGCGAGGATGTCTTCTAACGTGGAGACAACACGTTCATTTCCCTCGATGACGGTAATGTCCAAGCTCGTGTGGTTCTTTTTCCAGTAGTCGCGCACCACGGGGATGGAAAACCCGGCATTTATGATTGTCTCGTCGATGGGTTCTCCGTTTCTATATCGCTCCAGCAGTTCCAACTTGTATCTCACAAACTGTCTTATTTTATGAGTACTCCGCACGGGAATAGCTCTCAAAATGTCACTAAAATCACTCTCTTCTCCGTGTCCATTTAAAAAGTTGTGTAGGCATTGTAAATCTGCCAGCATGCGTTTGCATACGAACTGATCCATCTCACACGACACACTGAGGCTTCGCAGTTTCGCGGTTGTCAAGTCGCTGCTCATCACTTTTCTCATGTCGGAGGATCACCCTTGACTCTCTTCAGTGTTTCTTACAAATCTGCACCATCATACGACCACAAAAGCCAGAACTTGTTTGAGCACGCTGAAACAAGTTATGATATGGTACGCGCGTTGGAGCGGGACTTGTTTGATCGCGCAGAACAGTTTACGTTGTTGCCTGATGCGCTGGAAACATTTTACTAATAGCCAGAACTTGTTTGAGCACGCGCACGCACCGTGATGCGTGAAACGGTTTTCTTCTTTCCGTTTGATCGCGCAGAACGTTTGGGATATGATATAAAATTACTTTAAAATAGCGTGGCGCTCTCCACAAACTATACTCGCTTAGTCGATGAGTACGTGCTATATAATCCTTCTCCTTATCACCTATATCTATATAGCGTCTCCATCACACAACACAGAATTTTCCCTCCTAAAAACAGGAGATACTGCCGAATGAACTGAAAACTTTCCTCATCTTCCTCGTTGTGCGCTTAACCCAGAGTCGACCGACGGACGGAACTCAAATGCGCCCTTGGAGGGTGGTGCGATTTTGTTTACACAATCGTGCCCGTGATGCGGGCCCGTTAGCTGCGAGGGACATTTGGAAACTGCATAAGCGAACCCTTTGTTCTCGGTTGGAGAAAGCTTGTTTCGGCAATGAGCAGGTGGATTCATAGGGATATTTTTTTCCTTCGCATAGCGTGGTGTGATCACTGGTTTTAATACGTGCGGCCTCGGAAAACATGATTTACGAGGTGACCCAGTTTCTCGTTACATCACCTTGACGCAACATTTTTTTCCGCTAGGGTCCGTCGCAAAGTTTGGCCATGAAGTGCGTTTTGATATAAAACAGATGGCTCATCTTCAAGGTGACCCAATTTCTCGGGCTTGCAACCTTGCGGAAACGAGCGAGCACTGATATAAAAGAGATGGTCCCAACCAGAGGGGTGTTTACGCGCCTGTGTTTCGGCTATCAAGTTTTCCGTGCGGCTGGCACGGTAAGTGGTCGACATGTTGGGTGTGTCGTCGCATGTTGTGAGGTGTGCGCGGGCAGGCTGAAATCGTGTGAGCTGTCCACGCGGCCGTGTTTCCCTACCCTGCTGTAGCGCGTCGCGCTACAAGAATCTACGTACGTCATACCGGTCTGATGAGGTAAGCCAATTTTTTTGATGAGATGAACTTGTTCATAGTGCGACGATCTTAATACTGCTGCTTCCAGTATAGAGAAGGAACGCGGAGGTGCACGGGATGTTCTGGGAGAGAGCAATCTGAAATTGTGTTTCTTCATACTCAGTGTTGGGTTGAGTGTCCGTTTTTAACATTGAGTACGTGCGAAGCTTCACTGCATAGCATTGTTTAATAAGCGTCAGTCACGACATAGCATCACTGTGCTTGATTTAGTTAATTTCTTATGTTGAAGTCTAAAACTGCATGGGCTGGCTAAAGTCGCGTGAGCTGTCCACGCGCCGCATGTTTCAGATATTGCGGCATGCCGTCTGCGAAGGTGAGCGCGCATTTTTTCCGAGGTGAACTCGTTCATAGTGCGACGTTGTGCCTTGGACTTATATTTCTAAGAGTGCTTCCAGGACTGCGAGCTGTGTCGTGTACACTGGCTATGTTTGAACAGAATGTTCTGATGGGAGCAATTGTGTTTCTTCATACTCAGCTTGGGTTGAGTCTGCCTTTTTCTTTTTAGCTTCAGTACGCACGTCATTGTTTGATAAGCGTTGGAGTGTCAGTGCGTCTTGAGCTTCACCACATAGCGCCACTATGCTATTGTCATTCTGCTCGATTTATTTAATTTCGCGTGTTGAATGCACGCTGTCTAAAATAAAAACAGGCCCAAGGGTTTATTGATCATACAAGCTGTTTTCCCTCAAACCAGCTTCTCTGCACAACATCAACTATCGTTGTTTTCTCGATCATGTGCTTCTTCTTGCTTATTTCGAACGCGTGCTGGCTTCCCTGATTAGCATCACGATGAGTTTTTTGCACATTGAAATGTTTTGTTTTGTTTATGTTCTGTCACAAAATTCGTTCTCAAGAATGAACGCGCTCCATTGCATCATTTGCCATTCTGCTTGATTGAAACAGTTTTTAGGTTGAACTGCAAAGCACACACATCCTAAACGATCCTAAGCTTGTTCTCATGGGGTGGGCTTGACCTAACGCCCGCGTGCAACCGGGGGAAGCCAACTTTACTCGTGTAGAGTGTGTTTTGAGATGTGTACCCTGAAAAAAAAATTTTTCCCCATTTCCAACTGTGGCTATGTGAACAGGCGGCGGCATGTAAGCTGTTCAGAACGCTGGCTCTCTTGAGCCAGTTGGATAGAAATGAGTCACCAATGCAATGGCAGCTGTCCATCTTTGCAAAGACAAGCGGCGCCATCTCTTGTCTGTGTAGGGCAGAGCATGTGAAAAAGTTCCATTGTGAACCAGTGAGCAGCCGCGGATGGGACGGGCTTGACCTAACGCCCGCGTGCAACCGGGGGAAGCCAACTTTACTCGTGTAGAGTGTGTTTTGAGATGTGTACCCTGGAAATGTTTTTTTTTATTTCCAACTGTGGCTATGTGAATAGCGGGAGGCGGCGGCATGTAAGCTGTTCAGAACGCTGGCTCTCTAGAACTATGAGCCAGTTGGATAGAAATGAGTCACCAATGCAATGGCAGCTGTCCATCTTTGCAAAGACAAGCGGCGCCATCTCTTGTCTGTGTAGGGCAGAGCATGTGAAAAAGTTCCATTGTGAACCAGTGAGCAGCCGCGGATGGAGGCATGGGCCGATAGCAGTTGGAGCCTGTTAGGGAGCCCTAGACATAAGTGACCAATGAGAGGCTTGTAGTCAGATGGGCCAATGAGCACTTGCAGTTAGATGAGCCATATGGTGTCTATCGAGGGAGCTGAGTGACCAATGAGCGCAAGAGATGACCGGGATCTCTCTGATGCAGCTGAACCAACCCACAGCTGCCTGTTGTACCAAATAAAGGTTGAAATCAACGATTGTCGTGTGTCTTGTCTGAAGCTGCTGCATTGTGGTTTAGGAGAGACAGGCTAGCCAATCACTGTTCAGTAGGCTTAACGTGGACCAATCAGGGCCAGACACCGGTAGGCTTTGGTGTGAAGGGACAATCAGTAGGCTTAGCGTGGTTCGGCTTAGAAGTCAGTAGGCTTAGAATGGACCAATCAGCATGAAGTAGGCAGAGCTGGTGAAGAGTTGCGCCATCTGGTGTCAGTGGACTTAGAACGAGGGCCAATTGGTAGCGGCCAATCAGAGCGCTGGTAGAGTGATCAGTAGGCTTAGCGTGGACTGGCTTAGAAGTCAGTAGGCTTAAAATGGACCAATCAACGCGAAGTGGGTGGAGCCATTAAAGAGTTGCGCCACGAAGTAAGTAGCATCAGGGCCAGCCACAGCAGAACCAAGCCGTGCCCTATGACGCAGCTGGACCAATAGCATAATTTCTATTAAATGTGCAGGGAACCTTCTTCGGCGCCGTCAGAGCATGCGCGTTGTGAACCAATGGGTGGAGGCATGCGGTTAGCGCGGGCCAATAGCCGTTGGAGCCTACCAGCCCCCGCTAAAGTTATCTTATGGTAAAAGTTCCACAGTTAAATTTATCTCGTCTAGGGATGAGTGTGAGTGACCAATGAGTGGCTTGCGGTTCAATGGATCAATAGCAGTGACCACTTGCTGTTAGATGGACCAATCGGAGTTGGAGCCTATGAGGGAGCGGTGACCGACTAGAACCAATAAGGAGCTGGGTGAGCGGCCACGTGCAGTCAGATGAAACAATAACAGTTGGAATCTACCGAGGGAGCTGAGTTAGCGTGAGAGATGTCCACATGGAATTATGGACCAATGATCTCTCTGATGCAGCTGAACCTACCCACAGCTGGACCAGGAGGCTGTTGTACCAAATAAAGGTTGAAATCAACAATTGTCGTGTGTGTCTTATCTGAAGCTGCTTAGGAGCGACAGGTAAGCCAATCACCATTCAGTAGGCTTAGCGTGGACCAATCAGGACCAGCCATCGGTAGGCTTAGAATGGGTCAATCAGCGTGAAGTGGGCGGAGCCAGTAAAGGGTTGCACCATCCGGTGTCAGTGGGCTCAGAACGGGCCAATCGGCAGGCTTACATTGGAAGGGTGATCAGTAGGCTTAGACGTCTGAATCAGACCAATCAGCATGAAGTGGGCGGACGCCACAAGGTAAGTTTGAACATCTGAGATAAAGCCGCAGTGGAGACGCTGCCATCTGGCGGGCGCCGGTGAAGGCTAGCCACCCGCTAGCCTGGGTAAGTTTGAACATCCGAGATAAAGCCGCAGCGCCGTCTGCCGGGCGCTAATGAAGCGGGCCCCAATCAGTGGACCTGGAACGGGCCAATCGGCGGCGGCGGCGGCGGCGGCTGGGAGAGTGATCAGTAGGCTTAGAATGGACCAATCAGCGGAGCCGGTTAATTACCATAAAGGGGGCGTGCTCAGCGATACGCGTGCACCAATCAGCGTGAAGAGCCGAGCAATTAGCATAAAGGGGCGGAGCTACAGTCAACCAATCAATGATCAGTCAAGGCTTAGCACGGGCCGCTCAGTGTGAACTGGGTGGAGCCAAGCCAACTAATTAGCATAAAGGAGCGGAGCTACAGTCAGCCAATCAGTGGCGTGGTGGCCAATCAACGTGAAGTGGGCGGGGCTAATGGCCGCCAATCAGATGGCTTCGGATTTGGCTTGTGCTTGGATTACAAGTGGATTGTGTTGGCTTAGGACTGGATTGTGTTGACTTAGAACCGGATTTTGGCTTAGAATTGGATTAGAATCGGCCATCTTGGATTAGAAAAAGGATGTCGTTGTACGTAACGGTTATTATACCGTATTAATCAATACTACTTACACATTCGAGTAGTTCTTGTGACTCATAAACCTCACCAAGTAGTTATAGCGACCTCTTCTGAACGTGCATTTTCATAAACTACACTGTAAGTAATAGTGAAGACAAGTCCAGAGCATGGCATCATCTTAATTATTACACTAAGTTTATGGGCTTGCAGCATAGCAGCAGCACCTCCGGATATCACGCGAAAAACTATACGAAGCACAGACAGGCGCAGAGAAAAAATGGGGGGGGGGGAGAGATGGGGCAGTTATGTACGAGGGTCATTTTGTGAACATTTTTAATTATTTCTCTTTCTCTTATTTTGTTTCTTTTTCACGTCGCAAATGTTAGCAAAATCCACAATACATTGTGTAAACCGACAATTTCAGTGCTTCTGAACGTTGAGATAATCGTTCGTGAAGAACTATGTACGAAGAACTTGAAACGCCTTTCGAATTTTCAGTGTGTCATTTGGAAAGGGGGCTCATTTGTTTCTGTTGGTGTGTCAAGTGAAGTGTTTCACTGATAAATTGTACATGCGAATGCCTAGTAACTATACGGCTCAGCTGTTTATTTTCTATATTTTTTACGTTAAGGCACTTTGCTACAATTGCAGTCATTTCCAGGAGTGTCATTAGCCCTCACTACACACACAGTGAGGTGCACACTCCCCCTGAATTTTTTCCACCCCCCCCCCCCCGAAATTCCTGAGACTGCCTAATACAGCTTGGCCACCAATGCATATACCCAAAGATATGTATCCATGAACATATATACTCCCCTATGGTTCGCTCCACTCGAAACCACGCAGACATCTTATCACGTCGGGTCCCGCATCTTGGCTTCTATGCGCATTGATGATAGTGCCAGTCGCAACACCAATGACAAAGAAGAAATTGTCGTTGCTCTCCGCTGCTGATACGATTGCGCAACGGGCTAAAAGCTGCTACGTGCCCTTTGAATTCAGCATGAGAGAGCCGCGACGATATGGCAAGGAAATAACTTGCCAAGATACGAGGCACAAAAGTGAACTTGCACGGCAAATCGCCGGCAGTTCGAACATTTACACGGCAGCAGACACCTACCAGCACTGGTGCTAAAGTCTGAAGAAAAGACGACATTCATTAAAACACATATCCTTTACGGAGCCTTTTGAAATTCACTGTTAATGGTAATCAACCAATTTTTCTCGAAGTCCAACACGCATAGAGAAGTCCATGCTTCGCTTACACGTCTACCTGCAAGAAATGACCCACAGTCTTCTTCTGACACATTGCATCACTTGCCAACTTTTTTGCGAATATAATAAAAAAACCTTTTGCAACCCTGATGACGGCAGGGGCATCCAAGGAATACACCACAAAGAGTCACAGATGGATTCTGCATAGCGAAGCTATTATCAACGACTTATACTATAGGCCCTTGTAGTGCGATTTTAACTGTGGTGACCGCAAAATTTTGGAAAGGTGCCAGCAGAGCCCTTTAAAACGGATGAAACCCTTTGTATCATGATGCCAAAGGCATATTCGTGACGGCATATGCTATTGCCCTTCCCACTGGGATTGTCACGGAGGCGACCGCAAAATCTGTAAAAGACTGAAGCGGAGTCCTTTAGAACGGGCGAAACCTCTTTAATCATGGTTCCAAACAGATGTTATCAACGGCTTATGATGCTCTTCTACTGGGATTGCAACAGAAGCGAGTCCTTTGAAACGTACGAAACCCCTTGTATCATGGTACCCAAGGCATATTCATTCACTCCTTTCTACTGGGATTGCGCAAAAGGGGCCCGCAAAATTCGGATACGGCGGCAGCAAGGCCTTTCAAAACGGGCGACACTCCCTGTATCATGAAGCGAAAGAAAGTCATCAGTGGCTTGTGCAATGCTATTCTGCTGGGGTTATAACACAGGCGATCGCCAAATTCGGAAAACGTGGCAGCAGAGCCCTCTTAAACGAACAAAACGCCTTGTGTCGTGCTGTCAAAAACTTATTATCAACAACCTATACTATGCCATTCTACTGAGATCATAACACAGGCGACCACAAATATAGGAAAAGGATGCAGCATAGCCCTTAAAAACGGGCGAGACCCCTTGTATCATACTACAAGCTCTCACACAACTTGCGGCAAATGACGATTCTGTCACGCTTCAATGGATCCCGGGACACGTAGGCGTTCTTGGTAACACCCGCGCAGACACAAAAGCAAGAGACGCAACATCTACCAGAGCTCTCAATGCCACCCCTCTGCCCCTAACGATCTGTGTCTGCTCCCTGCACATTCGCCGGTGGCGTTGTGTCCGTACCCGGCAGTTCCGAGCGGACTCTACCTCATATCATCATTTCGTACGTCTCATTGACCCCCTGCAGGACTTTACTACTGCCTGCCGCTGCAATAGGGCTGAAGAATCACTCCTCCACCGTCTTCGAATGAATGTTGCACGGACACCCTCTCTCCTGTATAAAATGCGCCAGACGAACACTCCCAATTGCACAACTTGTTGTGTGGAAGCCGACATCGAGCACTACTTCTTATCCTGTAAACGGTACCTTTCACAAAGACTCGTCCTCCAACGCCACTTGCGACAGCTTGGCTACCCTAACGTCACTTTGGCCACCCTGCTCGGCCCGGTCCTGCACAATCAGGTGGCAGTTACGACTGCCCTCTTGAGCTTTCTCTGTGCCATTTGTCTCTCGACCAGCCTCTAAGGCCCTTTTGTGTATCTGTCTGTTTGTATGTGCGTGTTTCTTTTCGCTAGTTTCCTTTTCGTTTTCTTTTTCTTTTTGTTTTCGTTTCTTTCCTTTTTCGTTCTCTTTCATTTTCTCTTTCGTTTTCTTTCCTTTTTTCCTTTTCTTTCCTTTTTCGGTTTCTTTCTTTTTTCGTTTTCTTTCTATCTTTTCGTTCCCTTTCCTTTTCGTCCCTTTTTATGAAAGGAATAGCAAGTCGGTCGTTGCCTGACTAACCTTTCCTTGCTTTTTGTCTCAATAAACATATTCACCCCCCCCCCCTTGTATCATGCTGCCAAAGATATGTCATCAATGGCCTGTGCTATGCCCTTCTACTGGGATTGAAACAGAGGCTACTGCAAAATACGGAAAGTGCGGCAGCAGAGCCCTTTAAAACGGTCGATACCCCTTGTATCATAAAATCCATGCATTTCCTATGGCCTATACCGGACGCAGACCGCCATTTTTTCCGCTGTCTGCTTCACGTTCACATCACCCCGTATAGGTGCTGCCTGGAGACGAAGCATAACCAGAACCTATAGAACAATCAAGAACCAGATGGGCCAGATGCAGGGTTTCGAGGCAGCGCCACCTATCTGGCGCTGGCATCGTGTTCGACAGAAGCAAAAAACGTCGGTAGCGTGCCGGCTCGCTGAGCTCATGTTCGATCCCGGACGAGGACGGTAGCAGTTTGGGGCAGATAAACATTGCACACTGCGTCGGAGATTTCCGGCGCACGATAAGGAACCCAGGTGGTCGAAACTATCCCCTACCCTGTGGCGCGCGCAGCCCATGTCGCAGCGCAACTCAACGCAAGATAGGCTGACCTACAATACATGTAAATTTAATCCTAATTAATTTAATTGAAATCCGATTGCTAAATAGCCGTTTTCTCGAATATACTCAGCGCCTTCTGTCAGTTTAAATGTCACAGTTTAAAAATTAAAATATAAGCGCTTTTGATAATTACAATCGTTTGATTTACTCTCGCGCGCATTATCGCCAAAACTGACGAAAATGTCGCGCAACCAAGAATTGCCAAGGATAGCCTAGTCGATACGCACCTGATGTGAATGAGAAGTGATTTGATGTGAATGAGAAGCAGACAGAAGAAAAGGGGCAGTTTTCAGGCCGTCTAGGTAAGGTTCCGTGTTTTCGGGTTTTTATTTTTGGCCAGATTCGGCGTATGTTTTTCGATGTTTATAGATTTCCACGAAATCGTCGTTTTTCTGTGTTTTTCCTGGCGTGTACATGGTTTACCCGACAGTTATCGGCGAATAGATATCACAATGTAGTTAACACACTATGCTTATTCAACATGGCGTTGTTCGCTGCGGTGGCGTTTTGCGGCTAACGAAAAAGTAGACAGACATTTTTCACAACCATCGTATTTCTGTATGGTTTTCTGATCTGCAACAACAACTTGCTGGGCATGTGCAGCAATTTATCTCTGTCATGTGCTGGAATGTCCCTCTGTATTCAGTGTTTTTCGATTAAAACTGAATGAGAGAAAATTTACCCGGCGTATGTTTTTCGGTGTTTTTCGATTAAAACCGAAAACGCCGAACCCTACGTATAGGCCATAGGAAATGGATGGAGTGAGAATTTGCCTTGCTTCTAACTTTTTCCTTCAAAGTGACAGCATTTGAACAAAATATGGTTGAAACTTGAGACGAATGACTATCAATCTGCAAAGTTTGAAGCGCCTGAGACGCTATTTTATATTTTTGCGACTCTTTGCAACTTCAATTGTATGCAACCGCTGCTCGAACGCTGCAGCAACTGTTGCTTCGTGTAATCGACAATTTTTCCATCTCTTCGTCATCATCATCATCAGGGGCTTGTGAGAACGCGAGATATATCTTCCATAAAGGCACTTTAATAAATAAATTATCCTTCGTACGCGTGGGAAGATGTGCAGCATATCGGTGCGCAACTTGCACACTACAAGCGTTAAAGAATGTGACGAAACGCGATGATTTATGCGGTTCAGGTCTGCTTTTATGTACACAGTCCCCCTCTCCCACCGCACTGTTCGTGGCGCGCCGTTTTGTACCGTGCTCGGCTGGAATGAACACCGAATGAAAAAAATGAGAAAAGGACGCGGCTAAACAAATGTTTCCGGTAACCGAGGGCACACTGTTCTTGTTCCAAAACAGTTGTGACTACATAGGGCGACAAAAACGAATTCTACGATTTTGTATCAAAGCTGCCCACATTTTTCTAAATGAAATATGCAAAAGCCCTTTATAATAAAACAGAGGAACAAGAGGAGATCGCAGCGCGGAGGTGGAATACAGCAACACAGTGCGAACGGATTGGAAACAAAATTTGATGCGACTTACAGTGGACGTCGATTGAGACGTCGCATATGGGAGTGGGACATTTTGTCATCTCCGCGCGCTTATGCTACTCACCCCAGTGTTCGTGTATGCACCTTGGGGTAACCCTCCTTGTGTTGGGTTCACTCCAACACAATATACAGAAATGTATAACGTAACCAAAATGGTAACACCAGTCAGGAGCGCGGCCGTAAGTTTCTCTTTCTTTTTTCTTTTTGTATTGTTGAAACTTGGCCGAGTTCCGACGAGATCGACCAGTGGCATGTGATTTCCTGTATATCCGAGCAACGGGAAGGAAACATCTAAACCAAAATATGTAACGATAAAAAAAAAAAAAACTGTGCTACTTACCATGCAACTAGAAGGAATATTGTTACGATGAATATCAGGAGAGGCGTCATGGCACCGCCGAAGCCCTTGAATGGAAACATCCAGTCTGATACAACATTTGGATTGTTGCCAAGAGAACGGCTGCGGTGTGAAAAACGAGGGTGGGAGCCGATGCTGTATGCTACATCAAGGCCACTTCTTTATGTTGTTAGCACTTTGTACTCTCGATATCCGCAGTTGGGTCGTCAATGGGCGCGTCAAGCAGACTTGCGCCCGTTACCAAAAAATAGGAACTAAATACCGTTACCCGTTACTTCAGAAAAAAGTAACTAAATACGTTACTCGTTACCAACATACAAAAGTAACGAGTTCTCGTTACTCACAGGTAACGAGTTACTTTTTCGTTACCGCCGCATAGTTAAAGGAGCCAACAAACATGCAGTCACTTGCCTTCAACTCATTATTAATGAGAAATTGCACTTCACAAGAAGCTGATACTCGAACATCAGTGATCTTCGTTCTCTTTCGTGTGATGACATCTGCTGCCGAATTGGGGGTGATCAGATGTTATGAAAACACAAGAAAAGACACCAGTTTTCGTGCCACCGATCACCAACGGTTCCCAAAAACAGACGAGGGGCTGCGTCATAATTTAGGGCTCTCTGAAGCTTTGCAAAGACAAGAAAAGGCTAGAAGTCGAAACGCGTTTTTTGTAGCCATAGCACAATTGGTACCCATCCTTGGGAAGGAGTGATGGTTGGAGATTACGGAAACAGGAGAAAAGACAAGGGCCTTCGTTTAAGACGATTCAGCACGTCAACAACACATCCAACGAGGGACTGCAATAATACTTTGAGTCACACGTGGTCGTGGATCACGCAGGTCCTCGCATTGCGCCACACGGAGTGCCGAAATGTGCTCCCCCGCGCTGAAGAAAAGGAACGAGTAACGTCAGTAACGAGTTACCAATTTTTGTAACTGATTCCGTTACTATTACCATTTCTTAAAAAGTAACTGAATCGTTACTTCGTCACCAAAAAAAGTAACCGTTACCAAGTAACGAGTTACTTGTAACGAGTTAGGCACAACTCTGCGGCAAAGGGACGATCTGATACAGGTCGGGCCATTCCGAAACTTACTCGAAATTATTATTCACGAGTATTATATACATACAACAGTGAAGGTTTCGTTGGAAATAACGAAGTAGTTTTCGAGAAATTTGTACTTATATGCGACGAAGGAGTTGTTAAGGGAGTTAACTGGAGAACTATACGCGAACGGACATATGTTTATTGCGCGCGTTACACCTCCTCTTTCATGCGTCACATATGTAGTGCTAGAGCAGACGACGGAAGTGACGGGTACTCTAGAGCAGACGGGGAGTGACGCCTCCCTTGGAACGTCATGCATGGCATCGTTACGGTGGCGAGTTGCCCGTTGGCTAAGCGTATCGAGAGCAAAAGGCTTGCCTTCGTTGCCGTGGAAACTGCGCGCAATTCACAATCAAACAGTATCGATGATTGTCTGTCACTGAGCGATGTAATTTGACTGATTTCCATCAACTCTATGGCGAGGAGCTTGACGAGTTTTACCATTTGACACAAGTGAACCTGGTTGCCGTGCACAAATGAAGACAGTGACAGTCAGCACGACAGGCATCATTTGCAGCGCATTCGCCACCGACGTTCGGTATGACGAAACATAAATATGTATGGTTTTCTTTTTTAAATATGCACGGTTTTCTTTCAACAGTTTCCCCCCTTATTTTACGTCACCCGTGTCTGTCATCATTGTATCGGCATCAAATATTGATATCTAATGCACGAGTGACACCAATCGAACGGTGGCTGTGGCATCAACGAACGATAGTGAAAATTTGTCGATTGGGAGCACGGAGGTGACCCCCCCCCCCCCCCAAAATTACTTTTGTTTTTTGGTGCCGAGTGTTCTTCAACGAATGAAATGAATTTCTGCGAAAGAACGACGAGCGCAGATGACCTAAATAGCGAGCGCTAGGGCTATGTTCCGTATACCTTTGAAAAATCCTTCCCCTCGTGAAAAGGGCGCATCGCAGAACGAGAGGTCGTCGTGACGTATGCCATTCCCCTCACGTGACCAGTGACGTGCAGCGGCACAGCTCAAGCGTGCGTGAGCTGCGAAGAAAAAAACAAAGAAAGAAGACATGGAGCCTTGACTACGTTACGAGTGCATCATGTGTGCCATCCACGATTGCTTTCTCCGCCTGTTTTTTTGTAAATTTGATTTGAAGCTATAACGCACCGCAGAGCGAAAGTATTTTGCATGGTGACTTGCATGGCGGACAGCTTAAGAGACGAGGCAGGATTTCGAGCCATGGTAAATGTCAGCTCATCTGAACGCTGTTCTCAGCATCCACTTCAAAAAAATGTCATGCAAAGGCATTCCACTCACCGTCGTTGCACCTAAGAGAAATTTCAAACACGAAGGTGCACATTGTAATAACCTGCATCACATTCAAGTACTTCACCACCCCTGGCCACTGACAAAAAGGCGTGTTCAGAGCACTCCCACGTGCCTGCATAAAATATCACGTCTCGTAAAACTCACAACACCTATTGGCAACAAGATTTCCTTGTAGAGAATGATGGGCATGATCACTAACATATAGAACGCTTCAGTTATATGTAAATGAAATCAGTAGACACCGTCACACGAGCTGCAATCATACAAAGCAAGAACTGCTAACTCTGCTGAGAAACATACTAGAACAACGTAATGAGTTTCCGTCTAGTCAAAAAATGTTGAAGCAGTAATGCCACATCTTACTATTTCGAGAATTTGGCATATTTATATGCTACATATGCCCTATTCTTTTTTTCTTTTTCAGGTAAGGCAGCTATGCAACAAATGCATGGTTTGTCAGGTGAATATAGGGCAACTTATACTAAAGAATAAAGTACGAAAGTGATACATTACAGTGTACACATCACAAGAGAACTCGAGGAGAAAGGAGCATGGAAGTCACCTCCGAAATATAATTTTTTTGTTTGTTTTTTCGCTGCGACGTCTTCTGCAACGAATAATACCCCACCCAGACGTACTAATTTAGTGTCATTTTCAGCGAGTACACTTGCAATAAGTGTCACTCTTTATGAGTCACACGGCATCTTTTAGTGACACTGAATGCAAAGTACATTTACGATGAAGTGAGTTCGCCAAACTCACTTCACTATGCCTGCGACAATCAAGTACGTAGCCTCCACGGCAGGGATTGCGTGACAAAAAGCTTAGTTTTGGAAAAGGAAAGAAATAACCCAATCGGAATTTATTTTTGGACAAATTGGTTAAGACAGCGCTGATTCATATAAGAAAGACGTAAGGATTTTTTGGTGTGATTTACGGGTACTCTCGTTCACAGACTGCCCAGTAGAGTTCGTAATCCACTTCGCGGCAGCCATATTTGTTGACATTGCACGGTGGTTAAGTGTTACCTGCGAAATCGCGAAATAGTCGCAGTGAAACACTGAATAATGGAAGACAAAAAAGACAGGGCGTCGTGGTCTGAGATAGAAACCTATTCTATGAGAACATAGGAGGACCAAGCGAAACGCGAAAGTGTATGCTGACATCGCGGGTCAATTGCACGCACAAGGCATAGTAAAGACCACCAAAGAGGTGAAGAAGATTGAAAATTTGTCAAATAAACATACTTGTGTTGGTTCGCAACAATTATATTTATGACGTTAAATCGACTTCAACTGCGAAGAAAATCTTTATGAAATGTTTCTGGACGTAAGAAAAATGATTTTACCAAGAAAGTATGGTGCACTCCCCGATGCTAGGTGGGAGTTCAAGCTCGCCCATCGTCATCACCATGACTACTTAGTGACACTTACTTATGCCGTGTAGCAGGAGCGTAGTGAAAGCCCCATTACAGGACGGAGTGCACCTAAAATAAGTTACACTAAATTAGTACGTCTGACAGGGGTATAAAATGAGCTCCTGCGAAAGAACGATGAGCGGAGGTGTCCTACAGAGCACGCGCAAGGCTCTGATCCGCACACCTTCAAAAAACCCTCTCCTCGTAGTGGCGTCCAACGGCACAGCTCAAGCATGTATAAACGGCGCGTGAGCCAAGAAGAAAAAACAAAGAAAAAAGGCAGCACAAGAAAAAAAAGGCTCGTGTCTCTCGTCCGCTACTGCTTTCACCCACTGAGTTTTGTAAATTTTATTGCGCAGTCACAATATACCGCAGAGCGAAAATATTTTGCACGGTGACTCCTGGTGGACAGCTTCACAGATGAAGCAGCATTTCGAGCCATGTTAAATGTCACGTCCATGCTCCTTTAACGCATGGAAGGTTTTCAGTGGTACTGCTTCGTGCAGACTCCGCCAGCTGTATGCGATCTGCATTTTCATTATAATACAAGACAGCTACTTGTATTCTGATTAAAAGGAATGCATATTGCTTGTGATTCCACCTTGTAAGCTTCTTTCTCATCTCATGTAATACACTCTTAACTCCGTACCCTTTAGTAAAGGGTAAAAAATCGCAATATTTTACCCTCTATTTCAGAAGCTACCAGGTACCCTCTGAGTGACACCTTTTATAAAAGTTACAAGGAAACCCACTAATTAGAGGTTACGGCCTTCAATCCAGCACCTGCCCGTAAAGGTTACGCCAACGTGCGGCTTTTTATACAGGATGTTCATTTTTATTCGCAACAGAGTAGCGCTCATTTGGCAGGTGGGTTATGTGAATCTTTGCTAATTAGTCGATCCGTAGTTACAAACACATGCGTCAGGAAATGTCGGAAATGTTTGTAACTACGGGTGGGTTAATTTGCGAAAATTAACATAACCCACCTGTCAAATGAGCGCTGGTGTGATGCGAATAAAAACAAACACCCTGTGCGTGGGATATGGACAGACATTTACAGAACACACCAAGGTACCAAAATGAACCAGCAGAAAAGGAGATCTTGAACATATGTATATTACAAAAACAGAAGTCTGTCAGGAGGTGACACATTGTGCACAAGTGCGATTCTGGTGTGAGGAGAAACCATGGTCGCTTTACCATGTATGTGGAAAAAAGAACTATCTTCTAAGTGAGAAGCAATGCATAAAAGTGCGAGGAAGCTAGCGAGTCAAAACAACTGACCTATGTTTGCTAAGCAGAACACACCCAACGAAATGGAGAACTGCAGCAGAAAACAATTTATTCCACATTCGTGTTGCAGAGGCGAGCGCAAATGGCAATACAGTATTACATAAAACGCACACAACCTTGAGGAATATGAGTGTACAGTAACGCAGGAGACACTACATTACTGCGTTATCAGCGTTGGAGGCGCTCTCAAAAAGGAAAAAACTCTTCAAAAAAAGCTCTAAAAAAAAACAAAAGGAAAACAAACGATAAGAAACTAACAAAGAGATTATCGTTGGAGATTTCGCTTAGAAGTTACAGTGTCGGAGTAGAGGGTACATTTATAAGTTACAACAAGCTGTTTTTGTTTTTTCCGAGATGTAACTTCTATTCGTGTTGTAAAGACATGACCTTGGTCGCTTTTAACCTCTAAATATACGTTACAGTGGTGTAACCTATAAGAAATCTCGAAATCTACGTCTATACAGAAGTTACATGTTTCTAAAAGTTACAATAAAAGGTACGGGTTTAAGAGTGTATCTGAAAATTCCGGCACTACTTCCACATTGCGGAAACCCGTGTTTCCACAACCTCGGGGCGTCAGTCCGTCCGGTCCGTCGCCGAGGAAGACACAGCAAACAAAAGGTTCGAGCAACAAAGAAAGGTTTATTCCATACCTTCTTAGTTACACGGGCGAGATTCCCACGTCACACCGCCGTCAAACGAAGACAAAAAAAAAAAAAGACACCCACAAAAAACAAGCCGTGCCCGTGTGCTTACATTTACCTGACCCGCCCCCCTAACACGTGTCGTCAACCACCTGCCCTGCCACCTCGTGGCACAAACAAAACGAGAGGGATGGCCCACATACCCCCACCCTCAAGTGTGCCACCCGTCACTCATAGTTCATCGTCGGACATCTGGAGGACTACGTCCTCATTCGTCTTGGTTGGTGAAGATGCCTTCGGAAGATCAGGCCTGAGCCTTCTGAGCGTGGCCAATGCTGTGGCGACATCTCCGTGGGCGGGCTGGCTTAGCCTTGTGTAGTGGGCCACGTCGGTGAGCACTGCGGTGAATTTCCGGTACTGCGCAAAGCGGACACAGGAGTCTCCTCTCTTCTTCTGTAAGTGGGATGGGCGGGTCATTCAGGTGACGGTCAGTTAGGGTCAGCCCTCTGAAGGGGAGAGGCGCCTTGGTAGGATCGTCCGTGCGGAGCGGACGTGGCTGAGCGGACCAGCGGGTACGGGAGGACCAGGACGCTGGACTTCCTTCTAACATCACAGTCCATGTAGCAACCGATCGGCGCGTCGGGGCTGCTGGCGCTGGTCCGCCTGGAGACCGAGCTCGTGACCCCGATGTGCTGGTTCCTGGAGATTGTCCAGAGGCCGGGCACACTGGTGCTTGCTTTTGGGAGGCACCGTAGTCTGCCAGGGAAGAAAAGGGGAATCCGGTGAGAAAGCTATTTCTAACCGCGAGAGCCTGAAAAGGCTCTCCCCCAGAAGATTATAGCTGAAGACTGCGAAACAGAAATCACACTAAGACCAACTATGCAAGAGCACTAGGATTTACAGACTTGGATAGTAGCAGCTACGTGAGCCGCCTGCGAGGACGCAAACTCTGGCGAGTGGAAGGTCCTGGAACGGGATCCTGGTGCACGTCTTGAGGAGGAAGCTGAACGTCTGCTTCTTCGCCCTCGGGGTCTCGGAGGTGGTAAGTCTTCAGGTCCGAGATGTGTACTGGCCCAGTTTGTTCGCCCGTGTCACAGCGACGAAGCCTGTAAGTGAGGTCGGAGGAGCACGCACTTACCTCGAAGAGGCCATCCCGCCTGTGTGCGAGCAAAGCTACAAGCCACGTGCGGCATCACTTAACGGGTGAGTCCTTCGAAGGACGAAGTCACCGACGCTGTAGGTGAGGTTCCGTCGTCCTGGGTTGCACTGGCGAGCCTGGTCCAACCGTGCTACGTCCAGATTCTCCCGAGCCGTCCGAGCTTCATCGTCCAGTCGACTCCGGAGGTCCTCAGCGAACCTTGAATAAGGATGCTGGGTACTGCCATCCCGGAGGCGTAGAGCATTCTCCTCTGGAAAAGATATGCCTCCCGTCCCATAGGAACGCCTGTAAATCTATTTGCTATTGTCCGTCTACCGAACGCCAGTTCCGCCAGGCGAAGATCCCAGTCACGGTGGTGCTGACTATTAAAAGCAACCAACATCATTTTCACGTTCCGATTAACACGTTCGGTAATATTAGCCTGAGGGTGATACGGGGAGGTCTTCTTGTGCTGAATGGCTAAGACAGCGTAAGAATCTGACAACACCTTACTTGTAACATAGGTAGCGTTATCTGTGATGAGCTGAGCAGGAAACCCGAACCGGCAAAAGGCGTCGAGTAGCCTTTCCCAAACTCTCTGGGAAGTCAGCGAACTGAGAGGAAACAGCTCAACCCATTTCGTGAAATGATAAGTAACCACAAATAAATACTGGCTACCTCTAGGACTACGAGGAAACGGTCCCATCACATCACAAACAACTATTTGCCAGGGCTTGAACAGGGCTCTGAACAGGCTGTGAGCGCCCAGGGGGTAAACCACCACGAGGTTTTGCTATCTGGCATACGGGACAAGTGCGAACATACTTAGTTACATCCTGCCTCATTCCTTGCCATGTCGGAACACGACACAACTTTTCATAAGTTTTCCTGCCACAGCTGTGACCTGCCAAGGCCGAATCAGGAAAGTAACGTATGAACGACTTACGCAACTTCCGTGGCACCACGACTCTGAATGGGGATGAGCCGTCATCGTTATCCGCCTGGGGTATGTATCTGAACAGGATGCCATCCTCGCACAGCAGATGGGAGTCGTGCCGTCCGCCAGTCGTTCCGGTGCCTGTCCTGCTCAGTTAGCCATTGAGACACCCGCTGACAAAGGCTGTCCGCTCTCTGAGCGTCTAGGAGCTGCTCTCTGCTCACGACCGTGCCCCAAGACGAAGATACGTCCCGTGCCACTTGTGCTGCTGCCAGGAGTTGAGAAGGCGCCTCGGTGCCTTCCTCTCCCCCCTCTGGTAGAGACGCACGGGAAAGCGCGTCCGCTAGCACGTTCGTCGCGCCCCGCCTGTACTCCATGTTGAAGGAGTAGCCTTGTAGCGTCAGGGCCCACCTGGCAAGACGTCCAGATGGGTTGCAGAGCCGCTGCAGCCAAGAAAGTGCCTGGTGGTCAGTCTGGACGGTGAAAGTGGTGCCGTCGAGGTAGAGGTCAAACTTCCTCAGAGCGAAGATGATCGTCAAGCATTCCTTTTCCGTGACGGAATAATTCCGTTCTTTCGGATTCAGCGTGCGACTTGCAAAAGCCACTGGACAAAGAATAGCTTCATGCTCCTGCAAGAGAACTGCGCCAACACCATAATCGCTAGCATCTGTTTGCACAACAAACGGTTTGTTCAGTTCCAGCAAAATAACCTGGCCGTATTAGCGATTGCGTGAGAAAGAGCTCGAAATGATCGTCCCTGCTCTTCTTCCCACTACCAGGGTGTATCGTTGCGCAACAACTGGGTAAGCGGCTGCGCTAACTCAGCACAATTAGGAATGAATTGTCTCTAGAAATCAACTCTATATACCCAATAAACGCTGTAAGGCTTTTACGTTACCGGGAACTGGATACTCCATGATCGCCTTTAGCTTGTCATCGCTGGGACTGATGGTTCCTCCGTCCACCACGAAGCCGAGAAGGCTGATCCTAGGCGATGCCAGCTGCACCTTGCGGGGGTTGATGGTTAGCCCCGCCTGCTTCATCCTTGCAAGGACGATTGACAGGTGTTCCAAGTGCTCCTGAAAGTTTCTTGAAAACACTACGGCATCATCCATGTACGCCATTGCGAAATTATACTTCGCATCTCCCAATACGGTATTCATTAGCCGCTGAAAACTGGCGGGAGAGTTAGACAGACCGAAAGGCATCCGTACAATCTCAAACAGACCCTTATGGCAGGTAAAGGATGTTTTCGGGACATCCGGCGGCGCAGCTTGGATTTGCAAAAACCCTCTACTACAATCAAGCGTTGAAAACACTCTAGCGTTGGCCAGGGAATACATAATAGACTCGATGGACGGAAAGGGGTAAGAGTCCCTTGCAGTTACTGCTTTAAGTCTACGGTAGTCGACGCATAACCTAGCCGTACCCCCGTGTTTCGGAGCCAGGACGACAGGAAATGCCCCAGGGCTCTGGGACCTTTGAACTGCACCGGTTTCGAGCATTTCACCAAGAGCAGCGTATAACAAAGCACGCTTATGCACACTCAGTGCTCTCGGATTACAACGCCAGGGCCTAGCGTTACCCGTGTCTATGCTATGCTGTAACACAGACAACTTACCGGGTTTCTTCGTGAAGACACCGTTAAACTGTCGCAGTACTTGTTCAAGCTGACGGCCGCTCCTCCTCCAGACCATGGAATGACCCCAAGACAGTCGGGAGCGGGGACGGTTCGACGGACGTCACTGCAGCTTGCTTAGCTGAACTGTTGTCGTGTGCCACGGCAAAAGGAAAAAAATCCTGACGATACGTGGTAAACGTATCCTCCATTGGGAAGGTCCAGCAGCCATTTCTGCAGGATGATGAAGTCTCTGTCCAGGATAACGGGCACTGCCAGACCAGGAAGGTGGACGAAGCGCTGCTTTCGTCATCACGAGATAAACTGATGTTCTGAGGCTGGAACAACACAGAAGGGACAGAAACAAACAAAGCCTCAAATTGCCTAAGAAATCAACGATGAAAGATGAAAGTCACTGAAAAGGTTAGCCAGCTGTAGGGATCGAACCCACATCTTCTGGATTGCCTTAGCTCTGGATTGCCTGTTAGCTTAGCTCATTTGGTAGAGCCCTGGACCGGCAATCCAGAAGATGTGGGTTCGATCCCTACAGCTGGCTAACCTTTTCAGTGACTTTCATCTTTCATCGTTGATTTCTTAGGCAATTTGAGGCTTTGTTTGTTTCTGTCCCTTCTGTGTTGTTCCAGCCTCAGAACATCAGTTTATCTCTTGTTCAACAGGTGCCGCTTGCGTCGATTTCCGTCGTATGAATGTGTGTATGAGTGAGTAAGAGTGAAAGGAGGGTGAGTTAGAGTGAGTGGTTGGTTTGTCGTCCCTTCAGATGACGCACCCCGAAAGTCGCTGGAGAGGCGTATTAGCTTAGCTCAATTGGTAGAGCCCTGGACCGGCAATCCAGAAGATGTGGGTTCGATCCCTACAGCTGGCTACCCTTTTCAGTGACTTTCATCTTTCATCGTTGATTTTTTTCGTCATCACCCATCAAAGCGAAGCCAGAGCACAACTGCAGTGTGTGCTGGAATCACCTCATTGGAAGCAAGACGTAGAGTGACATCTGTGGATTGCAATTCCACATTCTGTGATACGCAGTGCTCGTAAACACAATCGCCGATAAGGGAGACCGTAGATCCCCGGGTCGATAATGGCGTGTAATCTCTCCCCAGAACAGCGATGTTTGTTTCCTTGTCCTCAATGGTATCTCGGACAGAAAGAGCAAAAGGAGCTAAAGCGTCTCCTATTATCTTGCTGCTTGCAAACACAGCTTCTGAATTACCAAGGTCACGGATTGTAACCATTCGTTCGCTCTTTCGGCAAGTTGCCGACGTCATCGAGCAATTGTTTACTGGTGCCGGCTGCGACCGTTTCCCGTTGGCACGTTGGGGGGGTTTGGTCTTTGCTGCGGACAGTCCCGACAAAAGTGGTCAGGGTTGCCGCACGTCCAACAGCCGGCAAGCATTCTGCGTTGCTGCCGTGGAACATGCCGCTCCTCCTGCGGCCTCCTAGGGGTTTCGCGCCGCTAAATAGCCGGGCTGACCATGGTTATGGGACAGGATGGGTCTGCCAAGGCTCGTTCCTGCGGGGATCGCATTCTGTTCATAACGGAAGGGATCAGTTGTTCGGCGTGAAGGCTCCGCATAATAATTGCGGTTGTGCTCATCCAGTCCTACTGCAGGTAGGCGCTCAACCGAGGCTGCTCCCGCTGACCACGCACAGCGCGCTTCTAACGCCAATTCAGGCAGCGGCGGGGGCCTATACTCGAGTTCCGCTAAGAGGTTGCCTTCTATAGTGCGAGCCTCTTGCGCCAGCGCTTCAAGGCTATTAAAGCGATGAGCTCGAAGGTAGGGCCGGTAGCAAGGATGACACTGACGGATAGCCCGTGTCACACGCTGCTCCTCTGTAGCCGTAGGTTCAGTTCTGCTATATAGCTCTTGTAAGGCCTGAATGAATTCTGCTAAGGTCTCATCTGGATGCTGAGTACGCTTGTGCAGCTCCTCCAGGATACCATATTCGTAATCCGGGGGAAGAAATTCGCTCTTAAACCGCTTCTGGAAGTCCTGAACGGACGTAAACCTCGGCTGCAGCCGAAGCCTGCGAGCGGCGTCTGCGATCAAAGCAACCTACAGGATGCGTTGTATCAGGGCTTCATCTGAGATTCCCATACTAGTCTGATAGGCTGCAAGGTCATCCGAGAAGTCTGCGATCGACTTTTCATCGGTATAGCCTGAGAAGGTAGGGACCGGTAAATTCAGTCGCAGGGGCGTTTCGTGCTCTGGCGTGCTCTGTGCACCGCTGAATACAAGGTAACAGTTACTGCAGTCTTCGTGAATTTTCGTGGGCTTTTTTGTGGGAAATGTAATCGAGCCGTCCCTATTGCTAACCTTTGCAGGACTTACTAGCTCGCCCACGCTTGACACACGCCCTCTAAACACGTAGGGCCACATACGGACAATACGAGAATCTCGAGAGAGCCAGCCAGTCTGCATTTTCTGTCTCCGTCACACAGTTTCTCTGCACGGCGCTGAAAGGTAATCCCCTGTATGAAGGCTCACACGTTCTGCTGTGTTGAGAAGGAGCGTGTAGTTTTGAACGTAAACGTGAAGCAGAAACAAAAACAAGAAAAGTGAACTTTGCTGGACATGCGAAGGTCGCGTTTACTTATCGAAGTTGAAAAGTGCATTACCAATGCGAGAGGCTGCGGAATCTGGCCTCCCACGGCACGCGAGCGCCACGGCGCGGTCACAAAAGGTTCGAGGAATTAGGGACCATAGTTTCTCTGAGGGGCGCCGGGTGAGATCGGTCTCCTTACTTCTCCTCCGTGATATTAGTGCATTCCCGATGAAGATTTCTGAGGGACGTTTGCCAATGGTAGTTTTTGGGAGTGCCCCGATCATTGAGCAGGACAGGCACGGCATCTATTCTTTGTTTTTAGGACGAGGCAGTGTTGTTTTTTAACCTGATGCAACGTGGATCAATTAAAAGGTGTACAGAAAAATAAAAGAAGACGACATAAATATTACCGTTAGTAGTGGATATTATACCAGATAATGCTTCATTATTACCCGGATTCATCGTTGGCGTTATCACAAAAAATTGGCGCAATATGGGCAGTGTGGGCATGCCAATATAGGCAGCCAATATTGGTTCAATAGAGAGCCTGGTTGCACTTTTCATGTTGGACCAATATTGGCAGCCCATAGGGACCAGTATTGGCCAACCTGGCAGCCAACATTGGTCCAATATTCGGCCAATATTGGTGTGCTACCTAGGGGCTTGCAAGCCAACATGTCCAGCACGTAGACTATAAACGTTGTGGAAGTTGAGTGCTGAGTTAGACATCACGTAACTGGAGTAGTTTTATTAATATCTTTTATTGTCCCTTATTGTAATATACAGAGTGTCTTTCTTTAGGTGCCACAGATTTTGTATTAAAAATGTATGAGAGCACCCGATATGCCATTTGGGCGTCTAACGTACCTGGCCCTGCGGACATCTTTCGTAGCCAGTCGCATCAGTGTTCGAATGTTTGTTTCCTTGTAATTAACAAAAATCCGATAAATTAACTTATTCACGGTTTTTATGAAAAACAGATATGGCAGGATTAAAGAACGTCGTAGCCGAAAGCTATTGCAGCTGTCAGCGATTTCGAAATGCTGTATCTGTAATATCTGTGCTTCAAGATACGAGCAGTTTTTGTTTGCTATGCAAATGAGACGAAACCGAAAAAGCGCGCCTCAACAGCGCATCAACTACGCGGACGGAGACTAATCTGGGCCGGAAAACGGATTATCTGGCCAGCATACCTTCTGGCAGCGGATCCGGCACCTACTCCAATCATCTCCATAGCTTCAAATCACGTGGCCCTGTGACCTGGAATGAGCGCTGTGCTCCGTGCGTTCCCAGTCGCCGTGGTTTCGGTTTCGACTCATTTGCATATGAAAATGTTGTGATGGATATTTTTTATATACGCACATGCGTGTGTCAGGACTTGTTATGAGAGAACTGATCTTTCATCGTAGGATTTGTTAGACACGGAACGGCTTTCAACGAGGGTAATCTCTGATGATTCAGCTACCTGGCTTCTGCCCGAAATCCCCTCATTAAAGTGTTCATTAATTAATTTTACGTAATTGGTTATCTTGTAGTTGCATACTTTCTTCGAGAGGGCGTCCGCGCGCCATATTACTCAATTGCAAAAATGACATCTGTCCTGCACTTTGAGCTGTCCTCGGTGTCATCCCATATCGCCTTGCAGAACGTCTTTTACCACATATGCATTGTGAACGAAACGTGCGGAGCACACGAGACGAGCTGGGACGGGTTTTAAGAGGCGAGCGGAGCCGGTTAGCCCATGACAGTAGCGAAGTCGACAAAAGTAACACAAGGACAGTCAGGGAACGTCTGACCTTCAATCTTCAATCATAATCAACCTTTACTAATATGATGAAAAGTTGAAAGTTCGCGTTACTTGTCTGTCTCTGTGTAGCTTTCGTCGTCTTCGCTGATGAGTCTCTAAACCTGTGCCTGCGTTTGATTTCTACTTGATTGCTCCTACTAGTACATACCTACCAAATTCCTAAGCCAACCCTAAGTGGCGCCGGTTTCTAATATTGGTGCCTTCAATGCCACCAGCGACAGACCGATTCGGTCGCAGGCTTGGTGATCTCCATGGGCTCCGCCAGGATTATGTCCAAGGGGGTGAGGGTGGGGGAGAGAATATGTGGGTTGCCGGTTTTCATGATACGGGATTTGCATCTAATTCTGTGCGTCGACTGCACCCTCAACTACATTGTAGTGGGTCAGGAACTCTATCTTTCTGGAACGCAGAGAAAAAAAAAAGGAATCATAATGTGAGTATGTGATGCAACGGCAGTGTTTACTTGCTGAAGCCGTGGGAGAACAACTCCCCCATAGCCCCCCGTGACGGCGCCCCTGGTTATCTCCCGAGTGCATTCAAGCAAAGATTCTCCGAGTGCAGGAGATTTGGAAGGGAGTCTTTTTGCTCACCCTTTTCCGTTGTTGTTGACAGCGTTCCTGATGACTAACAAATGGAACTGGTTGACCTGCTTTGCAACGCAGAGATAAGACCAAGTTCGCTGCACGTGGAGCGGCTTCATTTTTTTCGTATGTTTTCTAAGAATAATAATTCGTGGCTTTACTTCGCCAGACAACTGTGTCAACATACGCCTGCGAGCAGGCGTTCTCTGTGATGAACCACAACTAACAAACGAATATCTCAACGCAGTCCTTAAGATGGCTATTGCGCAATCACTTTCACGCGATGTTGACGCAATAGTTAAAACGAGAGGTGCCAAGTTTCCTGTCCATGTCAAGTTTCAAATAAAAAGCACTGCTGGCCCTGTGATTGAGCAACGCTAAGTAGTACGTTTTGTGTTGTTTTAAGTTCAGTGTTGTGTCCATCAATGTCAGAAACAGACTACCCCGAAGCCGTTGTATGTGACCCGCGTAGTTCCTCATTGGCTGAATGCGGCCCACGGACTCGAATGAGTTCGGCACCCCTGAGATACGCTGAACGTGGGCACCCGCAAAAGCGAGAAGGTACCCTATTACCCACTTTGAATGATCGATAACAGATATCGCGACAAATGCAAACGTCCTCTTGGGGGAAGTCAAGTGTCGACGGACTAACGTCTACCAGGAGGATGGTGCTAGAGCGGAGGAAGCTGCCTTTTGTAGCCATTCCACTGTATTGTCTGCTCTTCCCTAAGTAGAGAATGACCGTGGCCGGCAGATGATTTAAAACAGAGTGTGTAAACTGAGGCGGCAGAAGGGGAGAGGTCAAACGGTCAGGACCCGTCACGGAAACGCGAATTCCAAGAAACTGCCTTGAAGGTATCTCGTTATTTTGTCCGCTTTTCCCCAAGCAAGAGTGTAGGACTGATGTCCGTGGAGTCCATAACAGGGGAGCACATGGAGGGACAAGGGGAAGAGAAGTGAGGAGAGACGACTACGACTCGTAACCGAACCTCCGGCAGCAACATGTGATCGCTCGGACGGGCAACCCTCAACTCGTCTCGCAAGGCCACTACTCCACTTCGTACTCTGCAACATGGCCTCAGCTCTACAGTTGCCACCAGCAGCGTGTCCGCCACAGACTGTGCCCCGACGTCAACATCTATTGTGGTGATCCCGGCAGCCTGCACGCAGATTTCTCGCATTAGCTTAAATTGTTTTACCCGTTGTTTACTGGTGTTGGCCTCATTCCTTCCACAAACTACCCCAAAAGGTTGCTCTATTCCTTGTGCTGTCGTTCTTACGGGGGAGCGGTCATCACACTACATCGAGTGTACGTAACTTGTAGTGCAATAACGTATCATGCGTCTCATTCTGTTCATATAATTCCTTGAGCATTTCTGTCGCTTATTTTCACATTGTATTTATTTATTTATTTATTTATTTGAGTACCCTCAGGGCTTTACAGCAGGGCTTTACAGCAGTATTGTTGGTACCCTGCTACTGTAGAGCCGCAAGGCGATGTAGCGTATAAGGAAAAAACATTGCGAAAGTCCTTGTTTCTATACTGTGGAGACATCTCCAAGACGAAGAGGATTCACGCCGGAAATTTGGACACAGAGGTTCACGAGGAGCCACGCCCCTGAGGGAAGGACTTCTCTACTAAACGCCAACCAAACGCCATGCTGAACAAGACAAACGTAGCGCGGGACGTGTCCAGCGCTCTTAGAAAGGTTTAGTACTTTTAGAAAAAAAAAATTAGTACTTATACCCTTGAGGTGGCAACAGGCTGTCACATATGTTAGTCCAAACATGAGTTCAAGTTAAACACCTTGAATATGTGGCACTGCAGGGTGTAACATTACCACTTAAAGGGTAAATCTGGACACGGGATGTGAAGTAAATAGGCCTTATTCAATGATACCTTATAACTTTACGAGCAACCATGCAAAATATTCCGTTTATATTCGGCTCCGAAAATTTGTAATGCAATTTTCAACTTGCACCTTTCGCCCCCGACTGTAAGGCGCACCTGGAACAGTCGTGATGTCAGAAGCGTTCTCTTACGGCCTTTGCGGCGTCGGCACGACTCGTCTCGGCTGGCTGTGTTGTCGTTTGTGCGTCGCGTCAGCTTGGCTGTACATTCTTCTTGCTCGCCTGCCATCCTAAAACGCAATTGAATCGCAAGTTCCCCGACTCTCCAGCTGTTTCCGTTACAGGAAGTCGCACATAGCACGACCGGCCGAACACTCAAACAATGCGCTGCCGCCAGCGCCGCCACGAGATGGCAGCACCCATGAATAAGGCGTATTGCAACTTGGAGGTACCATGGAGTTTCGTTACCCTTACAAACAAAAACCTTTACCAGGTTCTGGTCAGAGACCCTTTAAAAATGAACTTCACCATATAGCACGCTACTAGGCAACCATCATCCCGAATGACAACGGTCTCGCCCCTGATTTGTTGAAAACGGGAGGCGGACCCTATTTTGTAGCCATAATCCCGTACATAATAGGCTCCGCCTCCCGTTATCAGCAAATCAGGAGCGAGAACGTTGTCATTGGGGATGATGGTTGGCTATAGCAGCGTGCTTATGTGGTGAAGATACGGACCTATCAGATTCATCTATACAAAAAGGTGTCGCAGCTAACAAGTTAAAATCGCCGTTTGGAGCCGACACAGTCGGCGGGCTAGCTTGGTAGAGTTCATAGCCCCTTTAAGAGATTTGACCTGCGCAGCAAAAACATTTGTCATGCACATCTCTCTGATTTACAGCACCCGCATAACAAGTGTCACACGCTACATAGGTCGGAATCACATAAGGTATTAAACCAAATCGCCAATCCTAACTGGGTCAAGTCTCACCTGAAAATCTCACTTTGCGCCTCAACCAAGCGCCGATTGTTGTTGTGTGGACTTCCACAATCGTGACGTCGGGAACAACAGTGGCGTCACGGAGAAACGCACGACGCAGTGGCGTCACGCATATGGGTTAACCGTAGGATTTAGTTCATTTTCTCTGAAACTGGGAAGCTTTCACTCTGTCTATTTTGCGTGGATGATACACGAGTGGAGCAGAATCGAATGAAGCCGCAATCCGATTACCCTCATGAGGTCCGGATTATTGCTTTAAGGGAGAATACACTGTAAGGAAATATTCCGTTTCAAAACTGGACCGAATGCTGCTTTCCGTTGATGCCAGCCAAGTCCCCGTAGTCTTCCGTTACGGCTCTGATGGTAAACGGCGAATGTACAGGAATGCACCCGTAACTGAGAAAAACGGTGTTGAGTCCGTTGTGAACTGCCAACGGCTACCACTCAGTAAATAGTACATCATCACGGCTGAAGTGCCGTTTGGGCAAGGTACTGCTATATATCAGTAAGTTTAGGAAACTGTACTTGTGATGTGCCTCTTCATTACGGCAGCAGTTCACTAATTATAATGACGGGGCCCTGTGCAGTAATGAAACGATGATTCCGCTTTAAAACAAGGATAAATGCTGTCGACCATGATGCTAGCTTGTTTCCTGTTGTTTTCCTTTACAGTCCTTATGATCAATGCGAGATGTCCAGCGATTTTGTTTCATTGTTAACTGTTCAATTCTCATGTTTTGTGTGTCCAGAAAGGATAGCTTTTCAATAATAACCCTTTATTTTGGAAATTACTGAAAAGACTGCAAATAACTTCTTCATGGCTTTGGTGGGGGAACATTTGACCGCTATGTATCACATGAGCTGAAAATAAAAGAAAGTATTACTGAGCCTACTTAGTCATAATACTTCCACAACAAATTAAATTATTTGATGAATAAAGAAATTTAATATGCTCGTAGGAAGCATTTACAACTTACATGTTCCTACTTCTTGCTATATTCATCTGCGGCCCTCGTTGCCTGACCATTTATGTATGCAGCCCTCTTGATTTTTTTATGCCTGCTTGCTCCCTTCGTTCTCAATGATACCAACCAGGTGCCTAAAATAACAACCAATTAATAAAATTTCCTTATAAGTATTCAAAATAATTGCATGAAATATTCTTAGTTTCACATAGTGTAATGATCAGGACAATCACTCCATTTCTCTACCAACTATTCCAAATAAGTTTATGAAGAACACTACACGTCCACAACTACAAGTGGCACAACAAATTTCTAAGCACATTAGATAGGATATAGGATTTTAGATAGATAGGATTTTTTTTTTTTCATCCGTGAAGCATGCTTATGAGCATAGTTCAGCAATGCAGAGAGACCACCATATGTGAAGCATATGAATGTCTCTGAAAGGTTAGCAGTTGATATGGCCTCTGCTATACGTATCGCCTGCTGTATTTACTGCAGTATGTATCGTACCAGCCGAGTAAATATGTAGTATAATATAAGGAGGGTTCTTGCAAGACAGGCCCGCAGATAATCTAAGCTAGAGCACCATCTAAACTTCCAAAGCAGTTTTTTGTTACTCTACTACATCACGTGAGTTTCAAAATGCTATATTTTACTAGTATGTGATATGCTCTCCTACAACATTTCAATGCATGTCACAACATTTTTTTATATCTGCTGTACTCTAACCAGGTAAGCCATGCAAACAGCAAATATACCTGTGAATAAATATCAGGAGTGCCTCCCACCTTCAATGGATATGCAGGGCCATGACGCTGCCATGTGTGCCACTTCCTGTCGTTGAGAGGGAAGCAGAACGTTGTCTGCTTCCAATGCATCAAGTACTGTCTTGCTGAGGCTCTCCCAAGGGTAATAAATTCGTGAGAGCAGAGGCATTTGTGGGATTGGTGAAGGTGCACTCACACATGTTGACTGATCTAAACAGGAAAGCAAAACAAAAAATGGCACTTAAAGCCCCAAGCAAGAGGGCAAAGTGGCATCTGGAGATGTATGCACTATACCTTGTTTCCATAGTCCATTTTTAACAAATTCCATTGAGGTATTTCTCAGCACCAGCACCCATAGAGCGAAGTGATAACTCATCCATTAAATACACCTAGAAAGAAATAACTGGTGTGACAAAGATTTTTAGAACAACAGTGCAATTGAAGCTCATACGAGCATTATAAACGTTATAACAAAAGTGGCATACCTGTATGTTGCCCTCCTGACAAATTCCATGACCCACAGCAACTCCGATTAGCTCCTCAAGACATGTTACTGACACAAAGCTTTTCATTTTGTGATCTCTACTCCTGATCTTCAGAAACTTCTAGTAAACAAGAAAGAAAGAGAAAAAGCAGCAGCATTGAGCAAGCTCTGAAAACCACACACACATAGCAACAACTGTAGCATGCACAGGGAAAGATATGTACCTCTCATATGGAACTTTCTGTGTCAGACAATGAAGTTATTAAGCAAAACCGGAAGTAGCGTATATATTTTGCAAAAATTTGGTTAAACAGACTATATATACCTCCATAATCATGGCTGAGCAGCGATATTCTGAGGGAGACAACAACAGAGTTTGTTACTTCGTAAGCTGAATATGAATGACTGTCCATTAACTCTGAGGGTCGCACACAACAATATACACTTGTCTCTGAGATTCAAGATGGTATAGCCTGAGGTCTGGTAGAAAGCTTGATGGTGTTATGCGAAAAAGAAAAATTGTCATCACCTCAGGGCCAGTTTCCACAAAGATGTGTACCGGTTTCCCATAGCGCAGGTTGTACTCGTCTCTGGAGGCCACAAGATAGTGTCCTGTTGTATGTTGAGTCCCAAGAATAGTGGTTGTCGAAGCACACAAGAAGGGACTGTCAACTCACAGTGCACGATGCATCTGTGATGAGGTGATGTTTTCAGCGCGCAATATCTGCTTCTTCACTGTCCACACGGCTGGCTGCAAGAAGCCACACAACAAAACTTTCAAGACAATGCTTTTTGTGTTGAATGTGTTGGCGTTTCGTCAGGATGACTCATGGAGGAATTGGTTCTATAGTTCTTGGAAGCCGCATTACGTCCCTCTATGGTACAAGGAACACCACTTGCAAACTCTTCATGTGATAGCAGATGGTCGGCTCGACGAGAAGAAAATTTCTGCAGCAACAAAGCGCACCCGTATATCACCTACCAAGAGAGTGCAAAAAAGGGATCCATTTATAAACAGCCTTCAGCTGTGCGAGCATGAAACCGTTACTGGTGAAAATTTTGACGCCGCTAAGACTAGTGAAAGGTACATTTGTTTGGAAAGACTGTGAAATGTGACCTCCTTGATGAATTGCAAACTGTAGAGGATCGGAATTTTGCAAACAGGAGGCCTTCCTATAGTGCAAATGCAACAGATTTCAATGGAAATTTGGCCTGTTATATGCCTGCCGATATCGCCTGTTATACTTAAGTATAACAGGCCATATCGGAATGATATCCACTTTGGAGATTGGGACACTTTCAGGTGAACATTCCACAACAGAGGCATTCCGTTTACTCCAGCTCCAAGGGGGGAAAATAGAGTCACAACATCTATCAATTTTTTGTGCGAGATCACAGCAAAACACAAATTATTTCAGTAGCCTCCCCCTGCACGACTGAACGTTAGGCATCTCTTTACGTTTCTACTCATGATCTACACACAGTGACACACACAGACACTGCTTTCCTGCTGTTGCACACCGTTGCTGAGACGCGTATGAAGCGAAACAATTTTTGCAACCATGCTTACAAGTGGTGCTCGTATTTGACTTGGTATTGTGGTGGAACAACGAAACAGGTTTTGAACTTACCTTTGCTTTGCGGGGGTACAGTCGGCCAAAGACCAAACACTAGATGCACTCCAAATGCATTCCAATGCATTCCAAACACTTAAAACTTCACGGAGCGTCTCATGCGTCTACGAGAAAAAAATTTCACGGGCTTCCTGTTAGCGGCTCAGGTGACAATGCTGTATTGCTCCGCGCTGCGCACTCGCTGACGGCGAGACGCCGGCGTCTTTGAGTCTGCCACATTCATCCGAGCAAAAAGTTAGGCCCGAATATTGCGATATCACTGTTGGGTCGTTTAAAAACGGTAAATATGTGCTTCGCTGAAGACATGTATCGTCTTCCATATTTCTGCTAGTATAATCGTGACGTGGTCTGAACAAAATATTTCATTTTCAGCGATATGGCTCAACTCATTCCTGGAAAAGACGATGGGATAGCAACGGTTCATGTGCCGCTACGGAATTGGAGCAGCAATGAAAAAGAGAACCTCTGGTTCTGTGGGCGGTGTTCCGTAAATTTATGGTCTTTTTTAACAGTGTATCGTATCCCGTGGATAGGCGGTAAAATAGCCACTCCTGGGTGCTACATTATACCCTGCAGGAAAGTGGTAAAACTGCCGCCCCTCGGTGTTACATTATACCCTGTGCGGACGTGTGTGCGCTTGTGAGTCCATCTCCTAACAGCATATCCGCGTATGGCATCTCCTTCCCGCCTCTTCCCGGCGCATTCAGCCATTTAGAGGTACATTTGACTGGAAGTTATCCTCGTCGACGGATCACTAAGGGAAAGAGACAAGCCAAAATTAAGTGCGCTTTTAAACTGGCAAACTTCGCGCGCAAAGCCACACGCACAACGCACAAGTTCGGCTGAAAGGTCGTGCATATTCCCCCCATATCACAAATGTGGGAGCAGTTTGCCGGAAAACATATTAATAGGATGCGACTTCGCAAATTCTGACGATGAGGATGATGGTTGGCTATAGCAGCGTGCTATATGAGGTGAAGATAAGGACCTATCAGATTCATCTATACAAAAAAGTGTCACAGCTAACAAGTTAAAATCGCCGTTTGGAGCCGACACAGTCGGCGGGCTAGCTTGATAGACTTCATAGCCCTTTTAAGTGTCGAGCTTTTTCTAGTCACAGATTTGACCTACGCTGCATAAACATTTGTCAGGCGCATCTCTCTGATTTACAGCACCTGCATAACAAGTGTCACACGCTATACATAGTGCTCACACGCTACATCTCTTCGTCTGACAAGCGACTTTGGAAGTGAGAGGGACTTCCTCATTGTAGTAGCGGAAGTATATGCCGCCACAAGTGACAACATGTCGGATTAAAATACAACCGTGTAGCTGACTGTGTTTTCTACTTCAATTACTCCTCAAATACAATTATACCGTTTCTCCGAGAAGTTATCGTTGTGGCATGTAGTAAACTTGTGTATCTTGGGTAGTAAATGAAGTGGGTTACCACCCTGCGTATGCTGTCGACCGAAGGATGGCGCCGCAATCGAGGAGGTTAACAGTCCGTTTATACCCTTCCGCAAGGGGACATGGCAGCCGGGGCTGTAAGAGAACCGTTTACCACATTTGTATACCTTTTTTTTCTTCTAAGAGTGAGGGACCTGGCAGTTCCCGCAGCCCCTTAGAAAAATGGCTATTGAGACTGCATTGAAACTCTCTTTGACTTCCTCAACAAGCACTGCAAAGTTTTATTGAAAATTCATTTAGCTGTAATTGTCTTGGCTATTGAGGGCTAATGGAATATTGGCTGTTGCGTTTCTGTTGAAATTCCATTTACGCTGTATTGCACGATTCTGAGTTGTCTTTTTATTGAAGTACCGTTAAAGAACAATAACTGTTACTGTGAGTGACCTCCGGCAGAGATGACAGATAATGTATGGGTTATTGCACATTTAGTTTATTTAGAACACAAAACATATTAGTCATGACTGATATGTTTTGAATACGAAAAGCAATAGTAACTCTGCAATAGTGTGTGCATTGAGAATTGCGCAATAAAAAGTCCATTGAGTTGTTTTTGAGCCAACTCAACACTGTTAAAGCTCAACAGAAAAGCAATAGCAAATCTGCAATAGGGTCTCTATTGAGCCTTGTGCGATAAAATTTCTATTGAGTTCGTTTTGAGCTAAATCCATTCAGGTTTATATTCTATTGAGTTTCTGTTGGTTGAAAAGCAGAGTTCGAGGTACCTCGTTACAAGTAACTCGTTACTGTAACTAAGTTCCTTTTTTTGGTAACTTGTAACTTAACTCGGTACTTTTGCGCCGCGGTAACTTTCAGAGGTACTCGTTCCTTTTTCAGGTGACTTTGCCAAAGTAACTTCAGTTAAGTTCCAAGTTACTTTAACTCGCTTTTCACTCACGTCCACATACTTTCTTGCTTTCTCTCCGGTTCCATCATGGCATTTTTTGCCATAAAACGTGATATTCAATCAATGACAGTATTTTGTTCAGGAAGTAGGGGCCGCTGCCATTGCAATGAAGCTGACCCATTGTGCGCCCACAGGGGGTAAGATGCAAAGCGTTCGAATAGACCTCTACCAGAGAAACGTCATCATGACATTGGTAGACAGACTGAAACCGAAACAAATCGGAAGGAGGACTGGGTTCCACGAACGGGCACTTGTTCGCTGTCTCCCATTGGAAGAAAAGTAGGACCGAGGGTCGCGTCCCTTTAAGGGACCATGTCGTAATCCCCTCAAGACCGTGGCTTTCGGGCGCGACCTTGTTCACCTCTAGCTTCAAGCGTAGTTCAATTCTACCAAATTTTGGCGCTGTCGAACACTATGACGTCATTTGTTTACAAACAGGGAGAGGTCTATTGTAGGACATAAATGAAAACGACCTAAGCGTGTTGCACTCCTGCGCAGGCAACTCAAGGTCTAACTCAACTGCTCACGCGCGTTGTACCTGCGTAATGCTATTTTGTGTCCGAAGTAACTTGGAAGTAACGCGTTCTTTTTTTTAAGTCACTCAGTAACTGCGCGTTACATTTTAGGCTGAAGAACTTCGTAATTAACCTAATTACATTTTGCACACGGTAACTTAACTTGTAACGAGTTCTTTTTGACGGTTAACTTCTCAATTTATGTTGAAAAGGAACTCAACATGATGTTCACAGAATTTCAAAACTCATTTTCGCAAGGGCTAGGTATAGTATTTTGTCACACTATGTTCATACTCTTGCAAGAGCACCGTCTGCATGCGCGGAAGTTCATGACATGCGTCCCTTGGACCCTGGCTGAAAGCGAAATGCCTGAAATCTTTAAATATCCTTAAAACCATTTCACATCGGTCCTGGGGTGCAGACAGAGAGACTCTTCGCCGCCCATACAGTTCTGTTGTTCGTTCTAAACTAGATTATGGATGTGGTGCATATGGATCAGCACGCTTATCAGTCCTGAAAGCTCTCGACCCAGTGCATCACCTTGGCTTGCGGCTGGTACTTGGAGCTTTTAGAACCACACCGGTTCAAGCTTGTATGCTGAGTGAAACGAGTGGTCCTTGGAAAGGCGACGCTTTTACCTTGCAGTGCCTTATGGGCTGAGAGTAAGGAGCTATCCACATCATCCTGCACACTCCACTGTAACGAACACTCGTTTCCAACGGCTCTTTATTAAGAAGCCAAATGCTGTGGCTCCATTTAGTATTCGTGTCCAGCGGGATGTAGAACGTTACAATTTTACAAGCTATAATCTAGCACCCTTGCTGTGCAGTAAGCTGGTATCTCCTTGGTATCCACCTGTACAACATGATACAACTCCTCTGAAATTTGACAAACAGAAATGCCCAGCTTTGCAAATACAACAAGAATTTGAAGCCCTCAAGCAAAACTTTGGCGACCATGTGGAGATATACACTGATGCTTCGAAAACAAATACAGGAGTATCATGTGCCATGGTTTCTGGTGTATACACTAAGCCACACCGTTTAAGCAATATTTTGTCAATTTTTAGTGCTGCGGTTTATGGCATCATTGTTGCGCTCAACCATATCTTGCAAACACACACACATCATCATCGGTTATATACACAGACTCTCTTAGTGCAGTTCATGCCATATGTGGTCTCCACATGCACAAAAACCTGCTGGTAGGACGAACACAGTATCTTGCGAGTCTTATACAAGGAAAGGGCCACAGTTTGTGCATTTGTTGGGTGCCCAGCCATGTAGGCATAAAGGGAAATGAGAGCGCGGATCGTGCTGCCGCTGCTGCTCAGGATACCGACATTACGGCATTTGAGATTCCTCTCAGTGATCTCCTGAGAGACCTCAGACATGTTATCAACAAAGAATGGCAAAGCTCTTGGGACACGCAAACTCTGAACAAATTGCACACTATCAAACCACGGATAAAACAGTGTGCACAGCACTTCGAAAATCAATTAAATGAAGTTCTGTTCAGCCGTCTGAGAGCTGGACACACCTTCTTAACACACGGGTATCTTCTCCGAGACGAGGAGATACCACAGTGCGAGCATTGCGGGACAGCCTTGTCCGTTATGCATATACTCATAGTTTGCACCCATCACGAACGCCATCGTCAACAACACTTCTCACTGTTTTACAAGTATAGGATTCCTCTTCACCCAGCGCTGTTGCTGGGGGACGAGCCTCTCATCAGTTTTAACCATGTGTACAACTTTTTAAGAGACATAGGTTACCTGAACGACCTGTGAACATGGAACTATTTTCACTGCTTTTACCTTTGCTGTTTTGACTTTAAATGAAATCGATTATTTTTAACTAGCTTTGATTCATACCATTGTCGTGGCGCTCTATGGCCAAAGTTGCCTTTGCGCCATTAAAATCCTAATTATCATCATATCACCTTGGACCCTGGCGCGCCAGAGGGAACGGTTGGAGTGCTGCAGAGAAGATGCGCAGAGACAATGGATCAGCGTAAGGTTCTCTCCGGAGTTACGGTTTACTCAACCCGGAATGCGGTTCCCGACCTTCCCAAGGACTTCCCTTCGAATCCTTCGAACGTCCTACAACACAACCTGTATGGGGATGAGTAGGAGCAGGGATCGGAATCGTTATTATTTTCGGTTCGGTTCGGGTTCAGCTCCGTAGCAATGCAAAGTATCGGTTAGAACCGGTTCTGGAAAATGGATTTTGAGCAGGTCACCATTTGTTAAAAGCAAGCAGATCCTTCTAATTCTCAAATAACACAAATGTACTTTTGTTGCTGTTGCTGCCCACACAGCAGTGGTTCACAGCACACAGCGTGTTACAGATATGCATTTCAGGTGCAACGTCATGGTATCATACTGTACTCTCTATGTACACTCATCGTACACGCCCTGTTACATCCTGCTCAGGGACTGGCCGTTATTTTCACTGCCCAAAATGAAAACTTGGGGATGCTGGACGATAAAAATCGCGTACAAAGAAGCCTATAACTGCTAAAAGGACGACTTCAAAACAAACAAAACTGAATGAACGCAATGGCTGCGAGGGGAAAATACCTCAGACACTCAGCATTTTCGTTTGGTTCAGTTTTGGATACGAATTTGTTTGGCAACGCGGCTCAATCCGCTGTGCAAATCGTAGTTCCGATCTCTCACAACGCACATTACGTCTGAACCGTTTCGCGAACCGGTAACCGCCCAAAATTTATTTCGGTTCAGTTCCGGTTCGGTTCAATCCAAGAAGAAAAATATTTCGGTTCAGTTCCGCTTCAGCGACAAACACGGGTTTTCAGCGGCTTTCGGTTCGGGCTCAGTTTCAGTTCCGACCGCTAGGTAGGAGCATACCTTACCGCGTACGTCCCTGACCGTTTCCAACTGAGGTATGGTAGAAGACCTTCTGTACTGTTACCACGCGCGCAACATTTCCTGGGACCATGCGCTACTGACTTCCCATTCATAGATAACAACGCCTTTATACACAGAGCCTCCATTGCACGCCCAGTAGCGGGATCCGGTGTCCCAGGAGTTACTCGACGCTGTGATTATGTGCCAACCAAATTAAATAAAAGTAGAACTGTTTTCATCCAACTGCTTTATCTTATAAGATAACGTACAAAACACTAGCCTTCGTTACGTACTCATTGTGATATATTGCCGCGTAAATCCAAGATGAGCAACATGTGAAACACAGCTTGCAGGAAAGCGAATGTCCGATGTCGGGTATTACTGCAAACAGACGTCATCATCGCCGAATGACACCGAACTTGATCGGTTTACGCAGCTGACGCAGAAGAAAACCAGGCATGAGGTCCAGGTGATCCTGCGTAAATTGAAACGTTCGGTAAATTCATTTATTTTTGCCTCGAATAATTAGCGGTGACACAGTGGCTTATTCAGAATCCCAAGCAATGGGGGGCGCTTCAAAAAAGAAAGTGTGCGAGTCATTATTACAATGACGTCATAACTGCCATAACTGCCAATATTGCTTTAAAGCTAATGTAGCAAGGTCCCCCTGTACGGGATGCACAGCCAAAAAAGTTAAGGGGGTGTCGCAAAACATTGATGTGGGGGGGGGGGGAGGAATAAATCACTGCTGTGACAGATCTCTGTAGTGAGTAACTAGTGTACGAAGCTTTTCGTTCGACTGTGCACAGGAACAAGAACTCGGAAGATTATCACCGACTTTGCTCTAAAAACGATTACACCCAATGCCGCACGTTATAGTATTTCTTGATGTGCAGACGTAAACAGAGTCATGTTCGCCACACTGGCACCCGTACTTCATATAGAATATTTCGACCTACAGACCTCGCCCGACGTCACCTTTTGTACTTTTTTTACGTTTTTACTTTCTTCGTTTAGTTTTTGTGCCTTCATTATGATGTATTTCTTTTGCATTACGCTGTTTAGAGGCTTTTGCATCACAAAGCGCAGACAACAAGTAATTTACTATGCGATCTCGAACACGTTCAATCCTGTCTCAGCATCCAATAAGGACCAGCTTCTCAACTCCATTATACGTTCGGAAGATTTATTTACGTGTTACGACTTAAAAGTCCATGTCGTCTTAGCCCTCGACGACTCTGCCTTGAGGCAGGCTCGCCAAGTAGGGTTACTCTGGCTATTTTTCTTCGGGGGGTTATGACCTCATATACGCCACTTTGGAATTTTCTTTCGACAGTAACTCGGAGATACTTGGGCTGAATGGGAAAATACGGCTGAATAGGGAAATAGTATTTCGAACAATAGAGAACAGTTCATCGGCCACTAAAGTATCGGCGGCTCTCGGCAGTGGCCTATCTCACTGTCAAGCAAAGTCAAGTTGGCGGAGGAAAGCGTATAATCGTCCGACATCTCCGAGACTTTCATGAGTCAAATAGAGCATAACCCTTTGCAATGATACGGTTTTTTATGTGTGCTATTATGCACGTAGGTCTTTTGCTTTTTACGCTATACTCTGAGCCCATCATGAACACGTGAACGTTTCCCCCGAACGAACACTGCTTCCTACGCCTTCTGTCGCAGATTTCCGGGGCACGTCAACAGGACTCCAGGTGGTCCAAATTAGCGTAGTCCTACCCTGCGGCACGTGCAACATGTCGCCACACAAATATGGCTGACTCACCTTACGCGTAAATCTACTCCTAATTCTTATTATTCCACCTGAACGACTCCAACCAACTATATTCATCTTCGAAGACTTGTAGAGAATGAAGCAGGACAGGCGTGCTCAAGAATTAAAATATCTTACTATGGTTTCGCTGCATCGCTCAAACTTGACCTTCTGGTAGATGCACACCATAAAAATCTTCAATTCGATCATTGCTTGACGGGTGCCTACGCAATTGCGTGGACCGGCTCCGAAGGGCATGAATGTGAATGGACGAATAGAGTCTTTGTTTTCTGGAAGGAATCTGCACAGAAGTCAAGCGGTAAATTAGAAGCAGTCCTATCGCAAACAACACAATTAAATTATGGATGACAATGTCATGGAGCGTTTCCCCCCTTTAACTGCCAGCCCCTACCCCCAGTGCGTACGGGTTGATATAGTTTAATGAGACAGCATGATGAGATGGTCTAAAGTTTGTCCAGTAGGCCGTTGTATTGACAACTGTAAGATTGGAGTAGAACTGCGGCTGTTAGAAAAGTCCTGCGCTGGTGTGCGGGATTACGCCAAGGTACACGAAATCTTGGACATACTGAACGGTCAGATGTCGGTGGTTCCTCATTGACGAATACGGGTGTGCCCTTCCCTCGTGTAATGTAGGCAGGTCATGCAGATGCGTTCAATGTTAGCTTGGATAGTGCAGATTGCGCATAGCATGTCGTGGCTGAGGCCTAACATACACCGAAACAAAGGTAGCTGACGTTCAGCCGCAGTCGACGCACGAGGGACATCAAGTCACAAGAAATCCTGGTTGGCACGTTAAAGGATAGTGGGGCGGGCGGGGGGGGGGGGGTCCCTGCGTAGAGGAATGACCATGTGCGATGTCATGACGCCACTGTTGAGCGGCCAGTGTTGACATCATGGTTGAAACATGGGATCGTCTATCGCTTTTGAGAGTACGATGCACATGATACGGTTGCAGTGGGTCGCTTCAGCCGCTGAATCCTCTTCTTCGTTGCCTCGTATTCCGATGTGGCCATGGACGCACTGCAAAGCAAGCTGGTGTTCCCTGACTTCGAATGTGTTGTTCATCGGTGTCCGCAACAACTGGTGCCAAAGATCCTCGAATACCGATCTCCCTGTGCACGGCAGTACTACTTTGGAGTAAGTACATGTAACCCGGAACGGGGTAGCACATTACCTCCCATGGAACAGAGTAGATGAAGGTAATCCAGCCTTGTTTCAAGGAATAGCAGTATCGCATAGAGCTCCTCGGACAAAAACAGCTACGTGCATGACGATGGGATGAGGCATCTCACAGCAAGAGTGACGATACCTGACCTCATGGGATGTGGGTTAATATATGAGTGGGATGAGAATGAAGCGGATGCAACATGTACACACGCACGCAACACATAACATTGTGGCGGCCCGTGGACGACCATGCAGACGTGCCTCTGCTGCCGCGTACCTCTGGACCGGACAACCAGTTCTACCGGCACCGTCCTAGCGTGAGGCCACGAACATCTGCCCGCTGGGACATTCCATCATCTGCGGTCAGGGCTCGTCATCGTCGTCCACGGGCCGCGACAACATCAAACTCATAGAGAGATACTACACATGGAGGGGCACTGTAACCGTCGGGGATACCAGTTCGTCCAGTAGACCACATGTGGTGTAGTACGATGCATTCCCATAGATCACAGTACACTGTTAACACAGGCGGTGGTGGTGCATCTGAAAAAGCTCGCAGTTGTCGGCCTCACAGAGGAGAGCAACGTCACGAGTAATGGTCTGGGGGAATGTGCGTCCTGGGCCACCCCTAAGAGAACTGCGCCGACATATGCCTGAAAGTGTCTGAGGGAAACCCAGGAAAAAACCCAGACAGCATAGCCGGCACCGGGATTTGGACACGGGAACCTCCCAGTGTCGACATGATGCGACCAGCACGCTAACCACTGAACACTGTTAACACAGAACTTCGCCCAATAGCACGCTCCTAGCCAAGCACCATTCCGAAAATCACTCTATGTCCTGATTTGTTCAAAACAGGGGAGGCATGTATCTCGGACATGCAAATTCAGCCAAGATGTGCGCCTCCTCCCATTTGCAATAAATCAGCAGCGAGAATGATATCATCCGGAATGGTGTTTGGCTTGGAGTGTGTTATGCCGTGAAGTTTTGTTTACTTGCAAAGGTTGACGAGGTGCAGTCGATAGCTGATACCCTCGTGATATGGACTCGGCTGGAATAACAAATGCTGCAGACGGTCCATCGCTGGTAGACGAGCTATCTGTCAATGCTGTAGAAAGGTATCTATATATCGTCGACTTACAGCTCGAGTCTCGAAATCGAAGTTTATAAGATCACCACACACGCGCACTCCCTTTTGAAATATTGGCCGAAGATTATATTAGCGAGGACAGCATGGAAAGCTTTACCGTAAGATGTTGTCGACCATTCAGCACAGGCACAAATTTCAGGTTTCGTTTTTCATATATTTTTTTCGTTTTTCATATAGTGTCGAAGTGGCCCGAGCTCCGGTTTTTGCACGAAGAGCGAAGCCGCGAGTGTGCGTGTGCTTTCATGTTCATGCGTAGCTCATGAAGTTGAAAATAGAATACAACTTAAGGCTGTTTATAAATATACAGATTTTATTTTATTTTTGCACGCCGAAGTGGTTGTCTGCCTCAACTGGATTGCTTTCTGTAAAAGGAGCCAGCAGGGCTGCTCGCAATGCGAACGGTGCTTGTAGTCGTTTATGCGCCCCTGCAGTGTTTACGCGCTTTTCGATGGCCGAGCTCAACACAAATTATATTTTTCTCTGCTACCATCATGATCATCATCATCCTCATCTGTTGTCTGCTTTAACTTGAGCGGTGAAATGCCATTGGAGCGTCAACAAGTTATAGACGAACTAGAGGTCGAGTCTAATTGGTGAGCTACAGACATTCCTATGAGCTACACGGGATGAAACCCGCTGACATAACATTACCCGCATTTTCGTTCGCGACGTTCCGCTAGATGCTCATCCAGTACCTCACTGCCTGCGTAGCCAAAGTCAACAAAGTCAGAACTAAGGAGAATTGCCTCTCTGTGACGTCTTGGAAACGCATTCATGCGTTGCCTTGGCCAGTAATTTTTGAGCGGTATTGCCCATAAACATACGGGCGCCGATCTGAATTAATCTTAGGCCTCGTTACGAGGTAATAAGGCCACACCTTAATTCGACCGCCATGGCTGAGACACAGAGGAGATTCTTTTTTGAACACGACCGTGCACTTTGCGTGAAGTGCAAAATCTAAACAGAATTTATTCTTTGAGTGATTCGTGATTTAGGCTCAAAGGAAAGAACAACGCGCTCTTTCCCTCTTTTCCACTTCTCAACATTGAGCGTGACACGGCGGTGCGGATAAGGTGTCTAATCATCGCAGGAAGTCGCTTGAGCAGACCAATGATAAGCCTCTCCACATTCTCGCGCTTCTTGAGACGGAGAGGAGAGGGGAAAGTATAAATTGCGGCTTCCTTCGCGCATAAGCCACGAACGACGGAACGGACATATCCAGTTTTTTCTACATTGTTGTCAAAGGAACGACATTTTTCGATCCGCAAGGAGACGTTTTTGCGCTTTAATGCCCCGTGGAAATATGTAAAAACGCTAGAGGGCACGATCACAACAGTAAAGGTTATCTCTGGACACCGTATACTACACTGTTACGACATAAATTCACTACATAGCACGCTCCTAGGGAAGCACCATGCCGAATGATATGACTCTGATTTATTGAAAACAGGAGGACGCACCTATCTTGGACATGCATAATGTGTGCAAGGTAGGCGCCTTCTCCCGTTCTCGACAAATGAGGAGACCGAGCGATATCATTCGTCATGCTGGTTGGCTAGGAGCACGTTGTGGGGCGAAGTTATGTTTTAACAGTGTACATCATCTACTGGTCGCAATAGCTTGTTGCCGTTTGCTGGACTGGAGGCGCATTTTTATACCTTTCAGGCTTGAATGTCTCTGGTTCATCGTAGAATTCAGGATCCATGTGTATTGCCTGAAAAGGAATATAAACGATGTTTCCAGGATTCAGTTCTATTCCCTGGAGTGTCGTCTTCTTCGTACAATACCGCATTATGCTGGAAAGGAAAACGTAACAGAGAGTTAAACACATAAACCCAATAGTGAATCGTAATAGCCCTCCGGTGGTGTTGGTGGTGGTGGCCGCGACAGATCGACTTGATGTTGTTTCTCTCCGATTCCGATTCGGTGTCGCTGTCAGCCAATCAGAGCGCGGCCCGCTGAGTCGGAGGCTGACACGTTTTACGGCCCACGGAGAAATTTGAGTTGGAACCCAAGTGGGACCACTTGGGATTCCAGCTCAGATTATTGCCTGAGGGGACAGCGACTCCCTGAGCGTGAAAGGGAATCCCACTCTGTACCCGTCTCGTGAAATCGATATGGCGACCTGACGGGACTCAACGACTGTTTCGGGAATCTCAGGAATTACAGGCAAGCGCTGAACGGTTGACGGTGATTTTTCCTCATTTGTCAAGTACTTGATGGACGGAATACAGTCATGTCTCGCTTATTCGAGTATCAACTCGTTATCCGGACTCCATCAACGGGAACGAACCTGTTACCATTGGCTTTTGTCTCAGTTATCCCGGAATTCGTTATCCGTATCCGGACGGCAAGTACGGGAACCAATGTTCCAGGACCAACGTCATTAGAGAGTTTTAGTGCCTCGTACGCTATCGCCTCTGCGTACGCAGAGGATAGCGTTGCGTTGGTGATTCTGCGAACGCGCAAAACAGCTTCGCGCATTGCGCAGAACCACCACGCTATCTCTTACGTACGCAAAGGCAATAGCGTATGCACTAAAACTCGCTATTCTGATTCACTTATCGGGAAATGTGTGAAAGGCCTTTATCGTTAGCGTGTGCTGTGTTCGCGCCGTTCTGAGTCACATGTCACCAGGCGTTCTGAGTAAATGGTAGCCACGGCTACCACTTACTCGGAGGTCACTCTCTTTTGACGTGTGCGGGCACACAGTGGATATGGTATGCGAGAAGAGGAAGATGTGTCCTGTATCCGTCGGGCACAATAAGTCCATATATGGATGTCGAGTGTCTTGTTCTGTCAGAAAGTATCTCCTGTCTCTTGCTAATGTCTACTAATTTCAAACAGCCCACTCACGTTTCGCGCTAACGGGTACCAGAGGCGACCTTTTTCTGGAGCAATAAAGAGGCCTACTAAATTTTCGAGTTTCCCTGGAAGTTTGCTTGATACGATTATTCGGGAATTCGTTATCCGGACAAGACAAACAGCTAAGCGGGCGCAATGGACCCATTCAGTCCCTCTCATCGCTCATAGGTGTCGCCATGTCGGCGGAGTCGGAATCGTGCTTCGTAGAGTTCGTACCATGCGAAGGCGTCCATTTCACTAATAGCATCTTCGATAAAACTGCACCGGGGGTAGCCCTGGAACCTCATGGGTGCGGAGTGCTCCGCACCAATGGAATCCAGAGCAAGGGCAATATTGAAGGTAAACCTGCACCATGGCGCTGCTCGTAGCGTGAGGCACCTGATGTTTCGCGGTGAATTTGAAAGGTTATCCTTTTTTGTTTATAACGTATATATGAACATAGATATGAACGCAGTAGACGTATTGTAGACGGGTGGAAAGATGGGCTGACAATGACACAAGCGCAGCTAAAACAGATAATTAATGGCGAATGCCCTTTTTCCGATACTGACCACTCTAAAGTTGACCATCCGCACTTACTCTCATCAATTACCGCCAAGTGTTCGTCGTCATCGCTGCCATATCCTATGAGCTGGAAAGAAACTCTTACACCAAGCTGCACATAATTACGTACGGACGCCATAACATACATGTGACGACGTAAACACCCAATTATTATTTATTACATACATGTGCTACGACACCTGCCGCTGTCGCCTGAAGCAATACTCGGTGCAATACTCGATCGCACTCCGTTGCCCGACGGCTTTCCTCGGTACGCGTCCAGGCAACTCAATGACGCACAGGTGCGGTTTATCGAAGATGCTATTAAACACTTCGAAGGGCGCTTCGTACCCCATTCGCAAACGTACAGCGCGTCGGAGTCGGGGCACCGCTAACGATTCTCTGAACCTCTCTAATATTCCCAAGTTTTAGTAGATCAGATAGGAGACTATAAGAAAACGATACGATAAAGGAAATTGCAAAGCCACTTCAAAGGGATAAAGCGATAGGCTCCAGAATCGTTATCGTGGACACTTTCTAATCTAGTAAAACTCGTTATTGTTGTACGGGATCCGCCCGTTATCAATTGAAGGATCGCGGAAACTACTGGTCTCGGTTTATTTGTCCTCTTTATATCGGCAGGTACAATTAAATCATTGTCTGATTTTGCACCAGGTTCCAAAGAAGGACGTCTCCCATGACTAACGCAGCGTATCTATACAGTAGAGTAACAAGACAACAGCCGTTCGTGAACCAAGTGAATTTCATAATAAAGTTTCGCGGTCGTTCGGGTATAGACACGAAGGTAGATCCTTCGAAAATCGAATACAGACTCAGGAGTAACAAGATCAGGTCGCTTGCCACTCTTGTTGAGCAGAGCTCAACCAAATCGGAACCGAAAACGAAAAGACAGCTGCATAAAACACGTCCAAAGCATGAAGGGGAGAACGACGTAGATTGCCTCTTTCCAGACAGACAGTTCGCGGATCTATCTTAAAAATCACGCCAAGTGCATACGGTAACGTTGCAATTTAAGCAAAGTTCAGATCACAGGAATGCTCATCTTGGATATTCAATTCACGAAGTCAGGAGCAAAATTAAATTTCGTGACTGATGCCCGCATTAGAGAAGACAACGAGATTTGGTCGAGGCAGACCACACTTAGGGACGACACAAACATGTAAGCCTCATACTTTTCCCTCCTCATACTTTTCATATCTTTTCCCTGAGTTGTTGCATTTCGCATTAGAGAAACTATCGTATCCGGAAACGTATGTGGGAAACCGATACGGGGGACAATGTTCGTCACCGCTTCACACTAAACTTGGCCAAATTTCTCTTCCAAAAACAGGTTACGTATTAAATAAGCGAGTTTTAAAGATTGGCACTCCCCCTGCAGCTAACACCATGATGCGTTAAGCGAGGCACACGAATGGGAGAGCAGCGCAGGCGATTGTCTCCGAGGTTGTCTGCTTGGAGATCGCATCGCGATATACTAAGTGAAAAGTCCTAGGTAAACACTTCGACTTTCGCCTACCAGTGTGGTTTCTGACGTGACCATGTTGCGTGGAACACGAACGCGCTGTACGAGCCTGAACTTGAACCTGGCTGACGAGAACTCGTCGGACGCTATCCAGAGACAACATTCCACAAGCCGATGAGAGACTCTCCGCGACCAGCAGACGCTCGGCCGCCTGTCGGTCGGTCGGTTGCCAAGGCTACCAAGGTCCCTCCAGATGCTCCCTGATTGATCTTGTCGGAGACAAAGGGCGCTCTCTGATTGGCCTTGTTAGGGTGACGTTTCCGGAGAGGGCATTTCGGAATACCTCTCAATATGCGCCGTCTGCTCTTCACATCAAATTACACAGAAACAACGCCACCAATTCGCGTTGCGTTTTCGGCGTTATTGACAGTGATGAACGCGGTGTAAAACGGCACTATAGTCTCGGAATCGACCGGGGCGGGTGCGATAATCCCTTTAATCGTTCCGAAGCTTCATTTGCACTGCTTCAAATACAACAGAACAAGAGCGAAGTATTGATATATGTAAAGGCTTGTTGTACATGGTGGGTGCAGATAAGCAGCCCCACATTTATGCACGTATGGCGTTCTCTACTTACCGCATGAACTTCCGGTGGCGCGGGATGACGCATTTATCCGATGAAAAAAAAAAAAAATCACAGTAACCAAACTCCGCATAACAAAAAAGCTTTCCATGCAAACGTTGCTCTCCATGCATCCCGATTTCCCTATGCAGAAGTCAATGTGGCGGTCACGGCACAGTTGCGTCTAGCAACCGCTAGGTGTACGAGACCTCTTTTTGTTTCTGCGCGAGTGGCACCCTCAGCGGTAGGGCGACACAACTGTGCTACACTGCCATGTCCCATCAGAAATACACGGACCGAAGTTCGCGTTGTTAACGATTTGATTGCGCAAAGTTTGGTTATCACGATATTTTTTTCTCGGTTTCCACCACATAAATGCACCGTAGTGCACCGCCGGAAGTTCGTACGGTATGCAGGGAAAGCGGTATGTGCGACAATGTGGTGCTACCTTATCTGCACCCACCCTGTACAAGGTGCTAGTTCACAAAAAAAGCGACACAAGCAGAAGCACCACCTCTTCACGTTTGACCGTACGTTTATCAGGTTCCATCACATGTAATGCATTTTTGTTTTCCTTCGCAAGTGTACAACATTCATTCATATCTTTTCATAGAAGAAGAAAATAATGTTTCGGATTTCACTACCCACCTGCTCGATTACGTAATCGCGTAGCCGATGCCGCGCGAAATGGCGCCCTACATCTACGCATTTTTCTATATCGCTATCATCATCATCATCATCAGCATCACTCTGTTTACTATGACTATCTCTGCTTACCGGATAGCATAGTACACCTTTGTATGTTAACATTGTTGTATTTGGCATAAGCGTGATATTTGTTCTTGTATATGTGCATTCATGGTACGTTTGACTGCTATGAGTTGACCTCCTGTACCCCAATGCATTTTCCCGCATGGTGTCTCCGCAGTTGCGCTTTGATTCCAGACTTTGCTTCTCTCATTTGTTATGGAATGCTGTTTCTTTTATGAAATGTTTTCCGCACGTGGACATATTTAATGAAAATGTCCGTATTGTCAGTTGTGTCAATTTCTTTGCATCATTATTAAGGCGTGTTGCCCTTGATAGCCACATAAAATGTAGCTTGAGACTGAGATTGAGATCACCACCACCATCACCAAAGGAAGGATTACGAAAGCGCGTTTCATTGATTTTGTCATTCCACCTTGAACCTCATCATATACAGTCCGGACAAAAGTTTACGCAACACGCAAGCGGTGTGTTTTCTCATCGGCGCGACACCCTTCCGGCGAGCGGAAATCGGGTTGTCTACCCGTTCAGAGGGCTGAGGGGGTGAGCGAGTGCGCCGATAGCGACACACCGCGGTAGTTTCGGTTAGCTCGAATGTGCTCGAAAAGTGGTTTGAATTGGTGTCGTTGACGGCGCAGTCCTCCACCCCTCTCAACGAGTGAACAAGTCCGCTTCCACTTGCCGCTAAGGCGTCGCACCGAGGGGAAAATACGCCGCTCGCGTGTTCCGTAAACTTTTGTCGGGAACTGTGCGATCAACAACAAGAGTAGAAAACTAGGACTGGTGTACCTAATGGGGAAGCGAGTGGGAACACAACAAGAGCAGCATGTGTAACACCGTTCGACAACTCGTTAGAAGCCGAAAACCAGTCTTTCAGTCTGCTGCTCTTGTTAGAACGTGCTGTATGCAGCCCCCTAGCGGGCTGGGCAGCATGTTGAACATCCTGCGACACTAGCGTTCTGTCCCCCCCCCCCCCTTTTTGTTCTGATGATGAGCGTTCGCTCGAAACGTCAATCGTCGGCTTCCAAAACACTTCCCCCATAGGTACACCAGTCCTGCTTTTTTACTCATGTGTTCTGTGTACCCGGCAGCCCATCTTATATTTACGATTAGCAACCTCTGCGAGTGACTTACAATGAGTCAGGTGTGTAAATCCGGAGCGTTTCGTTCATCGCAGCCTCCAGGTACTGCAAGGACTGCAACTTTTCGTAGGTCACCTCGTCCTGCACAAAATACATGAGACGGAAATCTTAACACTTCCATATACTGAGTGCCCTATACGACGCTCCCATCGTGGTAATTTATGCGTTGAATAACAAAAATAATATGTAGGGTGCTTCCATCTCAACTCAGGCAGGGTGGTCCGGACACCATCACATATTTTCTATCGCAAAACGCATACACACAGGAGCAATAAATATTTTGGCTCTATGTGTTGTGGTCCGCCAGAAAAAAAAAACAAAAAAAAACGAAATAAATGGACTCGGCGGCGGAGCTTTCTAACGGAGCGACTTTAACATTTTATTCCTCGCCAGAGGACGGTCCAAAACTATAGATCTTCTTTCCGCAGTATGTCAGGTACAACGGCTTGCAGCCTGCGTAAACAGAACAGGTCAATTCTGTTTTGATATTCAATTAAAAATCGCCAAAGTTGCCATAAAGTTAAGATTTTTGTCGTATTTGTCTTTACGCTGTACTCCTCCTATGTAGGCCATCGAGATATATGAAGTACCGGCGTGTAGGTCGAAGCATGCTCTTTAAATTGATATTCAATTTGCATGTCTGTACTTTGTCCTCTTTCTGCGAGACGGTGTAGAGTACAGCTATGCTCTCAAAAATTGGGATTTTTGGACTCTCGTTTCTCGAAAACCCCACCTCCGATTTCCTTCATTTTTTGTAGTACATTTGTACGCAAAATAGAAGGTTCCCTCTCAACACGACTCGGAATAGCGCGCAACAAACGTGGTGTGTGGAGCACACGATATACATCTCGTTCGGCAGAACCACGCCAGAGAGTTAACAGGATGAAAGATGAAAGTCACTGAAAAGGTTAGCTAGCTGTAGGACTCGAACCCACATCTTCTAGATTGCCGGTCCAGGGTTCTACCAATTGAGCTAAGCTAACACGCCTTCCCAGCGACTTCCAGGGTGCGTCATCTGAAGGGACAAACGAGCCACTCTCTCTCACTCATCCTCCTTTCACTCTTACATTTTTGCTCACTCATACACACATTCATACGATGGGATCGACGCAGGCGGCAACTGTTGAACATGAAAGGGGTTCGAGTCCTACAGCTAGCTAACCTTTTCAGTGACTTTCATCTTTCATCGTTAATTTCTTAGGCAAATTGAGGCTTTGTATGTATTTGTCCCTTCTATGTTGTTCCAGCCTCAGAACATCATTTCTTTCAAGTTAACAGGATCACTGGCAGTCTTCTATTGCCGATATCTCCAGCCTTGAATGACAGAGCTCAGGATGCCGACATACCGCAAATCGTGTGCTAGCAATATACTTTGAGCCTTTCTGACTCGTTTTTCTCACAGTCTAATCTCAGAACCGTGCATGTGAAGTTCAGCAACGTTCTGAGTCGGTGGCTTGTGTTACCGACATGAACATTAAATGAACTGTAAAGTGAAAGTTGACACCCCTGTTTCTGTGTGCGACCTGGTAGTGTTTGCCTGTGTGATGCCTCACATAGGGCCTAAGCACTCAAGGCGCGTTAATTATTACACAGCATAAATTAGAAAAATTAAATCGGACGGTAGGTTGCGCCCCGCAACAGCTAAAAAAGTCATGATGGGAGTACTCCCGTCACGTGATACCTAAGTAATACACAATGAACTTATGACCGGCTACTAATCTCCAATAAACACTACTTTTAGAATCACAATAATTACTGGGACAATTCTTCAAAATGTCGAAGAAACAGTATCCCAAAATACTGTCAGGGCGGTCAGCGCCCTCTGTTTGCTCTCCTCCCAACCATTGGTCAAGCGCTTGGTCAAGACATTCGTGAGCCACGCCGTATTTGCTCAACCCATTTCTCTGACGAGTCGTACGAAATGGTAGCAGCGGACAGTCGAAAACTTCTCAAACGGACCGCAGTCCCGACACCAGTGTTTCACCTTGTGACGTCTGACGACGCGAACACCAGTGCACACGAGGTATGTATTTACCGACACACAGGTATAATACATAAATGTGGTTCACTTCAAATTCAAATCATTTTTGTGATGCCTACGCTGCGTAATGTACCAAACGCAATATCCCCCTTCCCCTGGGGAGCACTGAGCTCTCGCAGGAGATTATAAGTGTCAACTAAATTATGTGCTATAGATACTGCCCGTATTCTTCATTCATATCATCGACACAGGCTTCCATCGTGACTGACAAGAATGTGAAACTCGGAAGTAAATGCGTACAAACGCATGATTTACCGTCAATACCTCTCAACCTTTATCCAGTGATTAATTCAACACCTATTGTCCGTACACACTCATGCTCACAGGTGGGTCAAGCTCTTGTTTTGATGAACATTTTAAAGGGACCGAAAAGTGAATATAAACCGATCGAAACTTTATGTTCTGCGAAAAGCTTGAACATTCAAAAGTTCAAATATCAAAGAACTCCGCTGAAATCGCTGTAGTTTTTCTGTAATCGAATTTTCCATAATTGCATGTCCAGGGACCTAGTAGGAAACCTAGTAGGAAAGTAGTCTGTCAACAGTTGCATGACCCCGCGCCATCTGTCGAGGACGCATGTAATACGCGCACTTCCGGGCGCTAATCCGGCGAAAACGAAAATGGCAGTGGGCATTTGTGACCACTTTCTACGTCGAGAATGTCGAGCCTCTTGAACATGAGTGCGCTGCAATTCCGCATTCGAGAACTGTCGCTCACACAGAACTGTTGTTCGTGCGTTAGCGTGGTGGAAAGTGTGTTCTTCGCAGCAGAAGATTCCTCGTCCAGAGATTAGTCGGAGTCACATTCGTCCTCAGCAGTAGCTCACCGTGCCGTGAACATGGACTGCTTTGTGAAATTTCCAGGTATCAGGGAGAAGCACTTGTGTAAGCCGAAACAAGCGCTGTTTTTTCGTCGTGCAGGTGTTCATGTGTGAAATGCAAACCGACGGATACTACGGTTTTTGCTGCCGAGAGGAAGAGAATGCGTGTGGAAGGCAGACGGACAATTGCATCAGAACTAACAAATATTTCGAAATACTGTGCCTTGACACCGAAGTACTGCGAGTGTCTTTTACAGGCATCCTAGAAACCGAAGAGCATGGCAACGTCACGGCAGCGCCGTGTGGTCTTTACGCGCTGCTTGAACGACAAACTGGACAGAAAACCCTTATTTCTGCAGGAAATTCTGTTATACCAACCGTCTTCCATTCACAAGAAGGATATGGGGTGCTCCGAGAAAATACAATAGAAAGTACTCCACTGGATCTCGATCTGCGTCATGCATGCAATTAGTGATGCTTTCCCATCAGTGCGCAGACTTGTAGAAATGTTGATGTCAGCATATTTTCATTTCGTGCTTGCTACAAATTTTTCCTCATTGTTTTTTCTTTGCTGTCACAGCATATTATGTATAATTACTAGTTTGTTCCTGGAGGGTTAAGTAACCTGTGGGCATAGATGTATTTGTAGGTTATACTCATATGTCTCAATTGTATATGTGAGTAGTAAGTAAGATAATTTTCATCAGTGTCATTCAGCTGAACTGTGTTCATAACCTTTTAGTATCTTAGTGACCCCGTTTCCAAATGTCAATTAATATTTGAACCAAGATTGGGATTTAACACTTAATTAACTCTGTTTTTCTAAACGGAGTACTTGTAACTGATTCATTATCACGTCACCAACTAGCATTTGTAAAGAAGGACTTGAGGACTGACTTCAATTATTATTAACCCTTGATCTGGGTTCAAAGTTAACTATGCACCATTGGTGTGCATAGTACTCCAAATTGGCTAAATAATTTATTGCATAAGTTCTCTGTTACTGTAATTGAGATGTACTTTTGTAAAGTACTTTTGACAGTCCTGCAAATTGAAACTGGCTTCAGTGTACACTACAAATGCATCGTAACATTTCATTGAAATATAATATAAGAGCAGAAGCAACGTTTTGTCACAACTCAAACTATATATTTCTTTTTTATTGTCCAGGGATTTAGGAAACAGAATAGGACTTTCTGCCCTCTGATGTTTTGACGTACTTGATAGAGTTGTAAAACCTGCAACAAAATAAACAAGATACGTATAAACAGTTTTGTCTTTTGCTTTTCAATTTAAAAATCTAGTTATATTTTACCAATTGTTCACATTTTTTATTTTCTGTTGGTGAAAAGATTACAGGAACAATAATGCTGCAGATCAAACAATGACCTGTCATCTTGATGAAGATGAGAACATTTCTTCAGGCATGCTAAGTGAGACAAAAGAAATGTACAATGAAGGTTGTACAAAAACAGCAAATCTCCGTCGACTAAAACTTTATATATGTGGATGTTACCACATCGTGTAACGAAAGGAAAGTTACGTAGCAAGCGAGCTGGTGGTGACGATCCATGACTTGAAAACCCGAGACGAGGTAGGGACTGTGAACAACACTGTGAAACAACTGTGAACCCTTATGGAATCGAACAATGGTGCTGGCCAGGGAAGCTGACCTTCATAGAAGGCTCCTTCGAGAAACCCTTTGTATCCTCAGTTATGGGCAGGGTGTCGAACCGAACCCGAACCCGAACCGAAAACCGTACCCGAACCGTTATTTTTGCCGGAACCGAACCCGAACCCGAACCGAAATTTTCATGACACTGTTGAACCCGAACCGGAGCAGAACCGTAAAAAATAATAGCGGTAACCGGTTCGCAACAAAACGGTTCGGACATAAAAGAAGTCAGCATAAGAGTTCCTCTCTATCCCCGAACGAAGACACATTGGTATCATCATCACGCGCCTATATCATGGATTTCAGAAATTTTCACCTAGCAGTGAGACGACGACGTGTTTCGTCGTATACTTTCAGCGTCGTAGTGAAGTATACTTTCAGCGTCTTTTTAACATGTTGAAGCGCAGTTGTCCTTGTGAGCGCCGCGGCTAGCGCCCCACGCACGCGGTGCGGCATCTACTCTTCAGAGACGAGGTGCCACGCGGACGAATGAAACAGGAATGGAGTAGGCCAGTTATGTAGCTCTACAAGCCGAATATACGATCAAATAAGCGCCCAAGATTTCCCGTTACACGTGAGCAGTACAAATTAAACAAGTCAGAAACATGAGAAGTGGAGAAGGAGCGTACGCAGAACGGTGCCTGTTTGATTGGTCGTGGCTTGTAAAGTAAATGTGGTTCTCCTTATCGGTAGTGCAGTTGTGTCGTGACATATTGCCTTTGTGTTGTGGATTAACTAGTACACTGCTGTGAGCTCGGACAGAGTAATGCTGGCAGGCTTAATTTCGACATGCTTCAGTACGGTTTCAGATCGATTCACGTTGCGAAGGCAGTGTGCCGGCTAGTACAGTCGTCTATGTTACGCTGTCCATCTTATTAGGGTTTCCTTTAAGTGTATCTTGCTGGCACTGTGCGTGTGAAAAAAGAGATTTTGGGAACAGAAAGTAGCAGGACTACACCGCTTCAACAGCGTGGACTCTATTTGCAATAAGTGTTCATCCATTCCTCATTTCTCTCGCTAAAGGGCTACCTCACCGCTAGAGACGTCAATGCAGACAACAGCAGTAAGCTATTAGCCACGCATTTCCTGATAAAAGCTGTTTTATGGAACATATAAAATGGAAGCGTTGAACCGGTTCGGGGCTGCGAACCGGTTTGCGAACCGGTTCGATTCTTGGCGTGGCCGAACCGGAACGAAATCAAAACAACGTGAACCCGAACCCGAACCGAACCCGTATTTTTTGCGGTTCGACACCCTGGTTATGGGAACTGTGTCAGCAAAGCTTCTTTGACCTTGTCTCCCGCTTTGAAGAACCTATTAGCTAACCCCCACTCTCCCACCTAGTGTCTATTTAAATATTGTTGTGCAATAAACCTGTCAGTTGAGTTTGAGACCGCGTGTTTGTGTTTGTCTGTTATGGTCCCTACCTCGTCTCGGGTTTTCAAGTCATGAAACATCGTGTAGTTTCTATCCAAAAGTAGGACTAGGCAAGGTTGTTTGGTGGTAGTTGGTAGGTTGTCGGCATGTTGATGTGCTATACCGTTATAGCACATCAATATAGATGAGGGGGAAACACAGTAGACAGTGTGATGGCTGCAAACTCAAGTGAAGATTTATTCACCAGAACAAGCAACCGAAAGCATAAGTAGAGAAAGGCAGTGCCCATGCAGTGTATTGTTAACCAAACTAATCTCTGAGAAGGTAGAATCGGAAGAGCAATAAAGAGAAATGACAGTTGCGTCCGAGATAGGGGAACTCTGCAAATTTAGGACGAATATGATGTGGCAACCTTGCATGGCTCACTACAGCTCTGACACACATTGAACAATTCCAGTAGTGGGGCTTCAAAGACAATGAACGTTCGCCGTTTCATTGGGCATTCAAGTGTAGAGGATGCATCTCTAGAAAATTAATTAGCATCCCTTTAGTCATAAAGTCATAACTACACCTCAACAGGAAGTATTCTTGTACCCATCAAACAAGCTAGTAATACTCATCGGTTTCTTCTCCTATTGTTGACGTCATACTAATGTTCTGCACCTGTCCAAAGACTCAAAACAATGTCACAAAGTCTGCAACACGTAACAAATCTAGTGCTTCCATCTGTGGACTTTGCATACCTGCTTTCAGATATTTGTGTCATGTCAACTTGAGTGCCTGGATCACACACACACGAAGCAGTCTTGCGCCACTTTTCAACACTGGAAGGCCCCTAAAATTAGATTTGTTGATGTTGACAATGTTGAGTACGTGACAAGTAGGATAACATAAGTTAAATGGAATACGTCATCGCTATATATTATAATTTATACATGTGTGACGCCTGTACATACCTAAGACGCTGTGTTGAACTCGTCACCTCGGTGAACCAAAATCACTGGATACTGAGCATCAGTGTGCTTCGTTACGTCTTCGCGATTCGCCTTCTACGGGATATTCGTAGTCATCGGCAGCAAAATGAGCTCAGCACACACGACACAACTGCTACATCTAATAACCGAGAACCACGTTCGTTTTCGCGCACTCTCCTGTTGAATCTCGTGGTAGAAAACGCCCGCCGCCGATGATGAACGAACATGATTTTTGCATCCCCGAACACCAAAACTACACCAGGCATATGTAGGTCTCTCGAATAATTGACACAACAGCCACGAACATGTCATTCACTTATACTTCCTGCATCGCGCGACCAACATGACCACCCACGACGTAAACAATAAACGCGATAACACAGATGGCCTTGCAGATGGCGCGGCGGATCGTAGCTGGTAGCGGCGAACTAGCTGACTGCTTTATTAACGTATAAACTATGGAAGTGAGTGTCATTTTTAAAATGGCGTTTAGCTGTAAGATAATGTGCGTCAACTTTGTTCTCTACAAAATTAACTCTCACGTGGTAAGGGTTGACCAATCCCTGGGAGCCCTGGACCCGAAACCCCAGTTGCTCTTTTTCGCCGTTCGCTGGCAGCACCGTCCATGTTCCGACAATCTTCAAAATATTTATACGTAAAAAATATGCCGAATTGAGAAGTAATGCTTTCTGTGTGTTATCAAACAACGACGTTGTGCACGATAGTGGGTAAAAATATGGGGGTTATTTTTAACTTTTCGGTCCCTTTAACTTCTGCATTCCTTGCAGCTGCATGATATGACAATATGTGCACCACTGGTGGAACCAGCTGTTGAGTCATTCTGGAAATTTAAGAAACAACAGTTTTGAAGGGCCTGCTGATACAAGTTTGGATGTACTAAAAGCTCTTCTACTTTGCAGTGTTGTGCCCTCTGCTTCACCAGACCGGAAGAACATCCGGTGCATCTCACTAAGTGGGCACAGATGTTCGCGTCGCGTTTCTCACCACAAAAGCCAAGTGCCCAAGTGAACACAATTTATCTTGGACACGTCAGCCAGAAGTGAACAAGATGGCTGCGGGGAACATCTTGCTGTCTGGCACAATCCTTTTCAATGGGACCAATGCAGCCAAGGTGTGAATTCATAGCGCCTTATGTTTTCACAGATTCAAATGACACCTTGTAGTATTTGCTGTTGACCAGGTTCCCTGGTTACTCGAGCTGATTAATATTAAAGTCACCTCAACAGACCTCACCTACAACACCTACCAGAAAGGTCACAGGCTCCCTTTCGCGACACAGGTAGGATTATCAGAACTCACGGCCATAAGAGACTGAAACATTCAAATAATCTTAACACAAGCTTTCGAATAGCTTTCGAAACACAAGCTTTCGAATAGAGTCCATCCTTCATTAGGCATGATACAGACACACATGGTACATATATTTATACTGATGTACATTAGAGAAAGGGAACAAAGAAGGTACTGAGGAGAAAATCCAAATTCTTGTTAGAAAGTAATGAGGCTACGAAAAAATAATACAAAACAAGGCACACAGGCTTCGCGGAGTTGAGTTTTCTGTTATAATAATTCTATCTGCAACAATGACATAAAAGGTACATGTAGTAAAAGGTAAAAAGAACAAGCTTGTACAATTGCAATTGCCATGCTCGGGAATGCTTAGTGGCCATGTAGTCCACAAGAGGATGTTGTAACAGAGGGTTAAGAAAAAGCTTGAAGCTGCAGTCAAGTCCTGTGCATGTGCTGAGCTAAACCCGTGGATGCAGCATACTTGTAACCGCCTTTACAGGTGTAGTTCAAATTCTGAGGGAAATGCAGAGCTTCCGCATAGCATGTGGAGAAGTATGAGCTTACGTATATAAATGAGCTGTCATTCAGGAAACAGTGTATACAAGCTTCGAGATAATGTGTCTAGGTTTGACCTGGCACGCTTTCAACATCCATGACAGCCATGAGGGACCGTGCTTCGATGTAAAGAGCATAGGGAAGACACTTTGCTATGGCTATATATTATCTTCGCAGAGGATGTAGATCACCTCCTGAGTGAAACACCAACAACTTGCAAGGATGTGAGCTACGGTGAAACAGTAGCGGGCTGCAAAATGCCCGAGCCCGCACCAATGACTGCAATTGGACTGGTATGAGGGAAAACATGGGAAATTTATAATAAGAAATTGAGAAAGTGTTGTAAAGATGAATGTGCACAGAAAAGGTCTAAATTTTTGTCTGCGATAGGGATGCCTCTGAAAAGAAGCCTCTGTTGATGTCATTCGCATGACCCCACCTGAGGCCTTATACTGATAAAGTCATGAACTCGAGATGTTTTATAGGCAAGGTGATAGCCTGTGTTCTCTCAGAGCTTGTGGACTGGAACGTGTTTGTGGCAAACACCTGTGCACTGAACAGAAGGAGAAAAAAAGCATACATACATTGCGTTACTGATAGGTGCGAGGTAGCACTTGCAAATTGATATGAAGACAGTATGGGGATGTTCTCCTCCATTGTTTGCTTGTTTACTGCAATCACTTGTATGCTCATTCACAAACACAGTGATCAATAAAGCAACATTACAAGCTTTGATGTCTGTAGAATGTATTTTACTGTGTAGTGCCTGTCTGGTTATCCCAGAATGGTATATGGCAGATCTCTATTGTGCATGACTGTTGTGATCAAGCAGTGTTCACGACCAAACAATCTAGTGTACCTCTGTCAAGATGGGAGGCATTCAATGCTGCCTACAAGCACCTGAAAGAAAAGTGAGAGCTTCATCTCAGTGAAAGCGAATAAACATATACATGGTCAGACAGCACCTACTGCATCACACGTCAAAAAGGCAAAAACCTTTGTATGCTTCAGAAGGAAAGTTTTCCCTTACGGCATAGTACAGCACATGCTTTGAGGACTTTTCTGCAGTGCTTTCCTAATGGTCCCAAGAGCCACCTGGTAAACTGTTTGTAGGCAACGTACCGAAACTTCCTGCATGTACCATGGACAGCGTAAAATTATGATATGTAACTTTACTAATAACAAACTGAAGGCACACATGAATGAACTCACTTTGCTGTTCCTGATAACAGCGTACTCGTCGCTTTCTCTCACGTAGCAGTAAGATACCTGGAACAACTCAGCCTTCAGCCACAGTATTTCAAAGTAAAGATTTCTTGAAATGCAACCGCGCTGCTTCAGTAACGTCTCATTTCGCGGCAACAAAGGCATTCTTCTGCCGTCGGCATCGACACGCATTTGCCGCAAGGACACTTGAACTGAAAGAGCAATGCCATATCTCTGCTGCGACGCTGTCAACATTTTCATTACACATGAGTGTTTCCCACGGCGGCCACGTGACTGCAATGACGGTAATTCATCCTGCGGATGATGTCGTGTCATGCTGCGTCTGCCGCGTGCACTCGTAAGAACAGAAGTCTTGCGGGTGCGACTGCTGGACTATCGCAAGCTCGAGGGCATTCAAGTTTGGAAAAATCGACATCGCACGATGTGAACCTCAAAACAACATTACGCCTTCGCCACAGACCGGGAGGCGGATTACAAAGGCGAGACTAGCCGTAGCCGACACGAGACAACCCAGTGTTGTTGCTGAGGGAGTACTGAGCTTTGCGCTCGAATGCAATCTTTGAAATTCTATTACTCAAAGAAAAAAGGGATTCAAAAATAAATATTTTGTAACTGAGATGTACTCTTCCTAGGCTTTCATAAAATCATAAGATAACCCTGGGTTGAAATTCACTTTACAGTTCCTTTAAGTACAGTACGGATCGCGTGTACTCTGCCGACTATGCGGTGCTATGGTAGCCAAACTCAGCCAAAAAATCGAGACGACTACGATTTTGTTTTTAGAAGCAAGTTCCCTAGAAACATACCGGGCCTCAAAAATGGGAGAATGGAAGACAGTGCGGGCGGCCGTCGAAATCCAGTCTTGGCATGTGGACTAAAAAAGTGGAAGGAGATGGACGCGTCACTGTCAAGATGTCCAGAGTTTCCGAGGAACAGCCAGAGTAGAAAAGTAGAGTAGAAAATTAACGGCGGCGTCCAGCCACGTTATACCTACCAAGTTACGTGATCTGTATTGTCGTGTTTCTGGAAGATACTGTATACAAATAAACTAGCTCTTGACAACTCAGTGCTTGAAACGTGTATAGTTCTGTTTTACTGCACGCGATTGTTACATCTTGATGGTGTAAGGGTTCAAGGCATCAAGCTGCCCGGCATTCCCAATTTGCTGCGTGCTACCTTGAATTGTGCTGAAAGGGAACCTTCCGTTTCGCGGAAACATGTAGGTCATAGCCTGGACTGTCAGTACAAAATGTGAAGGCGATCGGAGGTGGGTTTTTTGAGAAACGAATGGCCAAAAATTTCTTTTTTCGGTAGCATGGCTGTACTCTACACAGCCTTGACGAGGGGGGGGGGGGAGGTACAGGCATGCAAATTTGACATCAATTTAAAGAGCACGCGTCCATCTCCTTCCACTTTTCTAGTCCACATGCGGCAAGACTGGATTCCAAAGGCCGCTGGCACTGCCATCCATTCTTCCTCCTTCGAGGCCCGGCATGTTTCAGAGAACTTGCTTCTAATAACAAAAGGGTCTCTCGATAGTTTGGCTTAAGATGGCTACCATTGCACCGCATAGTCGGCACAGTACACGCGATCCCTACTGTACTTGGTGTTCATGTCGGAAACAGAAGTCACCAACTCAGAACGTCGCTGAACTTCATGTGAACGGCATTGAAATTCGACTGTGGGAAAAACGAGTCAGAAAGACTCAAAGTATATTGCTAGCACGCGATTTGCGGTAGGTCGGCATCCTGAGCTCTCTCATTCAAGGCCGAAGACGTCGGAAATAGCAGACGCCAATAATCCTGTTAACTCTCTTGCGTGGTTCTGCCGGACGAGATGTATATCGTGTGCTCCGCACACCACGTTTGTTGCGCGCTATTCCGAGTCGTGTTGATAGGGAACCTTCCATTTTGCGTACACACGTAGGCCTGGGCTATATAACTACAAAATATGAAGGAAATTGGAGGGGGGGGGTTTTGAGAAACGAGAGACCAAAAAACCCAATTTTTGAGAGCAGCGCTGTACTCTACACCGTCTCGCCGAAAGGGGGCAAGGCACAGACATGCGAATTTGACATCAATTCAAAGACCACGCTTCGACCTACACGGCGGTGACTTCATATATCTCGACGGCGTGCATAGGGAGGGTACAATGTAAAGACAAATACGACAAAAATCTGAAATTTGTGGCAACTTTGGCGATTTTTAATTGAATATCAAAACAGAATTGACCCGTTCTGTTTACGCAGGCTGAAAGCCGTTGTACCTGACATATCGCGCAAAAAAAATCTATAGTTTGGGACCGTCCGCTGGTGAGGAATAAAATGTCAAAGTTGCTCCACCAGAAAGCTCCGCCGCCGAGTCAATTTCTTTCGGATTCTTTTTTTTTGTTTTTGCGGATTACAACACACAGAGCCAAAATATTTATTGCTCCTGTGTGCATGCATGTTGCGGTACAATATATATTTTTTCAACGGAAATCGGTGATGGTGTCAGGACCATCCTGCCTGAGTTAAGATGGAATCACCCGTATAGTACCAGCTATGCTGCCAATAGCCGACATGCGATACTTTTTTCTGATTGTTAATTACCTTATCTAGACATTGCACTTCCCCACAGCAGTGGGCATGCCGTAACAAGATTATTCTTTTGTATGACGCAGTTAACGGTTAACGATATAGCAATTTTTGAGAGCACTTCTGTTATAATACGGATGGTGACGTCTCAGGAGCGTCGGTCGACCCTATTGGATCTCATAAATGCGTGAACTCTCTCACTGCCGCTGTATGGGTAGCATCACTGACGGTAGAGGAACGTTGTGTCGTCACAGTGGTGCCACTGTCGGTATTTGCAGAAGCGATGTTGTACTCGTGTATGTGTTTTACTGTAGAGCCGGGGCTGTAGGTGCACCTCGCCGCGTCAATCGTCTTGTACGTTAATCTGATACAACTTAGGAAGACCTATCACAACCCATTTAGAGCCACACATCATAAATGTTTCTCCATCAGCCACACCGTGCCAAAGCTTAAACCAGAGGACATACACGATGGCCGTACTTTTCCGATGACACGGTCGATTTCTTCGATGACCTTTTCTTGATGCTCCGGATGCAGAACTAGGTTGTAGAACTGGTAGACGAGGGTTGAAGCTATTGTGTCACTCCCGCCGATCAGTAGAGTGAACACTTGAGCCACAGCGTCGTCCATGGAAAAGCCTAGAACACAAAAAGGCACATAGAATACGATATTGCTGCTTTCCTGGTTAGTATATAGGCTTACCGAATTTACTTAGGCACTATTTACTCGTTAAATTTTTTTACGAGCTGTTATACTTGGAGGTGGCATTAAAACAGGAAAATAAAATAAATCAAAGCAGAATTATTTAACAATTTATTGTTAACGAAGAATTGACCAGAACAGGAAATGCGGCTCTCCGTTTGGTCCGCCACGAGAGAACGGTTCGTATTATACAGAGTGTCTTTTTTTAGGCGCTACAGATTTTTCATAAAAAACTGTAAGCGCTACAGACATGTTATTTTCACTTCTATCATCTCTGGGCCGGCGGACGTTCTTGGCAATATGTTGCTCGACCATCAAATGACTAATTATCTAAAAATCGTTAATTACCTTTTTAATTATAAAAGCTACGATGTTGACTCAATAAGAACATCTGTTCCTTTCGGTGACCTGATATCGTAGCCGTTTTCAGAACAAAAATCCGTTCGGTAGATCGTCCGCAATAAATTCGTGAAGGAACACCATTTCTTTCTTTATTTTGTTCATTGCGCATCTTCGGAGACGCGTCTTTCCTTCACCCCCAATGTGAAATGGTGAAGGAGCCTCATGCGTCAAAGATGCCGCCACAGTGCCGCCTTATGCGTCGAAGATGAGCTTTGACTTGCGGAAACAACACCAAAACACATGTATCGGGTGATGCTATTGGAACTGCCCTTATCTTGAGTTGCATTTTCTGTCAACCTTTTCCCAAAACGCAAGAGGCGACAGTGTGCTCTTTCACCCTCTCACATTGGGGGTAAAGGAAAGACGGGTCTCCCAAGATGCGCAATGAACAAAATAACGAAAACAATGGTCTTCCTTCACGAATTTTTTTGCGGACGATCTGCCGAACGGATTTTTGTTCTGAAAACGGCTACAATATCAGGTCACCGAAAGGAACAGATGTTCTCATTGGGACAACTTTGTAGCTTTTATAATTAAAAAGGTAAGTAACGATTTTTAGGTAATTAGTTATTTGACCGTCGAGCAACATATGGCCAAGAGCGTCCGCCGGCCCAGAGATGAGAGAAGTGAAAACAGCGTATCTATAGCGCTTATAGTTTTTGATGAAAAATCTGTATCGCCTAAAAAACACGCAGACACCCTGAATGATTACGACACCCTGTATAATTACGACACAGTTACGCAGGCATTCAGCTGTTGGGGACTGACTCAGACTGTCGTGCTTAACTGTCGTTGAGCCCCGAATGTTGTATGAGAGTTGGAATTCCACCGAATGTGTGTGATACCAGTATCTGTTGCCTTTTCGGGCTTTTTTTGTCTTTCTAGCACGCGCATATTTTTCTTTTTTTTTTTCGGGGAGGGGAAGTGTTGTAAGATTTTTTGCGTAGTTGAGGGGGTACTGAGAAATTCCTGACTGGTAGTGCCAGCCGCCAACGGTTTTTGCTGTCTGTACCTGTTCCAAAATACCTTTTATGTTTCCTCTTTCGCGGGACGCATTGCTGTTCTGTAGTTGCCTTTTCATTTTTCATTCTTTTCAGTACGGGGACGCCGTATTATGCTTTCCTGGTTATCATAATAGAGGGTTTTAGTGTACCGTACGCTACTGCCTTTGCGTACGTAAGGGATAGCGTTGGTGGCTTTGCACACGCGCAAACCCCAAAGAGAGCATCGCAGTGCCCAGAACCACCACCTTATCCCTTGCGTACGAAAAGGCGATAGTGTACGATGCACTAAAACTCACTAATATCGTTGTGATACCAAGTGAGTGATCGGAGACCGAGTGAGGGTCTCCTGTTTGAGAGTCGTGTTGTGTCGCTACCGTGTGTTAAAGTAGCACAGGAGTCATTTTCAACGCCCTGCTTTCTTTCCGTAAAACTGTTAAGCATGCCGGTAAAATGCACCATGAGAAGTAATTCGCCAACACGATGTCAGAATTAACGCAGAAATCGAATTTAACGTTCGCCGCAAAAAGCGACCGCGTGGAGAGCAGTACCAACCTCCGATCTTGCGCTGAAGGCATACTGCTTCGTGGTTCGCTGTTTGATGCGGTCGAATAACTTTAATAATAAATATACAATTTTGGTGGAGCCGTTCTTGTCGAGGCTGTTACAAAAATATTTCCAGTCTTTCCTTCGTTTTGGGCTTTCCTGGCATCGCGAATATCCGATGGTGGTTTTCCGCGCTCGTCTCTCGGCTCGTCGACGCAGCGCTCGCAGTCGTTCGTATTCACCGTTCACGTACATGGACAGGGACCCTGAAAGCCTGGGTAGCGTCCGTGAGCCGTTGCTGAATAATCCATGTGAAGTCTTGTTGTTCCATGAAGTATTGTTGTTCCAAATCCATGTCGTTGGCCAAATCGGGAGTCGCTGATTCCAGGGCCCCATCAAAGCGGCCCTGGTTGGTCTTGAGCACAGTGTGCTGCTTCTTCTGCTCTCTTGTGCCAAGCATGGTTGTCAATAGCGGCAGGTGGTCACTTCCATCAGACTCGACGTCCGTGACATAGCTCGTGATACTCATAAGCGATCGCGAAGTGATGCACAAGTCGAGCACGGAGTGTGTACGCGCGTACGTGGGCTGGAAATCGTTCACCGCACACAGTTGCAGCTCATCAATGAAGTCTTCAATTTGTTGTCCTCGTCTATCGGTCGCCTTACTTCCCCAGATGATATCGTGGCTGTTAAAATCCCCGCAAAGGACGTACGGCTCCGGAACTTTTCGTATTTCCGTCACAAAGGCGCCCATGGCAATGCTGGTCCTGGGTTCGATGTGTATACTCACAACTGTGATGTCTTTGTTCACAATGCGTACTCGGGCGGGAAATAATTCGGCGCTGCCGGTGCTGGCAGGGGCGAGAACATTATCAGGGTTACAGCATTTCACAAGCAGTGCGGCTCTGCTGGGGCCAGTGGGTCTGTTGGATACTTAAAACATATAGTCTGCAACAAAAAAGGAAGCGAGAAAGCGTCCTTCCTAGATACAGGTAATGGAAAATCCATGTCTAGAGATAAATTTCGTAAAATTGGCTATCTTGCTGTGTATCCAGCAGCAGTTCCATTGGAACACTGTGGTCTGTTTATACTGCTGAGAACTACTGACCATAATTGAAGCTGGACAACAGGCTAGAAAGGGTCGGTTCGAATGCCACTACATCACGCACTTCAGGAATCTTACGAGCGTTAGGGACAGCGGCTATCATGGCTCAAAGAGTAGTCGGCAGCAGGGGTAAGTTGGCCAATACCAGTTGCATGCCATGCGGCAGTGGTGGTGCAAGAAGTTGTCCCCCTTCCGGAAAATCGAACCTTCGTTGATGGAGGTTTTTTGTGCGTAAGGGTTGTGGAACTTTTCCGCGTGACGACTGACTCGGCTAGATGTCCCGCACCCTATTAGCGAAATGAGCAGGTTTCCGCGCCTGCTTTTACCAGACAGGCTAGGTTGATCGGGCATGCCACAGACGCGGGCCTCCTATTCAGCACAGATCCTTGCTTCGCAGCTGCAGGGAGGGGAGGGAACGCCTTGTGAGTCCGCGGTGGAACAAGTGGTGGCTGAAGTTTCGGCAGTGGCTTCAGTTGCGGTTCAACCATAGTAGGGTTGATGGAGCCGCTGCGCGTGGGCTTGTCCACGCAGACAACGCAGGCATCGAGCGGTCTGCCTACCTAGGCTGGCGGCACGTTGGTCGTTGCCCGAGAACAGCATCATTGTACCATTCGAGCGTCCGCGTTGAATACGCCTCGTGCACAGACTAAAGGTGGCGCTTTGCGCGGCCACGTAGCGGTGGGAAAGCGAACTTTTTGTGTGAGTCGTCCAATATCGAAACTAGTCAAAAGTGTATGTGGCGGGCGTCATGAACATCGAAATTGTGTGAATCGGTTGTGTAACTTTGTGGATTTCAATCGCTTTGAACTCCGAACGACTACTTTCGGTCCTCAGCGGTCATAAGACTATAAGGCATAAGACTATATGCAGAAGCAGGCATGTGAGCGTTATTACAATTGTTTTAGCTTTTCATCGTGAACACCGCACTTGCGTATGTTTTCTTTTATACTTTTTTACAGCAACCTTGCAAATGTTGCACCTACAGCGGATGCAGAATTCTAATTAGCTGAGTTGGAAAAAGCGACAAGGTCCAAGCTAGTTGGAAGTTCTTGTCTGAATGGAGAACACACATCACAACATCACTCAACACAACACGAACGATATACGGTCTGATTATGGCAACCAATTAGGCTCATTGGCATAAACGAAGACAGACAGAATCCACGGAGTAGCTTATTTTGTGACGCATACGTTTGACGGCCGACATTCATCTTCTCCTCATGTCCACTTCGTGTGGATTTGGCGGGAAACTCTAGAGTGTGGAAACTCTAGTATGTCTCCCGATATGTTAAAATTGGGAGACATAGTTTTTTTTTAAATTAACATTGATGTTAATGAACAATAAAAGCTGCACGCCATTCAATGAGGAACATGAAAGCGATTACAATCGCTGCACCGGTTGTACTGAGCGCAATGCGTCTGTTCCTCCTGTTCCTCTCTCTCTCTCTCTTTTGTGCAGTACAGAGAAAGCGATGTCTTGCAGATATGTCGGGAAAATGGTACCCGCATTCTTTTATAACAGGACGGATTACAGGGGAGTAAGCAAAGAGGCACGTTACCTTCTGTATTCGTACCAATAAAATAAAGCACACATAAACGCTTTACACCGTGAGCTCACTAGCCTTGCTCCGCGACCTCACACTCTCTGCACGGGGGGTCGTTGGGTGCAGTTCCTAATTCAACCTGGATGCTAGTGTTTTCCTATTGTTGGTCACACAGGTTTTACAGTTGTTCTGTCATACTTTCTATGTCGATGAACCGTATCTCTAGCGGAGTTGTAAAGTCAATGCAACAACGAATGAGAAGACGACAGCTTTTATTGTCCATAAATATCACCACGGAAAAGATGCAGGGGACAACTGTAAAGCTCATGTCTCCCTTTTCTTTTTACATTCAAGCACGCGTGTCTGACCACCAGTAGAAAAATAGTAGCATCTAGCGAACGATATCGCTAGCGATCTAGTGCAGCGAATGATGTCGCTTTTATGTTACTCATTGAATGTCGTGCAGATTTTATTATCTACTAACAGATGAAAAAGGTCTATGCCTCATTTTTATTTTTCAACAAATGGGGAGAGCAAATGGTAACACTCGGTCGGCTGTGACGTGTTTCGTCAGTTACCCCATCCGCACCCCTGTATTTTTGGGCGCAGGAGCCTGGGGGACCATTTTTCTGCCTACACAACCAGGGACCTTTTTTTTTCATACCCCGCATTATCATACGTTTTTGTGCACCCAATGACGCAACAGTTTGTGCGGTACGGCATTACCTTTAGCAGCTATCAATTCAGGCGCGGGGTCACCGAAGCAAGGTGACGATTGAAAGCGTACGAATAGCCCTCGAAAACGGAGCGGACTCACACAACAAGTTCCTATGGCTGCCGCCAGGATTTTCCGTGGCGCGGCGGACGCTTTGCACGAAGCGTATAGCGCCCTCGCGAACGTGCATGCAAAACATTGCCGGCACACGTTCGCCGCTCTATGCGACAGGCCAAAGGAGCAAACAAAGGTCCGTGCCCTGGCACTCAACATTGGACTGAGAAGGCAGTTCCGCTGTGTTTCCATCGTTGCCGAGGTTTCCCACGCAACCCTCGGCGTGGACTTCTTGAACCTGTAGAGCGAGAAATGAGGCGACCAGGCTCTACTGAGGTTGATGGGTTTAATGACGGTTAATGGCGATGAACCGAAAACGAAAGCTCGGGTCACGCGCAGTGCTGCGCGTAACCGATGGCGGTGCTGGTGATGATTATGACGCTGCTGCCAGGTGATTATGACGCCAGGGTGGGACAGCGAGTGGAGGGCGTTGAAAACATGCCGGCGGAAGGCCAGGGGAACGAAAGGGCGCGGGGTACCAGTAGAGGTGTCGCACCATAGACTTGCCGTCGAACCGGGGAGCGAGATCTCCCGAAAAGTAGTGGATGAGGCGGGGGAGGAACGAAGATTGGCGAGATCTTGATCAGCGTGTTGCGCCTGGGCGATGCCGTCCAAATCGACCGCGGGGGGCGGATGGAGAGCATTGACGTCCGGCCGCGAGAGTGCGTCGGCAGCGGCATTGTCTTCGCCTGCGACGTGTCGGACATCGGTCGTGAACTCCAAGAGGTAGCACATGTGGCGGGTTTCACGAGGCGAGTGGTTGAGGGAGGCCGATCGCAGGGCGAACATGAGAGGCTTGTGGTCGGTGTACAGCACAAACGGGCGGCCCTCGAGAAAATGGCGGTAGTGTCTGCATGCCAGGTAGGCGGCGAGGAGCTCACGCCCGAAGGTGCTGTAGCGTGTTTCTGCTGGCGAGAGGCGCTGGGAAAAGAAACCGAGAGGTTTCCAGTGGCCATCCTGACGCTGCTGCAAGACTGCGCCGACAGCAGCAGTGGAGGCGTCGACGAACAACGCTGTCTCGGCGTCAGGACGAGGATGGTGGAGCAGCACAGCATCTGCCAGGGCCTGCTTGACCTCTTCGAACGCGCGTTCTGCTGCCGGTGTCCACTCCAGAGGGGCAGCACGGGCCTCTTTCGGATGGTCAGCGCCGAGAGCTGCGTAGAGAGGCTGGAGCAAGGCAGCACAGCGAGGCACAAAACGTCGGTAGAAAGTCACGAGGCCAAGGAATGAACGAAGTCCTTTGCGAGAAGTGGGGGCAGGAAAGTCTCGGATGGCCTGGACCTTGGATGCGAGTGGCCGGATGCCTTGCGGGGTGATGGTGTGTCCCAGGAAGGTAAGGGTGGTAACGCCAAACTCGCACTTCGCGGCATTGATGGAGACTCCGTAGTCCTCCAGGCGCGAGAACAGGGCGCGCAGATGGGCGCGATGAGCCTCCGGAGATGGACTTGCGACGAGGATGTCATCCATGTATGCGAATGCGAAGTCCAGGCCGCGGAGCACTTCGTTGATGAATCGTTGGAATGTCTGCGCAGCATTACGCAGGCCAAAGGGCATCCGCACGTATTCAAAGAGGCCAAAAGGGGTGGTTATAGCAGTCTTCGGGATGTCAGGGGGATGGACGGGAATTTGGTGATAGGCTTTGATGAGGTCTATCTTGGAGAAGATGGTCGCTCCGTCAAGATTCGCGGTGAAGTCCTGAATATGGGGAAGCGGGTATCTGTCCGGTACCGTGACGATGTTGAGTGCACGGTAGTCCCCACATGGGCGCCAATCACCAGGTGTTGCTTTGGGCACCATGTGGAGAGCGGAAGACCACGGGCTGGAGGAAGGCCGAATGATCCCCAGTTCGAGCATGTGCTCAAATTCCCTCTTGGCAATGACGAGGCGCTCTGGAGCCAGCCGTTTAGGGCGAGCGAAGACAGGGGGGCCCCGTGTCACGATGTGGTGAGTGACGCTGTGGCGAGGTGGGCAAGAGGCGTGCGATTGGCGCAGGACAGCGGGGAACTCCGTGACAATGTCGGCGAAAGCAGTGGGCAACGGTAGCCGTATGGTGGGACTAATGGCGGCTATATGCGCTGGGGCTCCATAAACGTGCAAAGAAGTAGTGTTGTCGACGAGGCGCTGGCGTCTAATATCCACAAGAAGGTCGAAATGGTGGAGGAAGTCGGCGCCAAGGATTGCGAAGGGGAGGTCGGCGATGGTAAAAACCCAACGAAATACTCTGCGCAGGCCGAGGTCAAGGGTGACGGAGCATTGACCGTAAGTTGAGATGGTGGACTTGTTGACGGCCTGCAAAGCCAAGTCTGGTTGTCGGTGTCGTTTTTCTGCGGGGGTTGGTGGAACGACGCTCACGTCAGCCCCGGTATCCACCAGGAAGCGACAGCCGGACACGCGGTCCGTGATCCGGAAGAGCCGGCTGTTGTCGCCCCCAGCCATGCCAGCCGTTAATGGTTGGGGGGAGCGTTTCCCGGCCACGAGCAAGGGGCCTGGCAGTTCCTTGCGGCATCGCCGAATTTTCGATGATACCAGCAGAAGTGGTGCTGAGAGGGCGAAGGAGACCGTTGACGGGATGGCGAGCAGCGACGGCAAAACGGGCGCCGAGGGGAACGTGGTCGCTGCGGGGGAATGGCGTCCACCCGGTTCACCAGGGCCGCCACCGTAGTCTGGAGTTGCTGGAGCGACGTGCTGATGGCATTGATTGCAACGTCCACCGGTGGAGGGGAGGTGCGGGGGGCCAGGGCGGCAACGGCTCCTGGAGATGGAAGGCCAGCAAAATCCATAATACGGTCCGCCATCTTCGCCAAGTCATCCAGGCGGGAATTTTCGCCGGCGGCCAGGATCATGCGTACGTTGTGGGGCAAACGTTGTAGGAAGAGCTCGCGTAGTAGTGAGTCGTCCGTGGTAGGGTTGCCCGCGAGGTCGCGCATGCGGCGTAGTAGCTGAGTGGGCCGTCGATCGCCGAGCTCTTCCCTGTTCAGAAGCTGCTGCAATCGCCGCTCCTCCGAAGCAGACGTGCGGCGGATTAACTCGTCCCTTAAGGTGTCGTAGGGTAACTCGGGGTGAGGGTGGATGATTAGGTCGCGGACTTCCGCCGCAGCTTCGGGAGGAAGGTTTGCGATGGCGTAGCCAAACCTTGAGGCTTGAGAAGTGACGCTGCGTCCGTCGAAGAGAACCTCCGCCTGCGCGAACCACAGCTGAGGGTCGGAGATGGAGAAAGGCGGCAGGCGGGGAGCGGTGCCACAGAAGCCTCAAGCGGTGGCGGTGGCCGGCTGGGAGGCGAAGAGCTGGTGGAGTGCTGGTCACCGTTCATGATGGTGGAACGCTAAGACATCACGTCCGGGTCACCAGTTGTAGAGCGAGAAATGAGGCGACCAGGCTCTACTGAGGTTGATGGGTTTAATGACGGTTAATGGCGATGAACCGAAAACGAAAGCTCGGGTCACGCGCAGTGCTGCGCGTAACCGATGGCGGTGCTGGTGATGATTATGACGCTGCTGCTACAAACCATTATGACCTTATGGTCGATGTCCGCCCGTCAGGACTGACGTATAGAGGCACAACATCTCCTCTACAACGTAAATCGTTTTCGCTCGAATGGTTTCGCGGAGGACCAATGAGAAGAAGGATGAAAGATGGAAGTCACTGAAAAGGTTAGCCAGCTGTAGGACTCGAACCCACATCTTCTGGATTACCGGCCTTGTATGTGATTGTCCCTTCTATGTTATTCCAGCCTCATAACATCAGTTCTCTCATGAGAAAAAGAAGTTGACTTAGAATAGCGTCATCTGCCATTAAGACGTGGAAACGAGTTAGCTGGGGATTATCCGTGACGGCAGCAACTGATATGAGACAAGGTTTCTGGTTGGGTGGGAAAACAATAGACCACATTGTGAACTTTCTTTATTGTCTTTTCTATTTGTGTCTTTCAGCGGAATAAAATCCGAAGTTGCTAGTGCACCCTTGTCCTTGTTTCTTACTATTCCTGTCTTGTATCGGGTGCTGTCATCATGGAGTCATCCGATTGGGCAGTGGCAAAACCGTTGGCGAACCGTTTGAGCGAGAACCGATTCACCCAAAACTTCCTAATGTCACTAGTGGTACTTACGTTTTCCGCTGGATAAACTCTCAGGTGACCCTCCGTTCTTACCACTTGCTGCTTCCGTCTCTAGTGCATCCAGGAATATTTGCAGCTGGTCATCGAATTTCTGCGAAATCAGATGTACCAAATACGAAAAATGAAATGCATACGCAGAAAATGGGGGCACAAAGAACTCGAAAAAAATGTTTTATTGCGTTGCTTGCTATCCAAACTCGCACGTGACTTATATAACCCACTCAAGTTTCATTTCACATTCCAGGGTAATCCTATCCCAGGCAGCATACATTAATTTGACAAATATCGGTCCAACATTGTCAGCCAACAGGTCCACTGGCCGTGCAACTCGAAGACGATATTGGGCAAATGAAATTGGCAACCTTGGTCCAGTATCCATATGCAATAACTACCAAGCTACTGTATCCGAGCATATATTCATTTCTGTCGCATATTGTGTTCCTTTTTCTTTTCTTTTTTTTCCGAACTACCGCTTGCGATGCCACTATCTAGCTGGGGGCCAAATATACGGTATCTTTACGGTATAGCTTGAAGAGTGTTACACGAGGAATTTCATAATTAGCTGCACACGAACTCTGCAATTAACAAATATTTGGTGCAAGAATATTTCACGCCGCCAGAAGTGAAAGTTTATCAATGCTGTTACGTTCCGTACTCAACTGAGGCCTTTTGAGAATGTTAATGCAGAGCCATGCTCTACAGGATTACTAATGAGGTGCAGGTAGATTCAGGTGAAGGTACATTGGTTGCAGGCTGGCTATGTTTGTCAGGTAGATGGCAGATGGGTATGGAAAACGATATAACGCCGATAAAGTGCCAGCGTTCATTTACAGATTGCGGAACTGAATAATATGAGTGACGCTAACGAGATTATTCATTAATTATTCACTATAACTATCAGGATTCAATAACAATGACATTCCGCTCGCTTTCCAACAAGACACACTTTATTTTGTTAAAGAGTAGAAAATCCATCGAAGCGGTAAGGAAATGTTAAGCACTTTTCAAACATGGAATAGCTTTCAACAAGGAATATCTCCTGTTGTGCATTGTCGCTTTTGCGCGAAATCCCCTAATTAAATAACTAATTAATGCATTTTAGGTAATTGGTGATCTTGTAGTTACACACTTTCTGCGAGAGAATGTTCGCCTGGGCGTATAACAACTGCAAAAAAGGCATCTATTTTGCTCTGCAATTTTTCATGAAAAATCTGTAACGAATAAAAAACCCACCCTATGTATATATATCGCCACACAGCCGCCACACCATATCTACGCATATATACGTCGCCACACCAGCACTGGACAGCTATATCGGCCGAAACAGCTGTCCAGTGCTGGTGAGGCGACGATTGGGACTCACAAACATATATAAAATATATATATGTATACAATTTGATCGTGAATTGTAAACATCTGCTCAACGTGGAGCCACAGAGCTTCGGCTATTTTTCGTTTGTTTATATATATATATATAAACTTCCCGAAAATAACATTGGTTGCCACCCTTGTAATGCAAGTAGATGCCAAATTTGTAAATCAATGCAAGCCGCTAAATCTGCAGAAACGGTACCAATTCTAATTATCGGGTCAACATTAATGGCGATTTAACTGTAATTCTTCCAATGTTGTCTATCTTTTTCCATGCAATGATCGTGGACTCCCTCTCTCTCTGTATATACAGAGGGTGTCTTTGTTTAGGCGGTACAGGTTTTTCATAAAAAACTATAAGGGCTATAGATATGCTGTTTTCACTTCTATCATCTCTGGGCCGGCGGACGTTCTTGGCCGTATGTTGCTCGACCGTCAAATGACAAATTACCTAAAAATCGTTAATTATCTTTTAATTATAAAAGCTACGACGTTGTCCTAATGAGAACATCCGTTTCTTTTGGTGACCTGATATCGAAGCCGTTTTCAAACAAAATTTCGTTGCAGATCGTTCGCAAAAAATTCGTGAAGGAAAACTTTTTTTTATTTATTTTATTCATTGCGCATCTTCGGAGACCCGTCTTTCCTTTGCCCCTAATGTGAGAGGGTGAAAGAGCACACTGTCGCCTCCTGAAGTAAATGCGACACAAGATATGGGCAGTTCTGATAGCGTCACCCGATACATGTGTTTTTGTTTTGTTTCCGCAAGTTAAAGCTCATCTTCAACGCATGAGGCGGCACTGTGGCGGCATCTTCGACGCATGAGGCTCCTTCACCATCTCCATCTCACATTGGGAGTGAAGGAAAGACGGTCTCCGAAGATGCGCGATAAACAAAAAAAAAAAAAAGGTGTTCCTTCACGAATTTTTTGCGGACGATCTACCAAACGGATTTTTGTTCTGCAAAACGGCTAGGATATCAGGTTACCGAAAGGAACAGACGTTCTCATTGGGACAACTTCATAGCTTTTATTATTAAAAAGTTAATTAACGATTTTTAGGTAATTAGTCATTTGACGGTCGAGCAGCACATGGCCAAGAACGTCCGCTGGCCCAGAGATGACAGAAGTGAAAACAGCATGTCTATAGCCGTTATAGTTTTTATGAAAAATCTGTTTCGCCTAAAAAAACACCCTGTATATACAGGGTGTCCCAGAAAACGTGTCATTGAATTCTAATAAAAAAACTACGCCACCCAGAATAATGCAGTCAACGGCATTTGTTCTTATGAGGTTTTTGTCACCTTGTAAAGTTAATGTCATGTACCCTAAGTTTAATTATGCAAATATTTGCGAAGTGAACTTTTTTACCCCATAGATATGAAGAGCGTGCCGAATTCACTCAAATTCATGATAATTGACAGTGATATTCACGAGCTATCCCATCGGAAAAAATAGCCGAATATCATGCTTTTCGGAGCACCGGACCATAACGCGCGATGTCTTTCTGAGCGCAATCGCTCGCAGTCCGACGAAAGGAGGTTCCGAAGCCAGCCCACAGAGTGATAGTAGAAAAAGTAACAGCTCCTAAAATTGGGAGAGGGAAAGCATTATCCCAGCGAAAGTCGGACGTGATAAGCCATGCCTGCCTTATCTCTTTCTGCGAGGCCGGGGTGGGCTGGGTTTCCAACCTCCTTTCGTCGGACTGACACAGATTGCGCTGAAAAATGCATCATGCGCTATTCTGTGCGACCTCCGTAGAGCATGATGTTCGGCTATTTTTTCCGATGGGATAGCTCCTGCTGAATATCCCTGTCACTTATCATTAATTTGAGTAAATTAGACACGCTCTTCACATTGGTGGGGTAAAAAAGTTACCTTTACTAGGCAAATTTCCGAATTAAGCTCGCAAAAATTTACATAATTAAACTTACGTTACACGACATTCACATGAGGAGGTGGCAAACACCCAGTAAGAACAAATACCGTTGACCGCATGACTCGAGGTGGCGTAGTTTTTTATTATAATTCAATGACACGTTTTCTGGGACACCCTGTATATACAGGGTGTCCACGCTAAGTGTGAACAGATTTTTAAAAAAATATATCAATCACTTTATCCGAGATGAAATCAATTGCAATACAGCATATGCTGAAGGGCACTCCCTAGGGGGGCATTAACAGACTCCTAAGGCAATGTCTTAATCAACTTTCGATAATTAACTTTTTAATTATAAAAGCTACGAAGTTGCTCCAATGAGAACATCTGATCTCTTCGGTCACCAGATACCAAAGCCGTTTTCAGAACAAAAATCCGTTCGATAGATCGTCCGCAAAAAATTCGTGAAGGAACGCCATTTTTTCTTTATTTGGTTTGTTGCGCATCTTCTTGCGCACGTCAATATTCCACGGTGACGACGCCACCTGTGGAGGCCGCAGTGCAATCCAGCAAGTACATATAAAAAGTAAAAAAGTAAAAGTAAAAAAAAAAGGCATAGGCATATGTTTATAAGTCCCAATGCTGGTGTGGCGACGTTTGGGACTTATAAACACATGTTCAACGTGCAGCCAAAGAGCGTATGCTATTTTTCTTCATTTAATACTTTACTGGCTTCGCACTGGGCTTTCAGAGGTGAGTCACTCACCCTGACGGGAGGACATCACGTTCCACGTGACCTTCCGACGCCACTCGCTCAAACGTCGCCCACCTACGCATCGCTGATGCAGGCCCAATAAGGCCGAAACAGCTGTCCAATGCTGGTGTGGCAACGTTTGGGACTTATAAACATATGTTCAACGTGCAGCCAAAGAGCCTATGCCATTTTTTTTCACTATATATATATGTGATGAACACTGGAACATCCGTCCCGAGCAATATCAGTTTAATGAGTAATCCTGCCCATGCACGAGCGTGAGTTCGGTCTCTTCGTCGTTACGTCACATCCCCCCCTCCCCTCCAAGAGTGAAGCGGATGGGTGGATGGTAGGGGCGCAGCTTGCTTATGTGTACAATATCGGTCTGCCTTCCGAGCGGAAGAACTGAACGGTCAACTTCGTAGTCTACCGGTGACACCCTTTTTAGCACTGTGTATGGTCCTTCCATAGCTGGAGCTAATTTTCCTCGGTTAGGGTGCCATGGGGTCTCATAGAGGACGGCGTCTCCGATGGAAAATTCACCTGGCATGAATTTCTTGTCGTAGATCAACTTGTTCTTTTGGTGGTAAGCGAGGGAGTTCTGCACTGCTTGTTTCCGCGCTTCTTCGAGTGGCGGGACGTGATCTGGTAGGTGTGTGGGGTAGGATAGGACCCCATGCATTAAATACGAAGGAGGGAACCGGGTGACTTCATGGGGCGTTCTGTTGTACTCGGCGACTACATCGATAAGTAGCTGAGGCCAGGGTGCCCTTGGGTTTTCCTGTATTTTGTAGCGTAGGCGATTGACAATAGTCTGATTTGTTCGCTTGTTTAGGCCGTTGCATTGTGCGGGGCTGCTTGATGTGAATAGCTGGTGAACGTTGTGGTTCTTCGGAAAGAAAGCGACGAGGTGTCCTGGCTGCGAAGACTTCTCGGAGGCAGGAGATGTAGGCTTCGGCGGTCTCACTCTTGTGCCCAAGGCGTAACGCGTGGCATGGTCGACTATCAAGTGGATAAATTTCTTAATAGACCCGTAGCCAGCGAGTCCACCGATGGTGTCCATCGCGAGGAGGTCGAACGGTTTCTCGGCTGGTGGCAACGACTGCAGCCACTCAAATTTCTTCTGCTTGCTCTTTTTGCACCGCTGACAGGTGTCACAATGACGAATGAAACTCGAAACATCGGTGATGATTTCAGGCCAGTAGTAGTACGGGGAGATTAGACTGATCGTTTTCTTCACTCCGACGTGTCCAAACTCTTCGTGAGCTTTGCGAAGGATTTCCTTTCTGAGCGGAGTGGCTACGTATATCTTGGGGACTCCGCGTTTGCGAACAATGGGAATGCCATTTTGCAGCGTGTAGGTTCCAGGACGGAGGTCACACGGAGTGTTCTGTACGTCAGGAATATAGAGACGAGGTTGACCAACGGTGATCGAGACAAAGCATCGGCCTCGATATTGTCCAGTTCTCGCTGGTGCTTAAATGTGACGTCATACATAGGTAGCTTGAGGGACCAGCGAAAAAGGCGGCCGGTGGGGCGCTTGATTGCCTTTAACCACTGTAACGCTGCGTGGTCAGTCACAACCGTGAAAGCGCTGCCGTGGAGATAGCAGTGCCATTTGTCCACAGCCTCAATGATGGCCAGACATTCCAGTTCGGTTACGCTGTAATTTTTCTCGTGTTTTAGGAGCTTGCGGGAATGGTATGCCACGGGATGTTCGTTGCCGTCATCGCCGGTTTGTTTGAGGACGGCACCAGTCCCACTGAGAGAAGCGTCACGGAAGAGAGTACACGGTCTTGAAGGGTCGAATGTGCGAAGAATTGGGGCCTCTGTGAGGCGATCCCTCAGAGTCTGAAAAGCAGCATGACATGCCTCGGACCATTGCCATGACGCGTCCTTTTTCAACAATTCGGTTAAAGGAAGGCATATGTCGCTGAAGTGGTCGATGTACTGCTTGTAAACATTTACTGTACCCAAAAAGCGTTGTAGATCCTTCCCACGGGTACGTCGTCTGCGCCGCCATGATATGTAGGAATGATGAGAGGTTGGTGTTTGGGAGGCATGAGGGTCCACACTTAGGTATCCTATCGACTCGTGTGATGAACACTGGAACATCCGTCCCGAGCAATATCAGTTTAATGAATAATCCTGCCCATGTACGAGCGTGAGTTCGGTCTCTTCGTCGTTACGTCACATATATATATATATACTCATTGAACGATGCGACAGCACCAGAGGACACGTGTTTCGCCGTGTTTGCGGCTCGTCGGCCCTGGGTAGCTGCGCATCGTTCGGGATTGGCAAACCAGGGGTCACTCAGCGAGCGATATTGACCGAGCGACTGTTGAGCGACTATTGACTCAGCGAGCGATAGGGACCCCTCGTTTGCCAATCCCGAACGATGCGCAGCTACCCAGGGCCGACGAGCCGCAAACACGGCGAAACACGTGTCCTCTGGTGCTGTCGCATCGTTCAATGAGTATCTGTTTCTCTACGTGCAGCCATAGAAGCCATCTTAATCTGTAAGTTTGAATTTCAAACACGTCTAGCATCGTTTACTAATTTTTGTAATGGCTTTTCCCCCCTCTTTATATATATATATATATATATATATATAAAAAAGGGGGAAAAAGCCATTAAAAAAATAATAAGTAAATGCACTCGCTGAGTGACCCCTGGTTTGCCAATCCCGAACGATGCGCAGCTACCCAGGGCCGACGAGCCGCAAACACGGCGAAACACGTGTCCTCTGGTGCTGTCGCATCGTTCAATGAGTATCTATATATATATATATATATATATCAGGACAAGTCCTGACGAAGACAGTGCCACTGTCGAAACGTCGACCCTTTGCCCTTTTTAACGTCTCCCTATGTAATAAACTAGTGTTTGTAACTTCCCTAAAATCTGTTTCCGCGTCTTTTTTTGAACTTCTGTAAAACTTCGTGGCCGTTTGATAATCCTTTTACCTCACCCTATATATATATATATATATATATATATATATTAGAAGCTTAGGAGGGCGGTTTTCCTGCTTTTTCCTGCTTATATATATATATATATATATATTGAAGTTCAAAAAAAGACGCGGAAACAGATTTTAGGGAAGTTAAAAACACTAGTTTATTACATGAGGAGACGTTAAAAAGTAAAATGGGCAAGGGGTCGACGTTTCGACAGTGGCACTGTCGAAACGTCGACCCCTTGCCCATTTTACTTTTTAACGTCTCCCCATGTAATAAACTAGTGTTTTTAACTTCCCTAAAATCTGTTTCCGCGTCTTTTTTTGAACTTCTGTAAAACTTCGTGGCCGTTTGATAATCCTTTTACCTCACCCTATATATATATATATATATATATATATATATATATAGTTGAAATAAATGGGAGACAGAAGACGAAAGTAGGGGAAGTAACAAAAAAGAGGTTTATTAAAACTTAAAAATCATAAAAGTTAGGGAGGATGTCTACGTTACGGCGGAAGCTCCGCCTTCTTCGGGACAAAAGAGCTAAATGTGGCCACGAGGCTGATAAGGGGCTTGAGAATGACGTGGTCGGTTGGGGGAAATTCCCGCCACCTGGCGGTTGTCAATTGGGGAAATTCCAGAGCGTTTTTGTGTGAGGTCCAGGAGTGGGGTCATCGTCCTTGTGGGTCAGTGGGGATCTTGATCTGGCTGAAACGAGAAAAGGCAACAGGGTCTTATCTAGGTTGTTAGACTTCTTATTGTTGACAGCATGCCAGGGTCCTCGTTAATGGCCGATCGGAATTTGTAAATTAGGTAAGATTCCCGTTGTTCCCGGGAGCGGTCGGAGGTAAAGTTCGACTGCAGAATAAAAACTGAGGCTTCGTTGATTGAATGTTCTGGTTGTTTGAAATGGCGTGAGACTGGAAGATTAGGTTTCTTGGTAACATGGTAACAAACCTAATCTTCCAGCCTCACGCCATTTCAAACAACCAGAACATTCAATCAACGAAGCCTCAGTTTTTATTGTCCAGTCGAACTTTACCTCCGACCGCTCCCGGGAACAACGGGAATCTTACCTAATTTACAAATGCCGATCGGCCATTAACGAGGACCCTGACATGCTGTCAACAATACGAAGTCTAACAACCTAGATAAGACCCTGTTGCCTTTTCTCGTTTCAGCCAGATCAAAATCCCCACTGACCCACAAGGACGATAACCCCACTCCTGGACCTGACACAAAACCGCTCTGGAATTTCCGCAATTGACAACCGCCAGGTGGCGGCAATTTCCCCCAACCGACCACGTCATTCTCAAGCCCCTTATCAGCCTCGTGGCCACATTTAGCTCTTTTGTCCCGAAGAAGGCGGAGCTTCTGCCGTAACGTAGACATCCTCCCTAACTTTTATGATTTTTAAGTTTTAATAAATTTCTTTTTTTGTTACTTCCCCTACTTTCGTCTTCTGTCTCCCATTTATTTCAACTATAATTACGTAGCCGTCCGATCCAACTCAATCTTTTCAAGATATATATATATATATATATATACCTTTGCCTTTGTTTGACAAAGCACGTGTGCTGCCCTCTCTCCTTGTACATATTCCCCTCTCATTCTTTGCAATTGTCTTGCGTCACCATAGTATCCCATTCCTGTTGAAGACAGCGCTGCTGTCGAAACGTCGAATACCCCCTCTTAGTTTTTAATAAAGTCCCCCTTTTATTCCTTATCCTGTAGAAGCACCGTCTCCACTTCTGATCTTTATTGAATACCTATATATATATATATATATATATATAGATAGATAGATAGATACTCATTGAACGATGCGACAGCACCAGAGGACACGTGTTTCGCCGTGTTTGCGGCTCATCGGCCCTGGGTAGCTGCGCATCGTTCGGGATTGGCAAACCAGGGGTCACTCAGCGAGCGATATACACCTGGGAGGGTGACTGAGCACTCCTCAATGCCACAGTGCAAGCCAGTGAATTATAAAGAGGGGGGAAAAGCCATTAAAAAAATAAGTAAATGATGCTAGACGTGTTTGAAATTCAAACTTACAGATTAAAATGGCTTCTATGGCTGCACGTAGAGAAACAGATACTCATTGAACGATGCGACAGCACCAGAGGACACGTGTTTCGCCGTTTTTGCTGCTCATCGGCCCTGGGTAGCTGCGCATCGTTCGGGATTGGCAAACCAGGGGTCACTCAGCGAGCGATATACACCTGGGAGGGTGACTGAGCACTCCTCAATGCCACAGTCATATTGCCACAGTCACGTGTTACGTGACCTTCTGACGCCATCCACTCAAACGTTGCCTGCCTGCGTACTGCTGATGATGGCCCAACAAGGCCGAAACAGCTGTCCAGTACTGGCATGGTGACGTTTGAGTTACAAACATATATATATATATATATATATATATATATATATACTCCATATAGATGTGTGTGTGTGTGTGTCGGAAGACGTACTTACAGTTCCGCTTTTCAGGCGTTCTTCAATGATTCGTCTGATAAAAAAGGAGAACTTCTCCAAGTATTCCTTGGTGAATATTGACAACCTTAAGAGCTTGAAGAGACGTGGCATCTTGACTGAAAAAAAGTTCAAGAACGGTTGACGGCAGGCTGTTGTCTAAAGAACTGACAACATCATAGACACTTTCATTGTCACGTAGCAGGTAACACACTGCAATAGACATCGAACTTTTTCTGTGCCTTCTTGCCTGTGCCCAAAAACGGAAGTAAAAAATTCAGATGCACATTAGGAACTGAAAAGCCTGAAGCCGTGTGGCCCAGTGCAATAACTTCCCACTTCCGATCGGAACTACTGTTCTCCTATTGTTTCTGTGTGCTGCTTTGCCCTCCGTTGACATAATGTGTGGCTACACACAAAAGTCACCACATAATTTTAAAAGGGTCGTGGTACTGACCACACATATTCTAGTTGGTGAACAACTAGTGGAACCTGAAAACTACACATTACCCATGGCCACCTGACGGGACCATGATGCGACCGGAAGTGATGTGTGGCATGTTTACATTTTAAGCAGTTGCTTTTCCAGAAGGTTATCGCGCCATTTTTATTTCGTACCGGCGTCGCTTTACTTCATCAACTCGGTAGCACTCCCGATACCGTCTTGCTTTTGGGGAAATAGTGTTTCGGGAATGCAATTCCGTTCTCGCATGTATAGTCAGACTTAAGTTGACATGTAGTTCGCATGCCCTGCTACTGGCTTTTCCTGTATATTTGCTCTCGCAACTTATGATTATATCCACTAGTATCAAACGAGATGCCATTATAACATACAATATAACATTATCTTCCAGGCTCCACTTCCTGCGAAAATGTTGAAGTAGTTCTTCAAGAAGGGATTATTGGGATCCCTGATGCTGTCCATGTCAGCATTGAATGTCACAGCAGCTACTGCGTCCAGAGATGACTTGGTGAGAATGCTGAAAAGTACAAAGCAGGACAGGATTCGTACAACATGCGTGGCTCGCTTTCTCTTTTTCTGAACTTCCTACACTTTTTACTTTGCAGACGCATTTAAAAGCAACAACTTCAGATTACCCTCAACGATACACGGAGCGGAAACAAAGACTTAGAGCCCTTCACGGGCTCCCGACCCGGCCCGCGGGCCTTGCCGGACTTCTTATTGGCTGTGTGCAACGGGCCGGGCCGAGACCGGGTCGACAAAATACGTCAGCATCGCGGGCCGGGCTGGACCCGGGCCGACACAAAACGCTGGCACCGCGGGCCGGGCCGGGTCGGGCTGACAAACCTATTTCCGATAGTCCGGCTCGGCCTGGTCACGCAGCTAATTCCGCAGTATGGAGAAGTATTACTTTATACGATCACGTGCTTGCGTCATACCCGTGCATATATTTGCAAAAACGAGCAATGGACACGCATTATGCGTATGATTCAACACTCCAGAACATTACAAAGCCACTTCATAATGCTCCTGACTCCTCACGTATTTCACAATCACGTTCGGAAAGCTTGGTGAGAAGGGTAGCGGTTGGGAGAAGGAGTTTCTCGACAACACCTTCTACCTCCGCAAAAACTTGATAGTGTAACGATAACTTGCCCGCGTGCGTTCTGGATGTCATTTGGTCTCGTGTTGTGATGTGATAAAGAAAAAAATGGACAAAAAGATTAAATGGTCTCGTGTTGTTGCGGTGTTAAACGGCCAGCACTTGTATGTTTGTGGCCTAGTCTTCTCTTCTTATAAATGTACTTATAAATTAGTTTGATAAGCGCTAGAAACGCCTACGTCACGGCTGGAAATACTAGGCGAGGCTGTACTCGCTGAGTCACCGGGCCGGACCGGACCGTGCTGGGTCGGGCTGGGTCGGGCCGCAAAAAAACATGAAGGTGCGGGCCCGGGCCGGGTCATTTTCGATGCGCCCGGGCCGGGTTGGGCCCGGAAAAGTCGGTCTGTGCAGGGCTCTACAAAGACCTTCATAATTTCTAAGCCAGAAGAGAGGAAGTTGCACGTTTTTTGTCGACCGCTTTTTATCCGTAAATTGAAACCTAGAATGACAACGAAATTCCGAGCACTGCAGGTTGGACCTAGTTGCCTTGTAAGTTGCGGTAAGCAAGAGCGGCAAAGACGCAACATGACAGCGCCATACTACTTTGTGCGTAGCGACAACGCGTGCTACATGGCACAAACAGGGGCAGCGTTGTGCATTCATTTCCTCGTGTTCCGAAGAGGTGAGGCCTCACTGGTAAAACAGAAGGTGGTGGTGGAAACAGCCTGCCGCTTGGTAGATAGCTTGGTAAAACAGAACTTCACCCCACGACACCGCTCAGAACCAACCGACATTCCATTCAGAATTATATTGTTCTGCTTCCCCACTCGATGAAAAGAGGAAGCTTACGCCTCTTTTGCACACGTTATGCATGAGGCATGGCGTCCAAGAAAGGCGGGTCCATCCCATTGGGTGCGTTCAGTAGGTGCCCCTCTTTTGGTGCATCCAAGTTGAGAGTATGAGACACTCGGTGCGGTCACTACACAGCGAAAAGCAACTTTGGAGCGGTACACTGCTCGCACGCTAATGCCGCTTCCGGTTGTCTGCTCAGGCAGTGCACGGACCGAGGACACGTTGGCTTTGTTTGAAAGCGACGTTGGAAGAGACGACGGCGGTTGTGAAGACTTTTCCTTGTAACAACGAAGGAAATGGAAATATGGGAATTTGCAACAGGCACAGTAAGAGCTGTTTCTTTGTGTCTTTCTTTTTATTTCAATACAGTACAAAACTCATACAAAAAAACAGAAGACTGGAAGGGCAAGCCCCGTCGAACAGTCCAGAGACACACACTTATACACTTGACACTACCCAAGCAGCATGCCAATATTGGCTCAATATTGGACCCATATAGGCTGCCAATATTGGACCAATAAGGGGGGTGAAAGCAGGCTCCATATTGGACCGATATGGGCTGCCCATATTGGCAACCCCATTTTGCGCCAATATTGCCAATATCTCTGTGATAACGCCAACGGGGAGACCGTTTAACAATAAAGCCTTATCCGGCTAATATCCACCACTGATCTTACTTCTCTCTTCTTTTTGCTTTTTCATTTCTGCAGATCTAATTGATCCACGTTGCATACAATTACAAAAACAGAAAGAAAAAAAAACACTGCATCGCCCCAAAAACGAAAAACGGGTGCTACGCCCGTCTTGCTGGAGGACACAAGCAGTCCCACGGAACTGCCAATGCCAAAGATCCATCAGAAGCCTTCATTGGGATCGCCATGTTCTATGAACCAAAAATTGCCAACCCGCTCAGAGAGTACAAAGGAGCGAAGCACTTTCGTGACGGTGACGGCGGGTGACAGAACTTTACAGAAAAGCCATCCCTTCCTGTCAGACATTGTGTTTTTTACTTGACCTGTCGCAGTTCCATTATCATTACAGGAACCAGCGACATTTGAGCCCGTATGAAACGTCCGATCCGACTGTCGCGCATGCGCATTAGTTGTAGGACGCATGATTGGGCATAAACGACCCGCTCGCTCTCAGTCGGCTCGACCGATTGGCATTGGCATCGCGAAGCAAGATGGTGGCTGCTTCCAGAACGTGGAAAGTTGAGTTGTCGAGTTCTAGAGAACATTACAATGGGGTTGTCACGTATGTTGACTGTTTCGAACAGTGTGTATCATCTGCGGGAAGTTGTTGGATGTAACGACGTACTGAATTGGGCATTTCACACGCTTCAACGTCCAATCTTGTGCTGCTTGGGCATTTGTGCAACACGGGTACGTACCATTTTCTGTACTTTCAGTCAATATGGGGTGTACACGGGCAATATGGGGCCCATATTGCCAGGATTTTCCCAATATCGGCTGAAACTGGGCAATATAGGGCCCATATTGCCCCATATTGGACCCGTATCGCCAATGACCAGCCAGTATGGGCCCAATATTGTGTGCTGCTTGGGTACATACGTCTCGTGAAGGATGGTAAAATACACATACAAAAGAAATATCTGGAAAATCGAGCAGCGAATCATGAAACACAAACAGAAGAAATCGATGTGCCAGTGAGGAAATGTTCTTTATCGGCTTTTTTAAATGACGTAGGGTTGGGGTTAGAGCGTATGTGCTAAGGTAGGAGGTTCCATATTTGACCACCGGAAGAAAAAAAAAACAAAGTGGAAACCAAAGTTAGTGCGAGAAGTCGGATACTGGAAAGCGTTCGCCGGATGCCTTAACGAAATAGGGGTGATATAGGTCTGTAGTGGAATATGAAGCCTGCGCGGTGCTGTATAGAAGAAAGTGTGCATGATACAGGCCATTTTGCACCTCAAACGGTCGTGAATACGCAACAGGGGGAAAGCAAATGAAACAGACTCACGGGGGGGACCCAGGGGTAAAAACTAACTGCAGTGCCCACTTTTAAATCATGAGTAGAGGATGCAGGTTACCGGGATATATAGGTCTATACACCTCTAAAGCATAAGTAACATATAAGTGGATGAGAGCATAGTATACAGTGCTTAATGTGTTAACAGGAAGAATGTGTCTTATTTGGTTGAGGGCGTAAAGGCCAGAGTAATTTTACTTCTAACATAATTGATATGTGGCTGCCAGCAAAGGTTTTCGTGTACGATAATGCCCAAGAACCGAACAAATGAGCTGTGAGTCATAGCTTTGTTACGAAGATAAAGTACTTTATCAGTGAAGTCAAGAAATTTCTGGGAAGTGCGGAACAGAACGTAAGACTTTTTAATTCACGTTAGCAACGAGTTTCTTAGAAATAAGCCAGGTGTGCAATTTTTGTAACACTGACGTTGCTTTATGACAAAGAGTATGGATGTCAACCGCCTCGACAAAAATATTGGTATCGTCAGCATCCAAAAAACAGGTGCTGCAGAGATGATCAGGGAGGTCGTTGACGTAAACCAGAAAAAAAAAGGGCCCCGAAGTGAGCCTTGGGGTACACTGCAATGCAATGGTCTGCGCGAGGAATCTTTACCACCAAGACACACAAACTCTTCCCTGTCCTGGAAAAGCCTTCTGAGCAACGCAAGAGGAGTTCCTCTGATTCCATAGCTGTGTAACTTTTGGAGAAGAATATTACGATTAATCAAATCAGACTCCTTGGTTAAGTCAACAAAGATTCCCATGGTTACTAGCTTAGCTTCTGTTATATCCCAGAGAACGAGACCAAGGCAGAGTCCAACTTGTAGTTTATTAACTGCTCAAACAGCAACTTGAATCGAACAACGATGCACGAGCGCACTCGCTCCGTCGTCCACTTCGTCCGCGCCAGCGGTATATCATATTTACAGTTACAGTACATAACTCCCCCCGCTACGGGTGAAGTCACGGTGAAAAGTTAAGGATACCCGAAACGCGTAGGCGCTCGCCGTGGACGAGTGCTTCTTCGCAGTACAGCGTCCGGCGCTGTCGTAAGGGTCGAGTCCGGCTGCTGATCCTGCACCTCGGTATGTCCTGCGTCGACATCGATCGGTTGGGGAGTATCCTGGATCCCTTCCGGCTGGTATACAGTGAGTACACCATCCAGTCCCAATTTCCGTCGAGTGCCTCGATTTCTGCCGGCGCGGATTGCATGTGGTCGACATGTCTTCTGGTACGCTGACCGTTTTCCGTCTCGACTTCGTAGGATCGTTTCCCACTCTGACGGACGACCTTTGCCAGAATCCACTTGGTACGTAGACTTTGTTATGTTCGGCAAACGTTCGGTGCCAGTTGTCCTTGTATTCCTCCTCCCTTGCCGATGAGTCCTCGTGCATGAGATGGATGAGTCAGGTGTTCTGAGATTCCTCCCAAACATCGCCTGGTTCTGGTGTCTGCCCGGTGGTTGCATGTGGTGTTGAATATTGGTGAAACAGATAACGTGAGAGCCGGCAAAGAACCGAACCCCCTCCAACTAGCTTCTTGAACGCCTGGTTTGTTTCTGCCACCATACGCTCTGCTTGACCATTTGTGGCGGGATGATAGGGGGCACTGGTAACATGCTTGATACCATTCTTAGCGAAGAAATCCTGCATCTCGCTAGATACAAATGTCGTTCCATTATCAGTGACGATCAGCTTGGGCAGACCGAAAGTGGCGAACAATGTACGAAATATGTCCGCCGTTGACGATGAAACCAGTGAGGGTACTGGTCTCACTTCAACCCACTTTGTAGCGGCGTCGACGACGACCAAGTAGAAGCGGCCATCGATGGGACCGGCAAAGTCAGCATGGAGGACTGACCAGGGTTCTTGGGGTCTGGTCCATTGAGGAGGTGGTGCTGGAGGTGGGAGCCGCATATTTCTTTGGCAAGTGCGGCACCTGCGTGCACAATTTTCGATGGCGTTCTCCAACTTCCGCCACCAGAAATGAGACCTGGCGCACCTCTTCATGGCAACCATGTGTAGACCGCAGATAAACCGGTCTCGTAGCATAATGTCCAATGCCAGCAGGACAGAGATTTGCGTAGCCATCGGAATGGCTGCCGCTGAATCTGTTGTAAGGGTTGTTGCGCTGTCCCCACTCGCTGATGGTGCAACTACTGTCGGCATAGGAGAACTGCCGTGCCTGTGCGGACTGCACCGAACCGGCAATCGTTGGGCAACCCTCGCAAGGCGTCGACATATTCTGTTATCGTTTCGTGCTGAAATTGGTCCCGCCTGTGGAAACGCCAACGTGCGAGCAGTTCAGATGGTCCGGTGTCGAAGTTCCGGTTGGCGAGGCCCATGATTTCCTCGTAGGATACTTCGGCCGGACGTGTAGGCTGAAGTAAATCTCTTAGCTTTTCGAATGAGTCTCTCCACATAGGCTGAAGAGCAGGGCACGTTTCGTCTTGGCGTCAACAATGTCGTTCGCCTCAAAGTAATATTCGAGGCGCTCGACCCAAGATGTCCAACTTGTGCATGGCACATAGTCCTGGATCCGTCCTTGAGCCATAGCCGTTGCACGTCCGCTCGTCTCCAAAATGTTCTATCCCAGAGAACGAGACCAAGGCAGAGTCCAACTTGTAGTTTATTAACTGCTCAAACAACAACCCGAATCCAACAACGATGCGCGAGCGCACTCGCTCCGTCGTGCACTTCGTCCGCGCTAGCGGTATATCATACATTACATAGCGGTATATCATACAGTACATAGCAGCTTCTGTATTTAATCTGATTTTCTCCGTCGCGTGAACGAGCGCAAGAGTAGTCGACTTACCTCTGCAAAAGCCGAACTGAGATTTTGTAAAAAACCTGCTTAGACTCCACCCTTCTAGACGTACCAACACGATTTTCTTCAAAACTTCACTGACTGATGAGAACAGGGAAATATGTTGGAAATTGGAGGCATCTGACTTAGCACCTCCTTTATGGACCGGTATGACCTTTGCTAGTTTTAAATTATGTGGGAAAATGCCTTCTAAAAAGGGTTCGTTGAAAAGTACCGGAACGGGTTTTGCTAACACACACACACACACATACATACATAGGATGATGGTGTGGTGGATCATTCACCGCCGTTATGACGGTACACTGCCCCATCGCTCTTGAGGAAGGGATGAGAAAGGTATGAGGATGGAAAGGGGTCCTATTAGAGTTCGTCCATTAATCCAGTGCTGGAAAGGAACTCAGCAACAACTCCGATAGGCCTTACATCTGACGTGAGGGGTCCGACCATGCTCGAGAATTTTGGCTAAGTAGAGCTGCTAACAAATTGGCAAAGCGCTTCAGGAATTATGGCCGAATGGCGATATGCCATCAAAACCATAAGATTCCAGTGGCTTCATGAATTGAATGGTGACAAGGACTTCGTCGGGTGAACTGGAAACAAGAAAGAAAGAGTCGTTATCTAGCGGGCGAAAGGGTGGTGGAGATGTAGCTTCGATGTCTATGTGGACACGATTCACAACGTTACAGAAATGGTCACTGAACAGCTCTGCAATGTGAGATGGACCAGTAACTTGTACGTCTTTATGAAAAAAGAAGGCGCGAACCAGGTGCGCCGGAAGCACCGTTTCTTGATATAGCACTATTAATTATACGCCAGAGTTGCTTAGAGTCTCAAGCGGAACTAGCAAGAGCATTTTGAAAATAGTCCCGTTTCGCTAGCTTGATCGTGTTTTTAAGGAGATTATCACCTCGTCTTCCCTCTGCCCCACTTGTAAAGTGCACGGCGACCTCTGCCACGTCATCCTGGCTTGTGGGCAATATCAACACGAGCTTGCACTAATGGAAGTTTCTATGCAACGTATTGACAAGCGGCCGTTCAACCTCGCGAAGATCCTCGGACCGGGTCGAACGCTGCACACCAGATGCAAGGCCTCCGTCTCCTTGCGGAGTACTTGGGCTCCACCATCCCCTCGTCCGTTCCCAATGGGCAATAGGGCAGTGTACCGCCTCAGCGGCGGGGGGGGGGGGGGGTCGAAGTAGCTTGCCGTTGTTGGCCGCACTCTAGTGGGCATCGTCTCGACTATAGCACCCCCCCCCCCCCCAAAAAAAAGGAGAGGAGAGTTGAATGGCCCACCTCATCATAATCCAATGTATGTGTGTGTGTGCTCTAACTACTTTTTAGTAGTTTAGCTATAACTACTAATTACACTGTGTCAACTTGTAGTTTAAAGGGACTATGAAATTTCCCGAACCCCCATACTTTTTTTCGATGGAAACTGTTCTTCCCGCAGAGAAACTAATATGCCACAAATTTTTCCGGACGAAATCGCTCCACTCTGCGAGGAGCGCGCGCTGGAAATGTCTCTTCCGCGTTCCTCCTCTCCCGCGCATATTTCCCTGCCGATGGTGTACTGTACGGACCGCTCTTCGGTTCCCCGTTACGTCACCGGTGTTGCACAATGGCAAGTAATGCCGCAAGCTCGCGCTGTGGCTGCCGCCACTGCCGAAATCTGCCGATCGCGCGAAAGCTGCTCTCATGGAGATTTCCACTCCCGATGAACGCATACGCGGGATCCTACGGCGCATGCTCCTGGCGGGATTCCTCGGCTCGGCAACACGTCACGATGACGTGTTGCTGAGCCGGCCGTGGTCGCGTCAAGTTACGCGTTGTGTCTCCGCTCGGCAGCTTGTCACGGCGCGGCGCCAGCTGTCCTCCCTTCGCCGCTCCGTTTAAATTCGCTCCCGAGAAATCCGCTCGCGCGACGAAAGTAAAATTTCGGTTCTAGACTCAGAAAAATGTCTTCGTTCTAACGAAACAAAGAAAAAAATCGTTTCATAGTCCCTTTAACTACTAGTGTAACTACATCACAGCCGCCCTAGTTAAAACTACTTTGCTACTACTACGATGTAGTTATTCAACTACATTTTTAACTACTCTGATATTTTGTGGGCGCCGTTATATCTATGATGATTGATCGCTTAGGCGTAAGAAATAGCATACGTGGGGAGCGAGAAGACAGCGAACTCCCACACTCGCAACAATCATAGCACAGCACGCGCCCCTGCATACAATACTGATGTAGTGACATGTCATGCAATAATACAGTCATGACCTCCAATCTGAGGATGGAGGGGCGTAAGCTTTTTGAATGTGTTGTGTGTGTCGATCGTTATGTACCCTGATTAACACAAAAGACGTACTTTCTGCTCATGTGCCGTAGGATTTCTGTACGCAAACTTGACAATGGATGTCTTCATTCCGCGTCTAACCTGTCTAACTCGACCGATGCTCCGACAGCCAACGGTCCTGTTGCAACTCGCTGTTGTACGCTCAAATACACCATGTAAAAATTCAACCCTGAAAAATCAAACCTTTAACAATAAAACCCTCGAAATAAACACGTCAAAATCAATCGTGTACATACCCACGATGGAAAAACATCAACTTTGTATAATAAGTCGAGCGAAATAAAACCCTCGAAATAAACCTTCTGTGATTGGTCGACAAGATGGGCTGCCAAGGCTCTCTGCGCGCGCGTCTAATGTAGTTCCCTGCCTGTGTGTGTTCTCCTGGGGACGGGAATATCTACCGGAAGTACCAGGTACCAGCTCGCCCGTGCCATTCTGCCATTTATTGTTCTTTGATGGCAATAGGTGTATTCGTACGCGACATTTCATTTTGCCAATATTTTAATGATGCCAGCTATAAATTTGAAGAAACACGATAAATGTGAGGCAGAGCATCGCAAAGTGCCCTAATCTTTTGTAGCGACCCACACAGAACACTGTGTTGCTCACCTAATGTAGCACAGCATAGCGTACACAAAGCCTAACTATGATTTATTTCGAAAGTGTGGATTTCAAAGGAGTAGATTCTTCAGCGGTTTATTTCAGCGGATGAATATTGGTGGCTGGAATTTTAAGCGTGTGTTTTTCAGTTTTAATAGTGTGTGGAAACCTAAGTTCCCACAACCTCGGGGCGTCAGCACGTCCGTTCCGCGCGCAAAGGAACAAGCAGCACAACAGAGATTCAAACCAACATACCAGGTTTATTGACAAGGGAAAAGAGAGTCAACGGTCCAGCCGACAATCATGCCACCAACCTCCTCACTCAAGGACTACCTCCATCGCCACCTGGACGGGGGTGGCGCTGAACAGACCAGTCTCCTGGGCCTCCAGGACCCGGTGGTCCAGTCAACCCAAGCCGCTGCGCGGAATGGACCCCAACCAAGTGCCTCCACCCTTCAGGGGGCTCACACTGGAAGATCGGCATCCAGCCGACCCACCCATCGCCTTGACCGAAGACGAAAGGCGCCTTCTGTGCCCAGTCTGCGGGGTGCCAGAGCTGCTCCGCTCTGCCCATCGTCGAGGCCCCCTCCACCGCGCAAAAGTGGAAGCCCTCCGAGAAGCTCGATCCACAGGATCCGACGTGGCAGCAGCAGTGGCCGTGCTACAGCAGCACCGTCCCGACCTCCTCCGGGGCCCGCAAGGTCCTCCAGCCATCCCGGATGACGTGGTCTTGGACATGCCCGACGTTTGAGACTCCTGTGTAAATTGGGGTTTGGGCTCTTTTTGGGTTTGGCTCGTTCAGTTGTGGCTGCCGGTATTCTGTGTAAAGGTATGGAATAAATCCTTGTTTGTTGTTTGAACCTTTTGCTTGCTGCGTCTTCCTCGGCGACGGAGCGGACGGACTGACGCCCCGAGGTTGTGGAAACACTGGTTTTCCACAAGTGTAAAACAGGGTACACCCCAACACGTTGGGCACTGTCCTGATTCTCCGTCGAAAATTCTTAAAAAATGCGAAATAGTTGTAGCGCGCTGTAACCTAACTACTGTAATTAACTACAAAAATAAGTTTAACTAGTAGTTATAACTACCATTTTTGCAAGTAGTTGCTAACTACTTTTAACTACCATGTAGTAGTTCAACAACTAGTTAACTACTGCATATCCCTGGAGGTTATTGCACCTCGTATAACAATGCGGAGAACAGTGTTCTGTGGCGACAGCCTCACCTTTCGATACAGGTTGTTTCTGTGATATCCAGTGTCAATTACGTCAGCGCCGCCGCAAGGCTTTGGTAGCTTATCCAATATCACTGCGCCGCCATTCCCTTGATATACTACCCAGTGTTTACGTTCTCGACTGCGCGGCGTACCTTTGTGTTGATCGCGTTTCACTCTTCCTTTACGAAATAAAGTTCACGCACAGAGAGCATGACGTTGCAGTTGCTACGCCGTAACTCGAAGGCATACAACTCGCCATGATGTCTGTGTGTTTTCTATACTTACGCCATCCCGCGACTATGATATTGGCGACGAGGATTAACCACTTTGAATCTTTGCTGTTCGAGTAGACCTGCAACTACAGAGCACTCACCGTCATGCCAGTTTACGGAAATATTGAGCAGTTCGACGGCGACGCTTCTGCGTGGACTGACTACCGGGAAAGGATTCAGCAGTACTTCGAAGCTAACAACGTTGCTCAGGACAAGCAACGCGCTGTCTTTTTGACATGCTGTGGAAAGCAGACATATACGTTACTTCGGAGCCTGCTTGCGCCGGCTGCACCGTCCGCCACGGCACTTCCCGCCATCCTGGAGGCATTGGATAGTCATTACTCTCCAAAGCCGTCACAAGTGGTCGCTCGCTACAAGTTCAACACAAGGGTTCGTCAAGAAGGCGAAGCCGTAAGTGATTTCATTGCTGCGTTGAACAGATTGTCGGATGATTGCGAATTCGGCACATTTCGGGACAGTATGCTACGTGATAGAATTGTGTGTGGCATTAATGACGCCCAAATGCAGACACGACTACTCGAAGTGCCAGATCTTACCCTAGCCATTGCAAAGAAGACTGTTGTCGCAATTGAAGCTGCACGGAACGATTCCAGAACGCTGTCCACACAATCCGAGGGCACAGCTGCGAATTTTGTGAAGAATAAGTCGACAGGAATAACGTGTTACCGTTGCGGTGAGAAGCATTTGGCGACACAGTGCCGACATCGTAACACAGTTTGTCATAGCTGCGGGAAAAAAGGTCACCTGGCGAAAGTTTGCCAAGGAAAACCAAACAAGAAGAAAGAACAGGTGGAAGACAAGAAAAAGTCTGACAAAAAGAAACCAGTACATGCCGTTGAAGATCCATCTGAAGACAAAGAAGAAGCTACTTCTGTGTCTCAAGTGTTCGATCTCTGGAATGCGTCGGATCGAAGCGATCCGTTTCGCGCGCACGTCGTCCTGGATGGTGTTCCGTTGGAAATGGAACTCGATACAGGTGCTGGAGTATCTATCATTGGCGAAAATGTTCTGCGCAAGGTTCTTCCCCATGCAAAGCTTGAGACTTCCAACGTACTGTTGCGAAGCTATTCTGGTGAACTAACTCGTGTGAGAGGATGCGTGAACGTTCAAGTGAAGTTCCGTGACAAGCAGGAGTGCTTACCACTCTACGTGGCGCCGGGTTCTTGCCCAAATCTTTTCGGCCGCACTTGGATGAAAGCTTTTGGCATGGCTCTGACAGCAGAGGACACACACGTCTGCGTGGTCTCAACTGTTGAGGACGTTATTGCTAAGCATCAAGACGTTTTTTCTGATACTTTGGGTACCCTGAAGGATGTCACAGCGAAACTACAAATTCAGGACGGCGCACGCCCAAGATTCTTTAAAGCGCGTGCAGTGCCGTTTGCTCTTCAAGACCGAGTCGCCGAGGAGCTACAACGTATGCAGCGTGAAGGCATTATCGAACCAGTAAAGACGTCTGAATGGGCCGCGCCCATTGTTCCTGTCGTCAAACGCGATGGACGTGTAAGAATTTGCGGTGATTTCAAGATTACCGTAAATCCCGTTGCCGTACCTGAGAAGTATCCCATTCCAAGGGTTGAGGAACTGTTCGCTAAGCTGTCAGGAGGAAAGAAATTCAGTAAGCTTGACCTCAAGGATGCTTACCAACAAATACTGCTGGACGAAGAGTCCAAGAACCTGGTGACCATCAACACTCAGAAAGGGTTGTATCGGTACGTAAGGCTACCGTTCGGTGTTTCTACGGCACCAGCGTTATTTCAACGAATAATGGAAAACCTGCTGCAAGATCTGCGTGGCGTCGTGGTTTACTTCGACGATATCCTTGTCACTGGAAAGGATGACGACGATCACAAGAACAACTTGGATATTGTACTGCGAAGGCTTGAAGAAGCTGGACTACGATTGAAACTTGAAAAGTGCATTTTTATGGCCCCTAGGGTGCACTATTTAGGTCACGTAATCACGGAGGCGGTGTTACATCCTGATCCAAAGAAGGTGGAAGCTGTGACGAAGGCGCCAGCGCCAACGAATGTGAAAACGTTGCAGAGCTACCTGGGGCTAGTGAACTATTACAGGAAGTCCTTGCCTGATTTGTCGACAGTACTGCATCCTCTAAACAAGTAACTGGGAGCAAATGCGCCATGGACTTGGGGCACCGAGCAGCAGCTCGCTTTCCAAAAAAGTAAGGACCTCCTAACGTCTGCTAGGGTCCTAGCTCACTTTGACCCCAAGAAACCTTTGGTGTTGGTATGTGATGCATCGCCTTATGGCGTGGGTGCTGTACTTGCGCACCGTGAACTGTCAGGTGAAGAGCTTCCTATTGCATATGCGTCAAGGACCTTAATGCCAGCAGAATGTAATTACAGCCAACTCGATAAAGAGGCTCTGGCCCTAATTTTCGGCGTTCTGAGGTTTCATCAATACCTCTGGGGTCATTCATTCGAAATAGTGACCGACCACAAGCCACTGTTGGGACTTTTAGCGCACGATAAACCCCTACCTAATAACTGTTCACCCAGGCTTCTTCGCTGGGCCCTGACGTTATCATCTTACCGCTACGAGTTGGTCTATCGACAGGGAAGCCGCATCGCACATGCCGATGGACTGAGCAGATTGCCAGTACCTACTGAAGCTGTTCCCGTGGAACGACCGGCAGAAGTGTTCCTGTTGGAAGGAGTCTACCCAACTGTTTTATCCGCAAAGGTAGTCGCTCAAGCCACGTCAAGAGACGTCATTGCATCCAACGTTCGCCACATACTGTTGTCAGGCGGCAAATTACCTGACGTCACTGACTACAGGCCTTACCAAAGGCGTTTTGATGAACTGAGCGCGCAGGATGACTGTATACTTCTCGGAAATCGTGTTGTCATTCCTCAAGAGCTACGTGCAAAGGTTCTTGACTTGCTTCATGACAGCCACCCTGGTGTCACAGAAATGAAGGCTGTGGCCCGCAGTCACGTCTGGTGGGATACATTGGACGAAGCTATTGCTGCGAGGGTACAGAGATGCATGACATGCCAAGAACAACAACGTGAGTCCAGGCGTGTTCCTATGACGCCTTGGCCTTTTCCAGAAAGAGCATGGTCGCGCTTGCATGTGGATTTTGCAGGCCCTTTTAAGGGTCATTACATCTTCATCCTTGTGGACGAATTTTCCAAGTGGGTAGAAGCCGAAGTTGTTCCATCACCATCCGCGGAAGCTACTATTTCTTGTCTACGTTCTATATTTGCGAGGCATGGACTGCCCGATCTCGTATTGTCGGATAATGGACCAGCATTTGTATCAGCAAAGTACACAGAATTTCTGAAGCGGAATGGAGTAAGAAAAGTCCTAATTCCTCCATATCACCCAGCATCGAATGGGGCTGCTGAAAGGGTTGTTCAAACAATTAAGAACAAGCTTAAGAAGGCAAGCACCGGTGATTTCAAGACGCAGCTATCTCGCGCACTATTCAGCTATCGAACAACGCCGCACGAGATAACCGGTGCATCTCCAGCAGAACTCTTGTGCGGAAGAAAACTCAGGACTGCTCTGGATAATCTCCATCCGGACATGCGCACCACAGTGCTTCGTAAGCAACTGCGCAGGAAACTTTTGCGTGACAAAAGCGCTCGTTCCCACAGCGTCTATCGTCCTGGGGATTCAGTGTTCGCAAGAAATTTTCGACCTGGACCAACTTGGGTCCCTGCTGTTGTCACAAAAGCACAAGGACAGTCGTCTGCTGTTGTACAGCTACCTGGGGGAGTTATTTCCACCAGGCACCAAGACCATCTACGAAGGGATGCACAGCGATCAGAATCATCATCAGACAGCGACGCTGAAACAGCACAGTCGCAGTTGTCACCGAGTGTACCACCAGCTGATTTTCAACCTGATACCGTGGAGAATCATGGGTCATGTCCAGACGGCAGCAGCACTTCAAGTGATAGTGCGGTGACATCGTCACCTAGACGGTCTACACGAATCAAGCGTCCTGTGGACAGATATTGCCCATAGTTGGTGCTGATGACATTTTTGTCTTTCTCGCTTTATTTTCCTATATAGCAAGTGCTGTAATGCTTATACGTAAGTCAGGTGTTCTGCTTTCTTTTCGGAGAAGGGAGGAGTGTGATATCCAGTGTCAATTACGTCAGCGCCGCCGCAAGGCTTTGGTAGCTTATCCAATATCACTGCGCCGCCATTCCCTTGATATACTACCCAGTGTTTAAGTTCTCGACTGCGCGGCGTACCTTTGTGTTGATCGCGTTTCACTCTTCCTTTACGAAATAGAGTTCACGCACAGAGAGCACGACGTTGCAGTTGCTACGCCGTAACTCGAAGGCATACAACTCGCCATGATGTCTGTGTGTTTCTATACTTACGCCATCCCGCGACTATGATAGTTTCTATACTTTATGCCTTTGGGAATCCCTTTCGTGATCCAAGGTTGCCTAGTCACTGAGCGACGAGCATGGGTTCTTATTTTTGACGCCTTATCGATAACGCCTTGGAGTTTAGACATAAGGTAACGGAATTTTCCTTCCACATCAGCAAAATCGTGCGCTAAGTGGATTCCTGCTAAATTAAAATCAACAAAAGTACGTTGTGGCTGGGAACCAGAGAAAGCAGAGGCAGAGCTTGCGCCTACATATATTATTTCGTGGTTAGAAATATCACACGCCGCGACGCCGTGACGCGACCGGTTGTCAGGAAGGTTGGTGAGTATATGATCAAGCAGAGAACTTGATCCGACAGGCCGAAGCGTGTAGTATCAACGGTGAAATCAACAGGTGAAATCTGTCACTCTCGATCAGGGTGTCGGAGCGAACCGAAAACCGGAACCGAAAACCGAAAAAAATCGCTATTTTGGTGCGAACCGGAACGGAATCGAAACCGTATACATTTTTTTCGCTCAGGAGGGAAACCGTAAAATATATTTAACGGTTTTCGGTCCAAGAAAAAACTTCGCCTGTTTGGACTACGGATAGGCGAATGAGACGTCGTGTGCTCTGAAGTCATGTGCTCTGAAGTCATGTCATGGATACTATACGAGGGTTACGGTTACGGTGGAATGTATGTCGGTATAGTGTGACCCTTAGGCTCCCTTTGTAATGGTTTATCGTTCGCGCACGCACACAGACTTCGAGGTACATGTGACTCATAGCGATGTGCCGTAGTGTTCGTTTTAATTTGATCCCCCCAAACTCTCCTCAACTAAACAGCGACCCAAGGGGACTGCATAACAGCTTCTTTATTGGTAATGTCGCGCAACGCGTCCCTTGTTTGAGAGCAGCTAAGTTGAATACATTTACGTATACGCGAGGGCAAGCCCGTGCAAAGTGGCAACTCTTTTGTGGACAGGACACGAAGAAAATAAAACGGAGCCATCGAGCGCGTTTGTGAGTGAAGGTGTTCCTCGATTTGCGTCGTCCTCGTGCGGCGGTGCTTGCTGGCTAGACAGTAGCAACAGACATTCGGATGGGAGGCAATCGCTCCAATCCAGCAAGAAAGTACTTTACGTATGACATCACGACAAACAAGTCAGTTTGTAGCATGCGCTTCAAGAAATGAGAAAGCCCATTTGAACACACAGTAACCTACAGGAACCAGGAGCTACCAATTTCACAGCTGTCTATTAATATAAATACCATATATGCTGAATAAACGGATTTACATTTTGTAACATTGATTTTTTTTTTTTTTTTTGTGGGGATGAATATTCCCAGCAGAAGCGGAACCGGTTAAAAACCGGTATGACCCGTTATTTTTTTGCTCCGGAGCAGAACCGGTACCGGATCGTTTATGATGTAACCGGAACGAAAACCGGAACGAAAAACGTTTCGGTTCGACACCCTGCTCTCGATACATTGTTTATCGAGATACCCAATTGCCCGCCTTCGGCTAGCTACTTCCCAGGACACACTCTTCTCATGGGGGTTATTTATCGGTCTCCTAGTAGAGACCTCAATTCCTTCCTGTCGGAACTTGTTGACCTTCTGCATGCGCTATGGTCATCTAGATTTTACACAATCATTCTTGGCGATTTGAACGAACGTCGATCTACTGAAGGAAAGTTTCCAAACCATTACATACACGGAAATCCTAAGCTCCACCGGGTTTAAACTGTCATCCGTCTTTGTGTGCAATCTGTGTATGGCATCAAAGTCACCCTTCAGTAGGGGGGAAAGTGATGCATAGTAACACACTCATTCACGGTTTTCTAAATTTCCTCGCCAACTAGAACAGGCATACCCCGTATTTGAATGTTTCTGCGGCGATCGTACTGTTCCATGTCGTTGATTTTATTATTTAAATCCTTTAACTCAATTTGAACTCTGAAGTCAAAATTTTCCAACGCGGAGATACGGGTAGACGCTTCCCCTTGTGTCGTGGAATTATTTTCTACTTTAGTTGAAAGTTCGTCCCGTTTAACGGACAGAGAGTTTATCTTAGACCCCTGGGACTCCATTTTATCAGGTAGACGCGTCGTTTTCTGTATGAGTTTCACAATTGCTTCGAAAATTGCGTCAATAGGGGGCTCAGGTGTTTTAGACTGTCGTCACCTTGATTTGTTAATCGTACATGTGGAGCAAACCCAGGAGTCACGTTCTACAGAAGATTGGGCTCTCATAGAAGCTTTCGTAATCCCGGCGCATTTCTCGAAGTGGTCGCCATATGTGCGTAAGTAGCATTTCAAACTGACTGTATCCCTGCCAAAAGGCTGCATACATGGCAGACACAATTCAGAATCACTAGACGGCATGATAGCAAGTAAGCACAATATGCAATCACGTACAAGCTGCAGTCAAGTGGGGAGAGAAAAAATAAATAATGAGACAGAGAGAGAGCCAAGTTTCAGCTTTCCTACAAATGAGCAAGATACGGATATGACACAATCATCACAGCGCTCCCCGCAAGGCTGCAAAGCGTAACACAGAGGCTAATCCTTTTGAAAATCCTGTAGGCGGCCATCAGGTCAGCGTTGACAGAGGAGCGTAGAGCGCGGGAAGACAAGATACGGCGACCTGATGTACCCGCCGTAATTGCGATGATAAATTCAGCGAAGGATCAATGAAGGCATCGTTAACAAGCTGGCACCACCGAGGAGAGAGGTGGCAGTTTTAGAACACCGGGTCCTGAATATTTTGTTGCAAAGGACCGTTTCCTTGCTTCTGGTCTCGTTACACAACAAGCGACGACGTACTTGATTTTGAGGAGGACTGAAAGGACGACACAGCTACACTAACTCAGAACCAGCACAGAAGTCTATCTTTTGGCACACTCAAAAGCGAAAGGCAACTTTGGAGCGCTACGCTGTTCGCTCCCTGACGCCGCTTCCTGTTGTCTCCTCGTGCAACACACAGACGGAGGACACGTTGGCTCAGTTTGAACCGATAATAACGTTGGAAGAGACGGCTACGGTTGTGAAGACTTCTCCTTGTAACAGCAAATGAAACGGTAAAGATGGGAATTTGTAATAGACGCCATAGGAGCTGTTTCCTGTGAGGATGACTGCATGACGTGCAGGTGTCTGCATTAAAGCACTGCATTTCCCGCCAATAACCGCCGATATCCGTTTGGAAGTTGTCCACTAATAATAGAGCATCATGAAAGTATAAAAATATTATAGTTTACTGATATCGGAGCACTGGGTAGCACAGAAAGTCCGTAGTTTGCTTCCGAGCCCACACTTCGAATGTCGTTCTGCCGCCGCTCAACAAAAAGTAGGGTACGTCACGGAAAATATCAAGCACCGGAGCGTTTGTCGTCTGATTCCATGCATCGGAATGAAACGGGAGCGCGGAAAGCGCCTCGGAGTCTCACACTCAAGGGTGCACGAGTGGCGCTTGTGTCGCGCTAAGTGAGTGGAGTCTGAAACACTCGCGCCCCTGACCGCCTACTTAACGCAAGGGAGCATTCTTCAGAAGAACGACGTCGTGGAGAACGATGTCATTTGGAAAGACGGTTTGTTACACGCGTATCGTGTGGTGATGTTCTAAATTTGGTGGTGGTGGTGGTTGTCGGCCTCACGACTAACGCCCTGGGGGAGAGTGCGTCCTGGGCTGACTCCTCAGGGAACTGTACCGACATATGAATGAAGGCGTTTGAAGAAAGCCCTCGAAAAACCCCAGACAGCACAGCCGGCACCGGGATTCGAATCCGAGTACCTTCCAGTCTCGACGTGACATTGCCGAATATTGGCCAGATCAGACACTTTGCGGATGATCTGGCAAGCAGACCTGCATCTGGTCCAATCATCTCCATCGCTCCATAGCACGTGGCGGTCTAAAGTGGATTGCAACCTATTTCCCCCGCGCATATGGTTTGCGCGCTTTTGCCTCATTTGCATAGCAGTATTCGGCAATGGACATTTCAACGCACGTACTCCCTTCAGGGTCTTTAGGAGGTGAATGACTTTCATCGAGGTTGGTCTCTGAATATCTCACTTTTACCCTAAGTCCCCTAATTAAAGAGTTAATTAGCGAAGTTTAGGTAATTATTAGTTACATTTAGGCATTTAGTACTTGCATGCTGTATTCGAGAGGACGCTGGCTTTGACGTGTTGCTCAATTGCAAAAACGGCATCTGTGCCGATGTCATAGCTTCCTTTATTAAAAATCTGTAACGAATAAGAAAAAATAAAACACCACGCATAAATCGTCGTGGTTGGCTCGTAGAATACTCCAGGGTGTTTGGCAATTGTAGGCGTATGTTCAGGCGTATGGTCCCGAGGAAGGGGCCCCAACCTGGTCCTCCTTTTGAAGACGAGGTTTTGGAGGGGCCTACAAGGGCAGTAGCGGCTGCCATAGGCACAGTCGTGAACCATGTGAAAATGGTCCCATCCTTGGCGTCTGATCTTTTCAACTTTTTCGATATCGATATTGATACCTCCGTCTCTACTAACGAAATATTCAATAAGTCAATAACCGCACGCTTCGAACGGGAAGAATCGGTGTTCTGAGGATCTGTGCTGTCGCAACAATCGGAGACACTCTTCAGCATTGCTTCCTGCAATCGCTCCTGCTCTAAATTCCCTCCCCGGCGAGAGATATGACTCCAGGAATTCCAATGGGCGAATCAATCATCACGGAGGGTTCAATGAACTTCTCGGGGTCTGTATCATCATAATGATGAAATGTGGCACTAGTTGAATGACCAGTTGAAGACTCAACAATGGTGTCCAAGTCGTTGTTGGTACACGGCCTGAGTTCGACAAATGTGAGTAGCGGCGGGCTCTTTCTCCGCTACGGCTACTTTCCATAATATGGAAGACGTGGAACACAGAGAAAAACAGCGTGATAACGGTGGAGCGGAATTTTTTTTCTTGTTATTCCCCTTAGTTACTTGTTAATTAAGCAGCCTGATGTTGTTGATGAAGATGATGATGATGATAATTGGAGTTTTAATAGCGCACCGACAACACAGGTCATAAGCAGCCAGATGTGACGATCTTCCTCAATTTTACTCATTCTCACAAGCTAAGCGCAATGTTTAGCTCACATTTGTGAAACATAAACAGGTATGTATAACATATAAAATATATGTATAACATACTGTATAAAACGGTCTACGAAGCTACTTTTCACCATACAATTACAGTAATACCCCTTTATTTCTCGAGCCCTTAATTTTCGCGAATTTCGCGAAATCGAGGAAATTCGCGAACTTTAAAGGGGTTGCGACAGGCCGTCCCAGGTTATCCCAGATAGACATTAGATAGAATTACCTTAGCTTACACAGGTTGCCGAACGTCGATCTAGTTATTTTCTCACATTAAATAAGTTATGCTGTAGGTATATGGCACATATGTATGGTTAAGTTGTATTTGAATGTTTACAGTGCACTATCTAGTAGGATTTTCCGTTGATGGGCTCTTTTAAATAAATAAATAAATATAAGCCACACGAAATGAAGAAATAATATTATTCGGGAGCACGCCAAGATACTTATTAATGCTTTTTGCACACTCGCTTGGTGGCAGTACACCAGCGATTAATTCTAAGGCAATTGATTGTTTTCGTTTGACATGTTCAGTAGAACGGCTACACGACTTTTTTTTTTGTAAATGATTTATTACGGAGGGCGCAACCTCACGTGGTAGACCCTTTCTGATGAACTCATACTCCCGTAAAAAAGCGTATTAGACGTATAGTTTGTGGTAGTCAAACGCGTTGGAAGCGAAGCCGCCGTGTGGGTGGAAGAATCGAAGCAGGGGATAGGCAACAAAAGTAACTCCTAAGTGCTGTCAGACCTAAGCTTTGATGGAGTATGCAAACAAGCTATATGTTCTTCTTGGAGACGCTGGCGAAAGCATGAACAAACAATGTGTCATTCGTCTGATCATTTTTACCACCCGGTAGCTACTTACTCATGACACAATGAGTGGTCGTTTATGATGGCAGTTGCTCCACTTGACCACAGGGAAAACTGATCAATCCGTCGACAGTAAGCAGATGGAAAAGTTTGACGTTAGGATTCGTGAATATCTCGAAGTAGTGATACACGCACTTTGTGCTGCATGCTGGCTGTATACATACATACATGCTGGCTTAGGGTACATAAATATTACACCGTCTTTAGACGTATTCGGTAACGGTATGCTTACTGTAACACGTTGCCTAGAAAAAGGTACGGTAGCGATGTGGTATTTACGTTACTTTTACTTGGTAGTGGTAGCGGTATCGTGTTAGCTTTTGAAATTAGTTTATTGCGCTACATTTTTGTGCAGTGGCATGTAGCGGTGTTTCGTTATTTCGCTTTGGTAGCGGGTACAACGCTGGTATAGGCGGACGCTCTGCCGGGTGGATGGGGTCTTGACATGTACTCTGCTTGACATTGTAGCTATGTGCTGCGATGATGCGTGTGATATGTGAATCACAATGCGTAAGGTTTAGTAGACTACGCGTGATCAGCGCCACGTAAGCCACACCACGCCGAATTTGAACCGTTTCTTTGAACTTTGTTGACATCTGGTCAGTATACTTACCACTGTTCATGTGGTCGTCCTGCTTAACGAATGTAAAATTCCAACATACCCGTGCAGGTCCACTGGCTCCTTGTTAGTTGCGTGCTCCAGCAATGCATCCGCTGTCCGGTTGGCGACACCCACAACCTTGGGTACGATCTGAATATTTCAAGAAGTGGGTGAGTGTTATGTTCTGGAATCTCATTAAGAAAATCATATGTTTAAGTACGTGCACGACTTCCTGCACTACAAAGGACTTAAATAATAATATTAATAATATAATATTATTCTATTTTAGTGCCATTAATAATAATAATAATAATATTATTATTATTAATGAATCTGTCCAGAAAAAGTTTCTACACATTGTACATAGCGTGTTTTTGAGAAAGAGCCCTGACTTTAGAATGTACGTCTACAGGGAGATAATGTCATTTCTTAACCTCGAACCACTCTCAACGCGACGCCGTTTTCACGATGTTATGTTGTGCTCTAAGATCTTACACAGTTTTCTCGATACACCATATTTATTACATCAGCTTCATGTCGTAGCACCTGTCAATGTAACCAGACACACGAATATATTGTACCCATCCCACCATATGCCTGCTAATCCGATCGCACCTATTCAACAAATGACAAACGCAGTTCACCCCTCTCTTGATACCTTTAGCTCCCATACAAACGTTTTCAAAACTCTCCTCTGGCGTTCACTCAATAACATGTGAAGTTGTACAGTTTTCCCCCTTCCCTTTTACTGCCATGTACTGTATAATTGTATATCTGTATGTCTGTACTGTATGTATCAATGTGAATATCCTCTTGTTATGTTCCTGTTCCTGTATATGTCCTGTATATGTTATGTTTTGCCTAATCTGTATATGTATATATATAAGTACTGCATTGTCTACGTGCGCCAATACCAAGGCTTTGGCTGTTCTTGGGCACGTTAATAAATTTATTATTATCATTTATAATATTATCATCATTGGTAGGAGAAGGGGGCAAGTTCAAATATTTTTTTGAGAAAACTGTCCTAATTCAAAACGTACTTGGAGGTGCAGGCGTTTCAGTGCACTAGCTGCACTGAATACTGTAGCACTCCCTCTGGACACTGTAGAATAAAAATGACGCGAATATTTAATTAAATATGGTCAAAATTTTTAATATGCAACAGGGGGCAGGTTATTTCAATATTCCAAAACCTTCGAGCACTTAGGAAAAGGCTACAGGTATGCCCAAACAATGAGTGTTCCATAAGGCAGAAATCAGGGATTTGCCACGCAGTCATGGCGAACGTATAATAGGTCTTTGTTACTAGAGTCCCAATGTGACCAGCATTTGAAAATCTTGCACTGAACCCAGTCTTGGTTCGGTTCGTATTTCTCATGTCACACCAGACAGTAATATTCCATGAAGTCATCCACAACAGTATTTCAGCGCCGTTTATCGCTGGAAGTCCTATAGGCTTTGCTCTGCTCGACGTTTGCTGTGTCTTCTTTTTCTCTGCGATGCACATACCACCTTTGCGTTTCCAAGTTGAAGCTCTTGTTGTAATTTGCCCCATTGTAGCATGGCACCAGTAACCACCATTTTGGCCGAGGGAGACGCCATAAATTACTAGATGAAAGATGGAAGTCACTGAAAAGGATTTGACATATCTTCTGGATTCCAGAAGAGGTGGGTTCGAGTCCTACAGCTGGCTAACCTTTTGTGCACTAACTGTACGTTGACCTTTTGGCACTGTGCTCCTTCCCCTCTCACATTGGGGATGCAGGAAAGACGCGTCTCCGAAGATGCGCAATGAACAAAATAAAGGAAAAAATGGTGTTCCTTCACGAATTTTTTTGCCGACGATCTATCGAACGGATTTTTGTTCTGAAAACGACTCCAGTATCAGGTGACCGAACGGACCAGATGTTCCCATTGAGACAACTCTAGGTTTTATGATTAAAAAGTTTATTATTGGAAGTTAATTAAGACATTGCCTTAGGAGTTTGCTAATGCCCTCCTAAGGAGTGCCCTTCAGCATGTGCTATTTTGCAATTGATTTCATCTCGGAAAAAGTGATATATATATATATATATATATATATATTTCTTTTTTTTTAATATGTTCGCATTTAGCTGGGACACCCTGTGTATATATATGTATAAGAAGACGTGTAAGAAGTCCGGCAATCGCACGATTTGCACACTGGCACAAAGTGCCGTCTTTTTCCTATACAGGTATGTACTCACACGACCACCACTGCTCACGCTGTTGCTCAATCGCTCCCAATAGTAAAAAAAACAGACGGGTTGACGTGAATGCCAGTTGAAGGGCGAACTTCTCGAGCACACAATCACCATTTCGCGTCGAGAACGTTGTTGAGAAGAATTCGTAGTTGTTTCCATCGTCCAATAGCTCTGTGTGTTACCTCGGTCGAACGGAGCCCTCATAGCCGACCGCCATAACTGCATCTTCTCGTAAACAGGAAAGTCAGAGAAAGTCCCAGTTTTCATCCAATAAGAAGCACGATGACCCATCTACGTAGATGAGGCAGGTTTTCCGCATGTACATCACAAAAATGTCTGCGCCCGTGGCTTGTTTTGGTTGCTTTGATTAATTAACTTTCGTAATAGGATGTTGAATGTTATGTCAATATTTTATGTCAACAAAGAAGGTGAAGTCAAGATCGCTTACCACGCGACGGAATCACGTTCATTCTTAGATCAGCCTTCGGAGCTGATCTGTATCCTTAATCTCTGTCCTGTCCTATCTTCTAAATAGGAAGACAAACTGAAGAAACGAAGGTGCACTTCGGGGGCATGTGGATGTGCTCGTCTTGAATATCGCAACCGTTTCAACGTATCGGTAAATAGGCGTACCTCACCTTTAAAAAAGCTTACTATTGTTCCAGTGCACACCGTTTGGTTCCATTTTCTCTCCGATGTTAATATCGTTCATGGGCGGCCCAGTATCAGCGGCAGGTAACTGTGCCCAACGTGTTTCCGAGATGAATCCGATATATCGGTGAAGCACTGGTTTTCGGTGCTTGCTAAATTGCTTGGCTTCTTGACGGGAGTGTGCTGGGCAGCTCTGAAACCGATGTTGAACCCATGTTGCAGAACCACTGTCAGTACTCGGTGCCAACAAGGCCACGAACAAAATAGGCCGCGCCCCGTTTCTGGACCGGTGTCGGCTGTGCTGCACGGGCGGCCCACGTCTGTCTCTAGCACCAGCGGGCAAAACGCGCGGCAAACAAATGACGTAACCCGCCGGCTTCCATAGTCGGAAACGTGCTGGCCTGCTGAGCTGAAGATCGGGAATTCGATCCCGGCTTAGGAAGGTAGCAATGTGTGTGTGTGGGGGGGGGGTACATAGGAGATTTCCTGCACACGTCAAAAGAACCCCAGATGGTCCAAATTATCCACAGTGTTACCCTGTGGTACGTGCAGTATGTCGCCACACAAATAGGCTGACTCCCCATGGGTGTAAGTCTGCTGCCAAGTATCAAGTGACGGAACCATCATTGTGTCTGTACGTTCCTACCTTCTAATGGTACGCAAGACTGAAAAGTGATCAGACCGAAAGTTCGCTCCCTAGCGTAATTGAAATACGTATGTCAGACAGGAGCGCGGAAACAAATGTCTGCGAATTGCTGCTTGGCTAGTTATGGTATGTTGCGTACTGTGTATTAAAAGATATTAGGCTAAGTCCGGGGCATATATACATACCGCTTTGAGCCTCGTCGTCGTGAATGCTGTGCTGAAAATGCTTCTGTTCTTTTTCCATTCCTCGCCGTTTGTCAAGAGAAGGGAACGGTCCCAAAGCGGTTCGCCAACTGGAGCATGCTGACAAGATGAAAGAAAAAAGTTCTCATTCAGCTTCACGACAGTTATATAATTTCATTTCCTCTCTGTTAAGCTAAACTAAGCAAAACTAACCAATTATATAACACACAACACGAAAAATTGCTATTGGAGAAGTCACAACAAGGCATGTACAAATAACTATAGTAATTCAGAGCATCATTTTTTGCCACGTTCCGCCCAACTTACTTGCATGCAGAACGCGCTCTACCGGTGACAACTGAAGTAACGCAGAGCGCGTGTCCACCCGTAGATGTCACGTGACGCCCCCACTGCGGTCGCTCCCGCCGTTCTCCTTGGGACTTGGACATAACGCGGTACAAGCAATTGCGTTACTAGTAATCAATTAGTTTTCCGAGCAAGTAATTTTCCAAGTAATGCGATTACAATTTTGAGTAATCGGTTACAAGTAATCGATTACTTTTCGACTAAGCTTAATTCACATAAAGCATTTTGCGTGCCTGGGGACACCTTAATCCCTTCCGACCGCGAAATGCTGTATATACAGTAGATCAAGCTTGGGGTATAGTGAGTTCTGTTGTGAAGACTGTAGATGACGGGGTAGATGACAGAGTGGGGAAGAGTATCTACTCTTCCCCACTCTGTCATCTACCCCATTGCTGGTGGTGATGCGGGGAATGAAATAATGCGCCCCTTCACAATAAGGATGGAAGTCCTTGGTAGGAGATCCACAGAGAGGTCGTTCAGAACACTAAGTTCGTAATTACGATTGTCCTTTCTCTTCGACACTATCATAGCGACTAGATCTCCTGATTTATCGCCATGGCTCCAGCTTTTCGGAAATGTTGATGGAGAGAAGAAGTGGAGAGAGGGACCGAAGCGAGCGCAGAGCGCAAAGGCGGCGTCATGCTTTCGCGTGATGCCCTTGCTTCCGAGGAGACGTATGTTTGCTAGAGATATATACAAAAACGAAGATTCCTGCGCCGGGCGCTCACCCTTTGCGAAAGGTGAGGACTTACTTGTCGTCTATTCGCCATCACCTGGCTCGTTATGCAAAACTACAACCGCGGCAAGGTTTAGCTGAAGAAGAAGGTTGCGTACGTAGAGCAGACAGCAGACCACGTATGAGCAAGCGGCGGTAACCATGATGGTGATATGGTACATGCCATTCCCTCCTCTCCCTATGGTAATGCACCTTTAATCCGCATCTCAGTAGACGATCTCATCTGTGTATGTCCAGGTCTCTACCTACAGACTGGATTGAATTTTGCAGTCATTACACATTTCAATCACGTCGTTAAAATGCAGGATGAGGGCTACACCACTACAAAGTATTCAGACTGCTTTTGTCTGTAGTCTTATTACGAACGCTATCATCCCTTAAGGCCGGTGTTGCCCCCGCTACCGAGACTGACTAACGGAATGCCGCTCCGCGCTATTTCAATAGCGCTATACTAACGCCGCTACAAATTCGAAAATATACAGTTTCTGTGCATCTTACGTTATCGCCTTTGCGCCCATAAGGGATAGCGTTGGTGATTCTGCGCACGCGAAACACATAAAAAGAAAGCTAAAGTGTATAGTTAGACTCGTTGGTACAGTTGCATCTTGAAGTATGCATCTGGGCACATGACAGGAGACCTGTGTGTCTTTCGTCTCCTCGTGTTCTTCGTATCCGTGTAGTTTGCTCCAGCCATACGTCAAGATAAAAGAGAGATCTTCGCTCGGTGCACAGAACCACCACGTTATCCATTACGGGGCTCTTAGGGCCCGTACGAGGCCGCACGGTCCACGCTGCTCACATGCGGTAAAGATGTGCGGAACCGCCTGCGGCTTGCCACGCGTATGCATGCCGCCCGAAGTATACCAGCTCCGCCCACGACTCCACAGCGAGATCTCATGAAATACGAGAGATCCTGAGACTGTGTCTGACAAGATGGCGAACGACAGCTAGGTCGAGGTATTGACTGTACGTTCGTATTCTCACATGTGAACTTTTGCGAAATCAACACCATAGACGCAAGAAATACAGGCTTTGGGTTCACTCGCTTTTGCGATAGCGCATTATTTGCTTGTGAAGCATGTTTAGCTTTCACCTTCTAATCCCTAATGACAATCTATCATACCATAATGACAATCACTACCTTACACTTTACTTACCTGTACTTCCGCATTTTGTTCCAATGTCGGACGAAAAAGTTATATTAATGCAACACTTTAAAATGTAGGCAGTATGACATGTGCTGCCTTCATAAATTCGCCGTTTGGAAAAAGTGAGCTCCGACATACCTTCCAGTCAACGACGCTGTCAATGCTCTCCGTGCTGGGAGCCGGAAGAAAATGCGAACGCCACGCGACTTCCGTTGACTCCCTGATTGGTCGAGGATGCGCGGTATGCCGCCAGAAATCGTGCACTGTGCGGTCCAAGAAAAGCAGAAAGCGGTGGCAGCTTTTTCCTGCCATGCGGCAAGAGTTTACCGCGCCGCGCTCGCGTGTTTCCGCGCCGCGCACATTCTTCGCATGTTAGCACGCGGCCTAAACGTGATGATCTTGCATGTAATGGGGGTTAACTAGGTTCCACGTTGTGTCACGGGGGATTCTCAGCTCGGTCATATAGCGTTATGGGACGCGTACGGTAACCACATGACGCGTTTTCATACGCATACCGCCTGGAGCACGGTTGCGGGAGTTTGGGATTGGTTGAGAACTGTCGGGACGTCGGGACAAGCTCTTTTTCCTGTCATGCCCTGTGCATTCTGAATTGTGCAGATGTGACCAAGATGACCGGGTAAGATGTGTGGATCTCACTTTATGTCCCAATTTTGGTTTCGTATTTCCTCTTTTGTCCTCCTCAAGTGACGTATGTTGCCTTATTTTTTGCGTGACCTTACCATTCTGTCGACGAATGAGGAGAAGTCCTTCATGTAAACTTCACGGAGCAAGTCTGGCTCTCCTACAACTAGGCAAGGGTCTGTGTCCTGGTAAGATCTGAAACATGATGTTATAGTTGCACACTGGACTCCAATTATGGTCATGGCAGTACGAAAGACAAAAAACAAAAAGTATATCACCTTTTTCGCAACCTCCTCTCTCTCAACAGCCCCTCTGTTCCATCCAGCAATATTTTAAACACATACAACATACGTAATAAGCACTTTGGATACCGGGAAACATCTATGTAATTATGGATTATGAATGCTTTCTTATGTATTTCGTAGCAGCCTACGTCGAGAAACTCGATTTGTGAAGCCGGACCACGCGATTCTTGTAACATCCCCCGAAATCTTCCCCTTTCATACCCCAAGTTGGCTGATTCAATTTCGGACTGTGCAGGCAAGGAACTTAATTGGTGGTGGGACACAAGTTGCTTAGAAACGTCGTCTTCCACGAGGGACGTCAAATACGGTGTGCCGTGTAGTCGTAGTTCGGTGCACGTTAAAGAACCCTCCTGGTGAGGAAATTAATCCACAGACCGACAATTGTGGCGTCGCTAAGCTGAGTTGTATCGCGACGTAAAGCCACGAATTATTATTATAACATATTACACTCCAGCACTTGGGTAGCCTTGCATGGAGGCTAGCTCCCCGGTGGAAGTTGCCCGGGGCATGTGGTACTAAGGCACCCCCACGCCTCCCTGTGCTCCAAGATAATATAGCATGTTTTAGTTCATCGGATGCACTTTACGAACATGCGATACCATAAACGACGCTGTCAAATCCGAGCTCAGCAGCCAATGTTATATCAGTCACTTCAGAAGACGAGCACGATCGGCTGATCCTGTTTTCAGAACCGTTATGGTTTATACCCCTGTCACACGGCACTTTAAATGCCGATTGAATCCGATCCGCATCGAGTTTCTCAAGAGCGTTCGGTGCGCGATGCTGCTACACGGTCCAACTCAATGCGTATTGAAAGCTTGGCTTGCCGACTGACGGCACTAACAGCGCTGAGGCAATACGCTGGGATTGACAAATATGTTCCTAAAAAGTCGAGAATCAACGCATCCGCTTCCGCATTGTGCTGTTTACTATCCCCTTACGTTTTTTTTTTTTTCGCTAATACATCTTTATATCCCCCCCCCCCCCCGCTCACGGGGGACGCGGTGTCGAGATTAAACAAATTTGCAAACGCAGTCGCCCGTCATAACTAGACTGAAACCGTAACCGTGAAATTCCATGGGCTCACGAGGAACACTTGCAAGTTAATGTAATGTTTTTGTTTAAAACAAATTAGCTGAGTTCGAGGAGGCCAATGGCAGTCATGAAGGCGTTTGAGAATCTCAATCCCGTTTAACGAACTGGATCAGGTTACGCAGGATCGGAGCTTCATCCTGCTCGAACATGTCCGTGTAGCAGCACCAGATCCGCATTGAGCGCGATGAGCATTGGCTCAATGTCGATTGAAAGTGTCCGTGTGACAGGGATATTACACTTACCGATCTACTGGAAGTCGCTATTCGGGTAAGCGATCTCGATCGTTCTGTACGCTTTACACGGGCGTTAGTTTTTATCGGCACGATGAAGTTTAACAGCGTCAGATGTTCAAGAATATATAGATGCTTAACAGCATCAAGTGTATAAACAAGAAAATGCTTGATATCAGCCATCTCTGAGCAATATGTATAGGACGTATATCTGATGCGCTTACCCATATAGTCGTCCATATTTCTTGTAGTCATCAGTCACACTGATGTGCACTGGCTGCAAAGAAAGACCAACGAACTACTCATTATGATCTTCTATGTTACATCATGTGGATACTGAAAACTCCTGCATAAAAGCAAAGTAAAGATCGGCGAACAGCCGAATAACGTAGCCGCAAGAACGCACCTACGTGGTTCTAATAAATTCCTGTTACGCGTACTGGTAACTGTAGAATTTCTGCAACAGTTATTTTGTTATCAACTGCTTTTGGTCCACAACTCTGCCTGTGCCATAACTGTCTGTGTTCAACAAGACAAGTGAGATCATTTGAGTCCGATAAAAATTTAAGGCAATATCGGGATTCTTCATATCAGTGCCAGATTTAACGATTGCTAAAGGAGACCGAGGACATCACAGCCCCTTCCTCACTCTTTAATAACTACAAGAAATATATAAGGACAATAACAAGGGATGTTCAAGCGCAGGGGCAACTCTCTCTACGCTGTCTATGTTTCGCACTTACCTTTGTGAACATCTCGTATACGACGCGCATATACTGCCAAAATCCTTGGTGAGGAATCCCCTTGTCTTCCCAATAGGAGAAAATTTTCCGGACTTTCCTGAAGCAAAAGCGGGGGAGAAAGAAAATGAAGGATATTTGAATGAGTTAGAAACGCAACACAATTTCCTTCAACGTCAATTTTTCCGGACAACGCACCCGACATTTAAATTAGGCGAAAATTACGAAAAACAAAAGAGAAGAAAATGACGCGAAAATTACGGTACATCACCGTTGTCATTGCAACTTTGTAAAACGTGTATAAGGAAATGTACTTGAAAATAAACATGAATTTTACACACGTGCCTAGCACAAGTACCTAGAGTACGTGTGCTGAGATCTTTCGTGTGGTCTTCGTGCCGCAACAAGGCTGCCTGCATGGGTCTGGTATACGACAAAATCGGTAGTGTTGCCTGTGAAATCGCACGCACGATCCCCCCAGGACGCACCACAGGACGCACGATCACCTCCTGCGATAGTCATGCCGTTGCCTGCCTGAGAGTGACCGACTACGGCAAGCTGTTCCACCACCACCGTGCGATGAAGACGGTGCCCTAGCTGCTGTGGTATCAATGGTATATATTGCTGTCATACAATGTTGTACTCGCCGCATCCCATACGTTGATACTACCTGTATTTCTCTGAAACATCGATACGTGAGTGGGGCGCGATTGAACTCGAACCTGGGTGCTAACCGTGCGTGTTCGTAGTAGCGATCGAGCAGTTGTCTTTATCACTGCATGTGGTTATGGATCTCGGTGTGGACACAGGACGACGTCAGGCATAGGGCCTGTACGCTACCGACGGCACTCTTGATAAGCAAAAAAAAAAAAAGCAAAGAAAATGAAGAAGAACTGAGACAATAACGATGTGACGTCAGTGAAACACTGTCAAATTAATTTATTCCTGCCCTCACTGAGTAATTTTTCCTCCCTCGAAGAGTTAAGCCACACTTCTGGACACAAAAAATGTAACACCTACATTTTCGAAAAGAATAGTTACGCTATGTAAGAGTGATCTCAGAGACAACGATTTTACATCGGTATCAGAGTTGGGCGTTCTTTATTTTTAATGCGATAACAATATTTGACTATCCCCTCGAAAATTTGTGCGCTCTGCGCCGGAAACTCAGCTTGGACGATAGATGGCGCCACGAGAACTGTGGGCGCGGAAAAGTTTATGAGACGGTATTAAACTCCACGGTAGCGGTGCAGGGTAGTCCGTACATATCTTACGGAATGAAACAGCCAGGAACGATACACAGACACAACCGAAAGATATCTATGAACCAACGAAACTATGTCGAAATGAGCGGAACTCCTATCGGCTCGTCTGTTCTCCTGTATTGTGTGCAGTGGCGTAGCCAGACCTCCAAGGTAGAGGGGGCTCGATACGAAAACTCCCCCCCCCCTCGCTGATCCTGGGTGACATACTTGTGCACACTGCAAAATGCGGATGAAAAAATAAATAAATAAAAAATAAATGGAACGAAAATAATTGGTTTGGACGTTCACAATACGATTACATGTATAGGCTGTCATGGCCAGGGTTGGCTACCGGAAACGGAAACGAGAAACGGTAATTACCGAAGTTCAACAGGAAACGAAAATGGAAACGGAAACAAACTTTTGTTAGTTTTCACTACCAGAAACCGAAACGGAAACGAAATTCAAAAGTGATAACGTTAACGGAAACCAAATTCGCAGGACGTTTCCCTCAGTGTTTTCGCGTTAATATGAAAATTATATATATCCGCACTATTCTTCGAGTCATCATTCATTTATTCATTCGTTTATTTTCGGGACTTTCTTTCGTGTTGAGCCCACTGCGCAGCAAGATGGACGCGAAAGTTTTGGATGACGTGCTATTTTTGCGCACGAGCGGATACTTTTGAAACTTAAAGGCATGTATTTCCGCAATCTAGAGAGGCATCTACTTGCGGTGTATAAGATTCTTGACGAACTTTGCATTAAAGTCTTTAGAGTTTGTGTTTGGTGTGGCTGTCCTTTTGCATCCATTATGTAACTAGAATGTCTCACACGAAAAAGCCAAAACCAGACAGTACGAGTTCGGGATGAGAAACAGAAACCAGTACCGAAATTACCTTAAAAACGGAAACGTAATTCTTAAAAGGAGGAAACAGAAACCGCTACCGAAAATCGTCCAGAAACGGAAACAGAAACGGGAACGAAAAGCCGAGTTTTTCAGTTACCGGAAACGGGACCGGAAACAATAACGTTTTCGGTAACCAACCCTGGTCATGACCAATGAGGTGGTGTCACGAGATTGGAAGTATTTTGAAAAGCTAATAGTTTGCAAACTATTCAAGAGCGCTGCTTAGATAGACGCCATGAACTGCAAGAACTTTCGCGATCGTCACACTGTCCCCCCCCCCCCCATATATTATGTTCTCCTCGGATTTGCACGATTTGCGTGGGTCCGTCCGTGGCAGGTAGGGGGAGCTCGAACCCCCCCCCCCTCCCCCCGTGGCTACGCCACATCTATCTAGGAGCCATGGATGTCCGCATTAGCCGAGATTTCAAGGGCAGACCGCACATATCTCGATATGTGAACTATTTTTTAGTATTGTTTCACCGAGAGGGGGAAACTACGGAACAGCCCATCAATGAGTTACCTAATGCCTACAAACAACAACAACTTTATTTTCGGCCTTGGAGAGTGGCGAGTTTCATCGCAACAGGCGATACTCTACCCCAGTGCTTGGTGGAATGGGGGGAATAAAATAACGAGCCCCTTTACAATAACGATCGTTGTCTGATGGTGTCCAGAAATGTCAGAAGAGCTTTGAGCGCAGAGCGTTGCTGGGCTGGATTGGGCCAGGGACCAAGCAATTTCGGTAGGGAGAAAGGGCGAGAGTCCAGCTGACGCCTACAATGCCTAAATGGCCAAGGCCAAACAATACAAGGACAATACAAGGCCAAAAGCCTACAATGAGAACCTAATCAATGAGCCTGACCTAGAGAGCCACGTGGACATTATGCATACTGTACCCACGCCAAGGTCTGATACCATGAAACATTATCATACAATTTAAACATAGGCAAGTGCGTGACACAGTACTTGATAAGTGCAGAAAGAAACGCATGACGACTTTTGATCTCGGATTACAGGGACAAAATTCTGTTAATGTCAACGAACACCTATGTCCCGCACTGAAGCGAGTGCTCGGGCTGGCTATTGCGAAAAAGAAAGAATCAAAGCTTGCTTTTGCCTGGATTAGAAGTGGTAAAGTTTATGTTCGAAAAACCGAAACGGCCCCCGCCGTATGCGTGTACACCAGTGACGATGTAAATAAAGTAGCTGGGTAGGCAGCATTCCTTCCCTTACGACTGTGACTGTATCTAATGCAGTTTTTGTCCACCACGTATGACGCCCCTGATGCATTGGTCAGACCGAGCAACTCGCTTTCGTTTCTTCATGTCAACGTTCGTTCATTACGAAACAAGACTGATGAATTACAACTACTGTTGCAATCTGTAAATTTTTCATTCGATGTTGTCATGTTGTCAGAAACCTGGTTCCGGATAATGAGGCATTTTCCATGCCCGGTTATTGTAATTTCTATCTTAACAGAAAAGACAAGTGTGGGGGAGGAGTATCTCTACTGTTATCAAAATGTACTGATTATGAGATGATAAGTTACTTCTCTTGCATCACCGATGATTATGAGATGGTTTGCGCAAAGAATAATACAACTGTCTTTGTAGTAGTGTACCGACCTCCTTCTGGAAATGTTAGTACTTTTCTTCGCTTTATTGAAACCCTGTTCTGCTTTATCTCTGTTAATAGGTACACGTTATATATGGGCGGTGACGTGAATATAAACTTACTTTCAAACTGTACGCCATCTGTTGAAATGTCGACACTCCTTGATACATATGGTTTTGTCAATTGCATTAAGCTACCAACGCGCATTACATTACATTCATCTACACTGATTGATATATTTATTACAAATGCCGACGTAGGTACTGTTTGTGCTGGCGTTATATGCTATGATATCAGCGACCACCTCCCAATATACGCCTTTATTAACACTCGTCGCGTTCTGCGTACCAATATACTACACGTACCAGTCCATTACTGACACTAAATTGGAGAAATTTAAAACTGCGATACAAGAAGCAGATTGGAGCTCCATATTGAGCTGTCAGTGCGCTAACGAGGCATATTCTAAGTTTCTCCATCAATTTAAACAAATTTTATGACTGCAACTTCCCGTTTAAGACGTGCAAAGTTAGTCGTCGTACGCGTAAGCCCTGGGCTACTCCGCAGCTGGTCAGACTTATTTCAGAGAAAAACAGACTGTATCAGCAATTTATTGACTCTAGAGATAATCATATACTTCGTCAATTTAAGGTTTTTCGTAATCACGTAACCGCGGCCATTAAACGAGCTAAATCAACTTATTTTAAGAAAATTTTTAGCAATGCACATACCCCCGCTACCACATGGAATGCGATAAGAAACCTTACGAAGACAAGTCGCGACGAAATTATAAGTATCAAGGTCGACGGTCGTATGTTACATGGACATGAACTCTGTAACGAATTTAAACAACACTTCGCTAATATAGCAATGCGCGCGTTCCCTCAGCCTTCCAATGACGAAATTGTGTGTGCTGCAATGTCCGGTAATGCAGTTGTCCCCCTCCATTTTCTTTTCTCCTGCAATTGATGCTGAAGTGTATGCGTCTTTTATTAATAGCAAAAATAGCAAGGCATGTGACAGTGATAACATTCAAATTAAGCCGGTTAAGTTCATCATTGACATCATCGTTCCAGTTCTGACCCATATCTATAACCTCTCTCTCTCGACTGGTGTTTATCCCGATAAAATGAAAATAGCTAGGGTTATTATTTTACCTAAACCTGGCAACCGTAATGACATTGGCTGTTACAGACCCATTTCAATCCTTTCAATATTTTCGAAAGGTCTTGAGAAACTGATTCATTCTCGTTTTAACACAATTTTTTTCTCTGCATAATGTGATTACAAATTCTCAGTATGGTTTTCGTAAAGGTTACTCGACAGAAATAGCACTTTTGCACCAGAAGAGTTCTTAATAAAAAACCTTGAAAGGAAATTATTTACCTTAGGGATATACATTGATTTTACAAAAGCTTTTGATTTTCTCAATCATTCATACTACTGCAAAAACTGGAACGTTATGGCATCCGTGGTACACCACTATCATTACTTAAATCCTACTTTCGCAACAGATATCAGTATGTCACTAACAACAACTGTACTTCGGGTATGCTACCACTGACTGCTGGCGTGCCCCAGGGCAGTGTCTTGGGAGTTGGGACCACTGTTATTCAATATCTATATAAACAGTATTGTTACTACCTCACAGCATGCACTTTTTTCATGTACGCAGACGATACGAGCGTATTTTTTTACCGGCACTAACGTTGATGAAATTGTTGACAAAACAAACTTATCTCTTTCTAGTATTAACACGTGGTGCAAGAGAAACTGCCTTGCCATAAATGTTGTCAAAACTAAAGGCATATTATATAGGCCCAAAAATAAACCCGCACTTCTGTCACTAAACATTGTCTTAGACCATCAACTCATTGAGATCGTAAAGACTGTCAAAATACTTGGTGTGCATTTTTCGGACAACCTCACATGGGATGCTCATATCGGTTATATCAAATCTAAAAATAGGAAAGGCAGCGGGTATACTCTGTAGGACATCGCCATAATTTACCAAAAGATGTTATGATTTCTATTTACAATTCATTGATAAGGTCGCATCTATCCTATTGCCATCTTGTGTGGAGCACCACCCTCTCAAAATAACATCAAAGACCTGTATCTTCAACAAAAGCGCACAGCGAGGGTGATTGCCGGTGTGCCACCTGGCTATCACACTGCGGAATTATTTTACACAACTTCGTATCATGAAAGTTCATCAATACTATGAATACACTCCTTTTGAAGTTCTACTAACGGCCGTAAAAAATAACAATTTAATAATACTGTCACTTTTTCAACCTGCAGTCACAGTTCACCCAAAGGACACGCCAGGCAGTCTACTGGAATGTACCCCGCTTGGTACTAATTTCGGTACTCAAATGATACAGTATAATATAGCAGCAATTCTTAATAAGTACATCAAGAACGGTATCGATCTTGCGAATACATCATTTACAACTCTAAGAGCCATGTTTCAATTCTGACAACTTGCAATTTCTCTTGCGACTAATATTTTGTTACTACGCCTTGCATCAGAGTCATCTCTGTAACTTCTATTTCTGATTACTTTCGTTACATTTATCTAGTTTTTGTTTTGTTATGTCTGTTATTGTGAATTCACATTGATGCATTGCTAGTGATTTGTTTTGCGATTTGCTTTATTATAGTTTGCTTTATATAGTTGCACAATTGTTGTGATGCTGCTGTACGTTATTAAAGGGGCGTGCACTCGTCAAGCTGCAGTATTGCCGCTTTTGGCCGCCTCTAATCAACTGATGTAACATGTTGTGTCTATAATAAAGAAAAAAAAATGAGTTGAACTTCCTCGAGGTGTTTACAACACATTCGAAAGGACTGAAGTTCACAACTGAACTTCCAGCTAACGGGTGCTTACAGTTCCTAGCAGTTGTCTCGTGTGGTTCTGTCTGTGTATCGTTCCTGGCTGCTTCATTTCGTAAGGCTATTCAACGTGACTTCCCTGTACACATTCCCGTACACACCTCGCGTGCGGAAGGTCGCTTGACAACCCGCTCCGGCTAGGAGTGCCTAGTAAAGCATAGCACCGGCGTGTTTCCTAGGTGAGGTTAATGCGAGGCAGCTGCGGGCATTGTAATGCTACGTTATATTACATCTTGCTGGCGAGACTGCCAAGGCAGGAGAGCGATGTCTGCTTCGTTGTGACGTGGACATGCCAACATGAACAAACGGCCGTTCCTGGACTTCCCATGTTGGTGGCCTTTGTTTAAGCATTGCAGTAAATGCAGTCAGGGATTTCGTCATACGCACAGCTTTCATGTAAATTCTTCAGATCATTAAAATCAATTGCTCTCGAAATACGTATATTTCAGCACTCATAAGCCGTTAGTATATGCATATGCTAAATCTATGTACACAACGAAAAAGAAAGAAGCCAACAAGTTATCCTCTAGTTCGGGTCAGTGCGTCTTATTTCTCCACGCTAAACCGCAGAGCGCGTTATCCCCTCTAACATTACATCATAACTCATTGCAATTCTGCTCCTACATTTGACCGATATCTGCAAACCATTATGCGCATTTTCTGAGCAGTTCAAGAATTGCTATTATATTACTCCTCGTTCCATCAGCATGAAGACAGTTTTTTTCTTCCTTGGAATGTAGCGAACAAAGACGCTGCTACAGTTTATAAAGAATAGTGTCTTTGAGAATACAAGCTCAAGGGCGGAAACTTCCTGTGTTGTTAGTCTCACACGGATGTGATCAATGAGAGGTCCGTGAGGGAGGGGGGTATGTTTAATGCTGAAAAAAAAGAGAAAACAGAAGGGAAAGGTTAGCATTGATGTAGGCTTGCTATTCCCAAAAGCAAACAAAGAAACAAAAAGAGGATAAAAGCAGCAGAGACACAGAGAATTATGAAAAAATACAGAAGAAGAGAGCTCCTTCACTAATCGTTGTGCAGACAGTCATATAGGACGTATCAGAGAGTGCCCAAGAGTTTAGACTCCCGAAGGAATCGTGTCAGCGCAGCGTGCTGAGTAGGGCCAAGTAGCACCGCGAGGGAAAGCTCTCGGTAGCCTAGATGAGCGAGACGGCGCCGGAGACTCGACCGGCGATCTTCGTGCCGCTGGCAGGTAAGGAGTATGTGTGGCAGGTCAGCTTCTACGTGACACGTGAGGCAAAGAGGTGATGGATGTTGGCTCATCTTAAACGGGAGGAGTGGAGTTCGTGCCACATTCAGCCACAGCCGATGAAGCAACGATTCCTCGATGCGCGGGATGCGGCCAGGCACAGGATGTGTCATTAGCGGGTCAATGGATTTAAGGAAGGTATTGGTTCGTATAGCTTCTTGGTGAAAGAACTGCGTGCATTTGGCAATAAAGCGGCGGATTTTCAGCTGGCACATAGAGAGCGCAAGGGGAAGGAGAGTCGGTTGCTCAGTGTCGTGGGCTTGCCGAGCGAGAGCGTCAGCACGATCATCGCCAGAAAGTCCGACATAGCTCGAAATTCATTGGAAAACCACGCCGTGTCCCAGGGATACAAGTTCGGCGGAGTACATGGCGATGATTGTGGTGTAGGTATCATTGATGACTGCAGCAGAGTAAGAGGCCAGCGCCTCCAGAGCCACTTTACTGTCGGTGAGGATCGTCCAGTCCCTCCACGCCAACGAGGAGACGTGTCTCAAAGGGGTCAGTAGTGCGAATGCTTCGCCTCGGCAGATGACATAAGACTGTCTCCTCTAAACCTCTAGACTGTCCTCCACGTCTTATTATTTTACTTTTATTCAACTTTGCAGCCGTCTGATATATCAACCTCTTTAACCTATATATATATATATATATAATTGAAGAAAAATAGCATAGGTTCTTTGGCTGCACGTTGAACATATGTTTATAAGTCCAAAACGTCGCCACACCAGCATTGGACAGCTGTTTCGGCCTTAACAGTCCAATGCTTCCAATGCTGGTGTGGCGACGTTTGGGACTTATAAACATATGTTCAACGTGCAGCCAAAGAGCCTATGCTATTTTTCTTCAATTAATACTTTACTGGCTTCGCACTGGGCTTTCAGAGGTGAGTCACTCACCCTGACGGGAGGACATCACGTTCCACGTGACCTTCCGACGCCACTCGCTCAAACGTCGCCTACCTACGCATTGCTGATGAAGGCTCAATAGGGCCCAAAACAGCTGTCCAATGCTGGCGTGGCGACGTTTGAGACTTATAAACATATATATATATATTCAATAAGGATCAGAAGTGGAGACAGTGCTTCTACAGGACAAGGAATAAAAGGGGAACTTTATTAAAACTAAGAGGGGGTATTCGACGTTTCGACAGCAGCGCTGTCTTCAACAGGAATGGGATATTATGGTGACGCAAGACAATTCCAAAGAATGAGAGGGGAATATGTGCAAGGGGAGAGGGCAGCACACGTGCTTTGTCAAACAAAGGTAAAAGGGTACAATGAATCACAGGCAGTCATGTTCTTTCCTGGGGTTTCATGATTTCCTGGGGTGACCAACCAGGGAATCTGAAAGAGATACCAAAGAGTGTATGTATTCTGAGATAATTAGGAATTTAGGTTGCGAACGGTTGAGAGGACGCCGGGGTCCTCGTTAATCTGGCTTTTAAATTTGTAAATCACGAACGATTCTCTTTCTCTAAGGGGTGGGGATGGAAAACCCGATTGCAGAACGAAAATGGCTAACATCCGTTCCCGCGGGAACATCGATCTAGTGGAATGTACTCTTATTCTACCCCACTCCTTCAACCGCCGTCGATCTTATCCCGACAGGCGCCGTGAGTTCCAATGTAACCCACGGGCGTACGGATTCAACATGCGACTGCGACACCTGTGCAAGCGATCGCCGGACCTCTACTTTCTGGACCACGGCTTTCACCGACAACCCCCGATGAGAGTCCTAGCAGCCGACGGCCTGCACCCTAACTTCGAGGGAGTCCGGCAGATAGCACACCGAGTGCGAACCCTACTGCCCCGGCTTCTACGTCGGCTGCCTGTCCACAAGGAAGGAGTCACCGGGACGCCTGATCCAGTATGGCCCACAATCCAGGAAGCAGCAGCGAGCAGTCGGAGCCATGTCCACGTCCAGAAAACGTCCAAGAAGCAGGATTGACTAACTGGTGAGTCTGAACCATTTTATCCCGGCGAAACTACTAGCAGTGACACTCAGGCATTTTTCCAACTCAGAAAAATCGCGGACAAAATTGCGCGCTACTCCTCTCACCTTAATACTCTGGTCACTTATGAAAGGAGTGGAAAATTCCCGCGAGGACTGCAGATTCGTAAGATATCTACGTTTCCTCTTAACCAAAACCTTGAAAAACAGTGGCTATCAGCCCTGCACAATACGTCCCTAGCCCTAACCAAAATACTAATTACGCAGTGTCAAGATACAATCAATTCCCTCTCAGAGGAGGCAAACACAGTCTCAAACGCAACCACCTTATCTGAGTCTCATAGAGCAGAACTAGACGAGTTCTTTCAAAAGAAACGAGTGAGCCTAAAACTACAGAAAGAAAAAAAGCTCACTCTGGATAACCTACAACATCGTACCGCCGATAACACAGCCTCAAACGCGCCCAATTTCTTGTCCACTTCTGCCGTAGCCTCAAACCCGAACCTGCAGCACGTCCCTGAAACGCACCTAAATAATAATTCCCCTCCAATGCGTGATGCCGACCGACTACCAAAAGATCGTAACGTTATCAACCTTTCCTCCCGTGAACTTACGAACTCCGATCGTTCCCTACTTGGTAAAGGATTATCGTTCTGCCCTAATGATGCAAGAGTGGATGAATACCAGTTACAGTTAGATCTCGATAACTTTGCCCGGAGGCTACGGCTTGCAGAATATTTTCATGAAAAGACAGAGTCGAACAGCAATCCGTTTCGTATAAAATCAGAGTTCACTCCAGAACCTAACCGAGACATAAAACCGTTGATTTGTACATTAAAGCAGTTCAGAAGGATATCTTCCGTGCGTATCAGGACATCGCCAAACGCAAACTCAGGTATAACCTCACTAAGCAGGAGCAAGAAAGCTTGTCGGCATTAGAGAACGACAAGGATATCGTAATTAAGAGGGCAGATAAAGGAGGCGAGATAGTTGTAATGGATAAACAAACATACGTTACAGAAGGCCTCCGCCAACTTCAGGGCGCGGAATTTTACAGACCTCTGGAAACTGACCCCACCCCCGAAATTAGTGCCAATGTAACCAAAGTCCTAACAAGGTTGAAAAACGCTAAAAAGATTGACGAGAGCTTGTACCAGTACTTACCCCCAAGGGACCCTACGTCTGGTAGATTTTACATGCTCCCCAAGATACATAAGCCGGGTAACTTCGGAAGGCCGATTGTTTCCTGTATGGTACAGCCACTGAGAATCTTTCATCGTTCGTGGATCATCTCCTCAAGCCCATCCCGTCTAAATTCGACTCATACGTTAAGGCCACCAACCATTTCCTTCAAGATATACGTAAAATAAACGTTCCCCCTAATTGCCTGTTAGCAACTCTAGATGTCACTTCCCTGTATACTAACATATTCCCCACTCAGATGGAATAGCAGCAGCAGAGTGTGCGTTTAAGAATCAACCCGATCAGGGTTATGATACGTCCGTCCTCACGGAACTCCTGAATCTGAGTCTAACATGCAATAACTTCGAATTCGACGACAAACATTACATACAGGTCAATGGTACAGCAATGGGAACAAAAATGGCCCCGAACTATGCAAATATCTTCATGGCATCCTTGGAAGAACCGTTCCTCAAAAAATTGTGCACTGAAGCCGATTCCTAGATGATATATTCATTATTTGGCCCCACTCCGAATGCGACCTTCAGTTGTTTGTTAACGATTTTAACCAAGTGCATCCCACACTCTTAATCTGGTTCCCTCTAACGTTTCTCTGAAAGCATCTAACTTGTGAAATACAAGTTATTGGTGCTCGATGTCAAGGTTACAGCCCATTCAAAGGTTACATGTGGACGTAAGCTGCCCTCTTACAGGTTACATTGCGAATGAAACAGTGGCGTTACCCCTAAGGACGGCGTTACGCTTTTGGAGAGGTTACCAGCGTTAATTATAAAAGCGAAGTGGTCCGCTGTTTCGCGAAAGCTTCGTACTTATGTTTGCGAAGAAAATCTGCTAATTTGCTCAGTGCAAGCATTAGTATTTTCCATGCGATTTATAACTCTAAGCTATTTCATGGTTCAGTAAGGTAAATGCGTATGAGGTCAGTAAGGTAACAGTGTGAACTCAAGCGGCAATTGGAGTGGACTTATAGTGCAGTGATTATAAAATATGTGCTCCAAAACAATTTTAAACCGCATAGATATAGTGATCCACTCGAGGGCTTCATTCAGAGATTCCACTTGCTAATTATTGCGTCATGTACCGGACGTATGGAGAAGCTAAAGTCGGCAGGTGGCGGTTGAATGGCAAGTGGCAGTTGGCAACAGCGTGTATCAGAAAAAAGCGGAAGGAGCGTTTCGCTTGCTGTGTGGTACCTCGCCGCTTCGACATCCGTTGCATTGGAAACAACGGAATTCAAAGTCACATAGCAAGTAACCTTCCGTATTTGCTATTAGTTTCCTGCGTAGTTCGCTCTCATGTTAGTGTAGTGTTGCATGGGTGAAGCTCGCGTGTGGATATATGATGTGACGGGCGCACACAGACATTCGAGGTTTCACACGGTGACGTTGCACGGACGCCGGCTGTGATTGTGATGCATTTATTGGAGAAATGAATGAAAATGGACGTGCACTGGAAGTAGCATGCTGTTATTGTCACCATGCACGAGCCAAGCATGCAGCTCTGACTGAAACAGGTTAGTAACACGAGGAACGCGTATGAGCAGTTAGCTTGATGCATGCGTTGAGCAGGTGATTACGTTACATTAAGAAACTTCTGCATGCATTCGCCTTTAGTGATCTCAAAGACGCATCATAATTGCGACTGTTTCTTCCTCGTCCTGAATTAGACGTCCGTTCTTTCCCTGTCACTATTGTTTAAGTCCATTCCTGACCAGTTATTGGAATTTGAACGGTCGCTTACTTGTCGTTTTTTTTTTTTTTTTCTATCATTGTACTGAAATATCGGTTATCATCACTTGGTTGCCTGTCACTACATGACAGAATCCCGAAAGGGAGGATAAGCGAGCTGCGCGTTTCCACGTCAGACTTAACATTTGGCGCTTCGCAGGTCGATGTGAACTTGAGACCTCATGAGCGTCATGATGACAAATGATGACGTCATTTTTAACGTTACAATTGAATTCGGTGCAGTAGCACAGAAAGTGGATAGACTAGAAGCACCCGATATATAAAGGTCTTGCAATTTGTGCAGATTATTGCAGTAAAAAAAAAATATTCTTCGCAGGTGACCCATAGCGCAGCTCCACTGGTTCCAACTTTGATGGACACAGCCATGAGTTTCCTGACAGTATCGTGGCAGATGGTAAGGAAATAGTGTGGGTAATGGTTCCTGCATGTAAACAGTGGGTATACGTGTAAAAATGAAATAATCAGCTAGCCCCCTTTTGACGTTGCGGTTTATATTTAGGTATCTCGTGCCACAGAAGTACATACGAACAGTCCAGCAGAAATACAGCAGCAGCCCAATCCCAGTCTATAACTCTGCAGAGGGTCAGAGAGATAGCAGCAAACCAGGTCGTTCCCACAACTCTCCGCAAGCTCGGGATTCATCGCAAACCAAGGCAGCCAGCCAGCCATGTACGAACCCATATTTGCCAACATTGTAGATTGTCAACTAGGTATTTCCAGTGCTTTCGTGACCACGTTGTTCAGTGTGTTGGGTCTGGCTTTCTCCCTTCTTGTGATACTTGTGGGACAACATTTGAAACCATCTAAACATACAGACATCATTTGAATTTTTGTATTTAGTTAAGCACACGAGTACAGGATGGCAGCCAGCCAACAGAATGTATAGGTGAGCTACTTGAGGACATGGAAAGAACAGATCAACGTTCGCAGAGTAATCTGAAAAAAATTGGGCTATTTATGCCGTAACCCAGAGGGCCACCACATGTGCCCCAAGGTGGTTGTCGATTGCGTTGTAAGCAGCATAGAGGAATTGTTTCAGGAAATGGGTGTGCAGATTGACACCACTTTGGTAAAATCAGATCAGGTTCGGAAATTGCGTTTATGTGGAACCCGATTTTTTGTAACGTGCCTTAAGTGTAAAATGCGTTGGAGTTCTTTATCTCATTAGACTTTCATTTAGATGATTTTTCTACACGTCATGTGAGGATGACTACGAATTACCTATTTTGCTATAGTCAAAAAGTGACTTGTCAGCTCAGTTCCTTTATATGTACGTTCAGTGCAACGTGTTCTGCACTTTAGTAATACTCATATTTCACATATGCTTTTTTCTACATGATCCTTCGAGTATATTTTGCTCCATTGAAGAGGAGACTTGTCAACTCGATTTTGATTTTTCAGTGCAAAGTGTATTGCATCTTGAACTTTTAATATTACTCCTATTTAATATGTTACAATTCATTCTTTGAATGGTCTTTCCATGTGTCATATGAAGATGATAAAGAATTTTACACTGTATTTTTCGAGTATTTTGCGTTGAATACTATGTAATATGAACCCTTGATAATAAAGTAACTCTGTGTTTGTAAAGAAAAGCTTAATATTTTCGCTGAGCATTTCCTGCGTTTGATAGGGCAAGGTGTCCTTGAGAACGTGTCACAACATTTTAGTTAATCAAATACTTTACATAGCGGCATGCAGTGAACGATATTTAGTTCCGTGAGGGTTTTGGAAACTCATGACATGCGTTTAATTTGTTTTCAGTGGTTCCATTCTTACTCGTTTTTTGCAACTGACCTCCACAATTTTTTTAGTATTGTGAATTTTTTATTTTTCCAAAAAGATGCGCGTGTCGAGTTTACTCCGCTTGAAGTACAGGCAACTCGGCATCCACGACGCATAGTAATGATTACCCCATACTGTTAGCACACATTTCTCTGTGGTGTGCTTCTTTTATTAGGAGTTCGTGCAATGTTGTCAGGGACGCCTCACCCCGCCTCCCTGTGTAGATGGCTTCACTGAATAACTTTAAGATAAAGGTTACAAACGTAGCAACGCAGTGGGTGGGTATAGGTTACACTTTAACCTCTGTATAAGAGTTACATGGGCAGCAACGTGGAAAGCGACTACAGGTTATGCTTTAACCCGTGTACAAGGGTTATTCAGAGTATAGGTAACATAGTTACCTCGAGAAATAGAGGTAAAAAGTTTGCAAGTGTTTTACTTCTACGAGGGGCATTCAAGTCAAACCGGGACTTTTCTTTTGTCGCAAAAGTAAAATGAACTTACAGACGAGAAATTAGTTTTATTTTTCAACGTAATCTCCAGCTGCACTAATGCACTTGTCCCAGCGTTTCACGAGGGCTTGGATGTGAGTAGCATAGAAATCCTTACCGGCGCGTAGCAGCCATGATCGGACCGCATTCTTGACTTCGTCGTCGCAGCTGAAGTGGTGGCCCCCAAGGAACGCCCGAAGAGATGGAAATCGCTGGGGGCGAGGTCTGGACTGTAAGGGGGATGTATGGGGGGAGGCAACTCCCAGCCAAGTTCATGTAAGGTGCGTGTCGTGAGATGCGCGGTATGCGGGCGTGCATTGTCCTCTAGGAGGAGGACTCCTTTGGTGAGGAGGCCCGGCTTTCCGAAACTGGAGGTGTTCATGAATGATAGTGTTCAACGTTCCCACAGAAAGGTCCGTCTTTCGAGCCAGTTCGAGACATGTTATCCGTCGGTCCTTGAGGATCAGGCGCTCCACAAGTTGGATGTTCTCAGGAACTCTGACACTGGGCTCTGAGCCGCCCCGGCCGGGATCGTCCTGTACTGATGTACGGCCGTCTCGGAACCGTTTGCACCACTGAAACGCTTTGCTGCGGCTAAGTGTATCGTGGCCATACTGAGCCTGAAGTCTTTTGTGAATTTCAGATGACTTTACGCCTTCATTCACGAGAAACTTCATGACAATTCGCTGTTCGATGTGCGCGCTGACCTCGTTGTTGGACATCTTGTCCAGCACGTGCCTTCTGTTTTGCACAAACTTTGGACCACCACGTGGTAAACGCGGAGGCCTGTCGCGTGTGAAAATCATGAAAATGAAGTAGCGCGAGTCAGGAGACAGAAAGTCCCGGTTCACTTGAACACCCCTCGTATTTATGGGTTACGGACTTTAGAGTGCAGTATTAAATTTACATTCAATTACTCCTCCTCAGTTGTTAATTTTCTGGATGTGGAAGTTAAACTACATAATGGAACCATAACCACCAGTCTGTATCGAAAGCCTACCGACTCCCAACAGTATCTATCGTTCCAGAGTTGCCACCCCAGACACACTAAGCTAGCTATCCCTTATAGTCAAGCGCTGCGTTACCGGAGAATATGTTCTAACGATGATGAACTAGACAATCATCTTGAGAGCCATGAAGAAACATTTGCAGATAGAAAATATCCTAATCAGGTCGTAAAAGATGCCATAGCCAGAGCTAGATCAACCGATCGAGAGAACCTATTCCAAAGACAGTCCCGAGCCGATAAGAATTCTTCAGTAAACCTCACTATTAGCTTCAACGGTTATGCCCCGGACGTAAACCGCATACTTAAACGGCACTATGCAATCCTCACCCAATATAGATTCGAATGAGTCAGGTGTTTCCGGAACCACCCCGCGTTACTTATCGTAGAGCAAGGAACATCCAAGATAGACTTGTGAACGCCAAGCTAAACAAGCCGTCGGAACATAACGGTTGTCAACCATGCAACGGACGCAGATGCCAGATCTGTAAATTAATGCAAACTGCTACGATAGTAGAAAGCACAAATTCTAACTATCGCACACTATTCTAACTATCGCATTGAGGAGTGCTCAGTCACCCTCCCAGGTGTGTATCGCTCGCTGAGTGACCCCTGGTTTGTCAATCCCGAACGATGCGCAGCTACCCAGGGCCGACGAGCCGCAAACACGGCGAAGCACGTGTCCTCTGGTGCTGTCGCATCGTTCCATGAGTATCTGTTTTTCTACGTGCAGCCATAGAAGCCATCTTAACCTGTAAGTTTGAATTTCAAAGACGTCCAGCGTCATCTACGTATTTGTTTTAATGGCTTTTCCCCCCTCTTTATAATTCACTGGCTTGCACTGTGGCATTGAGGAGTGCTCAGTCACCCTCCCAGGTGTGTATCGCTCGCTGAGTGACCCCTGGTTTGCCAATCCCGAACGATGCGCAGCTACCCAGGGCCGACGAGCCGCAAACACGGCGAAGCACGTGTCCTCTGGTGCTGTCGCATCGTTTCATGAGTATCTGTTTTTCTACGTGCAGCCATAGAAGCCATCTTAACCTGCAAGTTTGAATTTCAAACACGTCCAGCGTCATCTACTTATTTTTTTTTTCATGGCTTTCCCCCCCCCCCCTCTTTATAATTCACTGGCTTGCACTGTGGCATTGAGGAGTGCTCAGTCACCCTCCCAGGTGTTTATCGCTCGCTGAGTGACCCCTGGTTTGCCAATCCCGAACGATGCGCAGCTACCCAGGGCCGACGAGCCGCAAACACGGCGAAACACGTGTCCTCTGGTGCTGTCGCATCGTTCCATGAGTATCTGTTTTTCTACGTGCAGCCATAGAAGCCATCTTAACCTGTAAGTTTGAATTTCAAAGACGTCCAGCGTCATCTACGTATTTTTTTAATGGCTTTTCCCCCCTCTTTATAATTCACTGGCTTGCACTGTGGCATTGAGGAGTGCTCAGTCACCCTCCCAGGTGTGTATCGCTCGCTGAGTGACCCCTGGTTTGCCAATCCCGAACGATGCGCAGCTACCCAGGGCCGACGAGCCGCAAACACGGCGAAACACGTGTCCCCTGGTGCTATCGCATCGTTCCATGAGTATCTGTTTTTCTACGTGCAGCCATAGAAGCCATCTTAACCTGTAAGTTTGAATTTCAAACACGTCCAGCGTCATCTACTTATTTTTTTTTTTCATGGCTTTTCCCCCCTCTTTATAATTCACTGGCTTGCACTGTGGCATTGAGGAGTGCTCAGTCACCCTCCCAGGTGTGTATCGCTCGCTGAGTGACCCCTGGTTTGCCAATCCCGAACGATGCGCAGCTACCCAGGGCCGACGAGCCGCAAACACGGCGAAACACGTGTCCTCTGGTGCTGTCGCATCGTTCCATGAGTATCTGTTTTTCTACGTGCAGCCATAGAAGCCATCTTAACCTGTAAGTTTGAATTTCAAACACGTCCAGCGTCATCTACGTATTTTTTTCATGGCTTTCCCCCCCTCTTTATAATTCACTGGCTTGCACTGTGGCATTGAGGAGTGCTCAGTCACCCTCCCAGGTGTGTATCGCTCGCTGAGTGACCCCTGGTTTGCCAATCCCGAACGATGCGCAGCTACCCAGGGCCGACGAGCCGCAAACACGGCGAAGCACGTGTCCTCTGGTGCTGTCGCATCGTTCCATGAGTATCTGTTTTTCTACGTGTAGCCATAGAAGCCATCTTAACCTGTAAGTTTGAATTTCAAACACGTCCAGCGTCATCTACTTATTTTTTTTTCATGGCTTTTCTCCCCTCTTTATAATTCACTGGCTTGCACTGTGGCATTGAGGAGTGCTCAGTCACCCTCCCAGGTGTGTATCGCTCGCTGAGTGACCCCTGGTTTGCCAATCCCGAACGATGCGCAGCTACCCAGGGCCGACGAGCCGCAAACACGGCGAAGCACGTGTCCTCTGGTGCTGTCGCATCGTTCCATGAGTATCTGTTTTTCTACGTGTAGCCATAGAAGCCATCTTAACCTGTAAGTTTGAATTTCAAACACGTCCAGCGTCATCTACTTATTTTTTTTTCATGGCTTTTCTCCCCTCTTTATAATTCACTGGCTTGCACTGTGGCATTGAGGAGTGCTCAGTCACCCTCCCAGGTGTGTATCGCTCGCTGAGTGACCCCTGGTTTGCCAATCCCGAACGATGCGCAGCTACCCAGGGCCGACGAGCCGCAAACACGGCGTAACACGTGTCCCCTGGTGCTGTCGCATCGTTCCATGAGTATCTGTTTTTCTACGTGTAGCCATAGAAGCCATCTTAACCTGTAAGTTTGAATTTCAAACACGTCCAGCGTCATCTACTTATTTTTTTTTCATGGCTTTCCCCCCCCCCCCCCCCTCTTTATAATTCACTGGCTTGCACTGTGGCATTGAGGAGTGCTCAGTCACCCTCCCAGGTGTTTATCGCTCGCTGAGTGACCCCTGGTTTGCCAATCCCGAACGATGCGCAGCTACCCAGGGCCGACGAGCCGCAAACACGGCGAAACACGTGTCCTCTGGTGCTGTCGCATCGTTCCATGAGTATCTGTTTTTCTACGTGCAGCCATAGAAGCCATCTTAACCTGTAAGTTTGAATTTCAAAGACGTCCAGCGTCATCTACGTATTTTTTTAATGGCTTTTCCCCCCTCTTTATAATTCACTGGCTTGCACTGTGGCATTGAGGAGTGCTCAGTCACCCTCCCAGGTGTGTATCGCTCGCTGAGTGACCCCTGGTTTGCCAATCCCGAACGATGCGCAGCTACCCAGGGCCGACGAGCCGCAAACACGGCGAAACACGTGTCCCTGGTGCTATCGCATCGTTCCATGAGTATCTGTTTTTCTACGTGCAGCCATAGAAGCCATCTTAACCTGTAAGTTTGAATTTCAAACACGTCCAGCGTCATCTACTTATTTTTTTTTTCATGGCTTTTCCCCCCTCTTTATAATTCACTGGCTTGCACTGTGGCATTGAGGAGTGCTCAGTCACCCTCCCAGGTGTTTATCGCTCGCTGAGTGACCCCTGGTTTGCCAATCCCGAACGATGCGCAGCTACCCAGGGCCGACGAGCCGCAAACACGGCGAAACACGTGTCCTCTGGTGCTGTCGCATCGTTCCATGAGTATCTGTTTTTCTACGTGCAGCCATAGAAGCCATCTTAACCTGTAAGTTTGAATTTCAAAGACGTCCAGCGTCATCTACGTATTTTTTTAATGGCTTTTTCCCCCTCTTTATAATTCACTGGCTTGCACTGTGGCATTGAGGAGTGCTCAGTCACCCTCCCAGGTGTGTATCGCTCGCTGAGTGACCCCTGGTTTGCCAATCCCGAACGATGCGCAGCTACCCAGGGCCGACGAGCCGCAAACACGGCGAAACACGTGTCCCCTGGTGCTATCGCATCGTTCCATGAGTATCTGTTTTTCTACGTGCAGCCATAGAAGCCATCTTAACCTGTAAGTTTGAATTTCAAACACGTCCAGCGTCATCTACTTATTTTTTTTTCATGGCTTTTCCCCCCTCTTTATAATTCACTGGCTTGCACTGTGGCATTGAGGAGTGCTCAGTCACCCTCCCAGGTGTGTATCGCTCGCTGAGTGACCCCTGGTTTGCCAATCCCGAACGATGCGCAGCTACCCAGGGCCGACGAGCCGCAAACACGGCGAAGCACGTGTCCTCTGGTGCTGTCGCATCGTTCCATGAGTATCTGTTTTTCTACGTGTAGCCATAGAAGCCATCTTAACCTGTAAGTTTGAATTTCAAACACGTCCAGCGTCATCTACTTATTTTTTTTTCATGGCTTTTCTCCCCTCTTTATAATTCACTGGCTTGCACTGTGGCATTGAGGAGTGCTCAGTCACCCTCCCAGGTGTGTATCGCTCGCTGAGTGACCCCTGGTTTGCCAATCCCGAACGATGCGCAGCTACCCAGGGCCGACGAGCCGCAAACACGGCGAAGCACGTGTCCTCTGGTGCTGTCGCATCGTTCCATGAGTATCTGTTTTTCTACGTGTAGCCATAGAAGCCATCTTAACCTGTAAGTTTGAATTTCAAACACGTCCAGCGTCATCTACTTATTTTTTTTTCATGGCTTTTCTCCCCTCTTTATAATTCACTGGCTTGCACTGTGGCATTGAGGAGTGCTCAGTCACCCTCCCAGGTGTGTATCGCTCGCTGAGTGACCCCTGGTTTGCCAATCCCGAACGATGCGCAGCTACCCAGGGCCGACGAGCCGCAAACACGGCGTAACACGTGTCCCCTGGTGCTGTCGCATCGTTCCATGAGTATCTGTTTTTCTACGTGTAGCCATAGAAGCCATCTTAAACTGTAAGTTTGAATTTCAAACACGTCCAGCGTCATCTACTTATTTTTTTTTCATGGCTTTCCCCCCCCCCTCTTTATAATTCACTGGCTTGCACTGTGGCATTGAGGAGTGCTCAGTCACCCTCCCAGGTGTTTATCGCTCGCTGAGTGACCCCTGGTTTGCCAATCCCGAACGATGCGCAGCTACCCAGGGCCGACGAGCCGCAAACACGGCGAAACACGTGTCCTCTGGTGCTGTCGCATCGTTCCATGAGTATCTGTTTTTCTACGTGCAGCCATAGAAGCCATCTTAACCTGTAAGTTTGAATTTCAAAGACGTCCAGCGTCATCTACGTATTTTTTTAATGGCTTTTCCCCCCTCTTTATAATTCACTGGCTTGCACTGTGGCATTGAGGAGTGCTCAGTCACCCTCCCAGGTGTGTATCGCTCGCTGAGTGACCCCTGGTTTGCCAATCCCGAACGATGCGCAGCTACCCAGGGCCGACGAGCCGCAAACACGGCGAAACACGTGTCCCCTGGTGCTATCGCATCGTTCCATGAGTATCTGTTTTTCTACGTGCAGCCATAGAAGCCATCTTAACCTGTAAGTTTGAATTTCAAACACGTCCAGCGTCATCTACTTATTTTTTTTTTCATGGCTTTTCCCCCCTCTTTATAATTCACTGGCTTGCACTGTGGCATTGAGGAGTGCTCAGTCACCCTCCCAGGTGTGTATCGCTCGCTGAGTGACCCCTGGTTTGCCAATCCCGAACGATGCGCAGCTACCCAGGGCCGACGAGCCGCAAACACGGCGAAACACGTGTCCTCTGGTGCTGTCGCATCGTTCCATGAGTATCTGTTTTTCTACGTGCAGCCATAGAAGCCATCTTAACCTGTAAGTTTGAATTTCAAACACGTCCAGCGTCATCTACGTATTTTTTTCATGGCTTTCCCCCCCTCTTTATAATTCACTGGCTTGCACTGTGGCATTGAGGAGTGCTCAGTCACCCTCCCAGGTGTGTATCGCTCGCTGAGTGACCCCTGGTTTGCCAATCCCGAACGATGCGCAGCTACCCAGGGCCGACGAGCCGCAAACACGGCGAAGCACGTGTCCTCTGGTGCTGTCGCATCGTTCCATGAGTATCTGTTTTTCTACGTGTAGCCATAGAAGCCATCTTAACCTGTAAGTTTGAATTTCAAACACGTCCAGCGTCATCTACTTATTTTTTTTTCATGGCTTTTCTCCCCTCTTTATAATTCACTGGCTTGCACTTTGGCATTGAGGAGTGCTCAGTCACCTTCCCAGGTGTGTATCGCTCGCTGAGTGACCCCTGGTTTGCCAATCCCGAACGATGCGCAGCTACCCAGGGCCGACGAGCCGCAAACACGGCGAAACACGTGTCCTCTGGTGCTGTCGCATCGTTCCATGAGTATCTGCTTTTCTACGTGCAGCCATAGAAGCCATCTTAACCTGTAAGTTTGAATTTCAAACACGTCCAGCGTCATCTACTTATTTCTTTTTCATGGCTTTCCCCCCTCTTTATATATATATATATATAAAGAAAAAAAACTAGCAGGAGCTATTTGGCTGCACGTATAGCATATGTTTGTAAGTCAAACGTCGCCATGCCAGTACTGGACAGCTGTTTCGGCCTTCTTGGGCCTCATCAGCAGTACGCAGGCAGGCAACGTTTGAGCGGATGGCATCAGAAGGTCACGTGGCACGTGATGCCTCCCGTCAGGGTGTCCTAAGACATCTCTGAAAGCCCAGTGCAAAGCCGCCATTTCAGGTGTTTATCAGGCCTTAGAGCAATAGTGCTCATATGCCTACACTCATCATTAATGGGGGGGGCCCGGGTGACGTTGGGCCGCAGGTCTCCGTTTTCATTCCTGCAAAATAGAACTCGAGGAAGGGGCTTTAGTGACCGCCGTGCACTCCAGAAAAACATGTCATTCAAACACGCATTTACACAATGGGCAAAGCCACATTTTCCATGCATACTTCATTCATTCACACATTCATTCATGGCTATTTGGTTTTGTTATCGCCCCTGGAAAGAAAAAGAGAATGAAATAAAAAGAAAAAAAATTGTCATTCGCTGGCTGGCTGTGTGCTTTACGCCGCGACAGTCGCCCCTCATTCACTGGCTTGCGAAGCGTTAGCCTCCGCAGCGGCCACTCTTTCATGCCAGAAAAATTATAAAGGAATAAAAAAAGCACACATTTGCTGGCTTATGTAGTCAATTGTATAAAGGAAAAAAAAAGCTAGCAGGAGCTCTTTGGCTGCACGTATAGCATATGTTTGTAAGTCAAACGTCGCCATGCCAGTACTGGACAGCTGTTTCGGCCTTCTTGGGCCTCGTCAGCAGTACGCAGGCAGGCAACGTTTGAGCGGATGGCATCAGAAGGTCACGTGGCACGTGATGCCTCCCGTCAGGGTGTCCTAAGACACCTCTGAAAGCCGAGTGCAAAGCCAGTCAATTGTATAAAGGAAAAAAAAACTAGCGGGAGCTCTTTGGCTGCACGTATAGCATATGTTTGTAAGTCAAACGTCACCATGCCAGTACTGGACAGCTGTTTCGGCCTTCTTGGGCCTCATCAGCAGTACGCAGGCAGGCAACGTTTGAGCGGATGGCATCAGAAGGTCACGTGGCACGTGATGCCTCCCGTCAGGGTGTCCTAAGACACCTCTGAAAGCCCAGTGCAAAGCCAGTCAATTGTATAAAGGAAAAAAAAAAAACTAGCAAGAGCTCCTGCTAGTTTTTTTTTCCTTTATACAATACAATTATATATTACAATACATATTATTTATATGCTTTTGTCATGACTAACATAGGTTGGTGACTAAGTGAAAGGGGAATGACCGGGTCTGTGCGGGTCCTGCTGCACAGACCCGGTCATTCCCCTTTCACTTAGTCACCAACCTATGTTAGTCATGACAAAAGCGCATGCGCTGCTCTCTTTCCCTTGTACATAACCCTCTCCCATATATAAAGCTTGTTCTTGTCACCAAACCCCAGTCCCGTCGAAGGCAGCGCTGACTGCCGAAACGTCGACCCCTATCCCTATATGTGTTAATAAACTCCCCTTTGTGTTTTCCTGTAAGCTCTTTGTCGTCTTCTGATTTTTCCTGCTTATTTCATTCTCGTGGTCAACCGCCCTCCTAAGCTTCTAATCTATATATATATATATATATACAAATATAAAAATGAGCAAATGCTCCATCGCTGCACGTGAGGCATATCTTTACTGATCGAGCGTGCCACAATCCCAGCTGTGGACGGCCGTTTCGAGCTTCTTGGCTCTCATCGGCACAGCGTAGGGATGTGACACGCTCTTGGGTTGGCACAAACACTGTTTCTCTGCAAGACATCAATGTTCCAGGGTGTTAGCAACACCTCTGGAGGCCTCAGTGCAAAGCCAGTAAGTAAGCGTGTCACATCCCTACGCTGTGCCGATGAGAGCCAAGAAGCTCGAAACGGCCGTCCACAGCTGGGATTGTGGCACGCTCGATCAGTAAACATATGCCTCACGTGCAGCCATGGAGCATTTGCTCATTTTTATATTTGTATCTGTACTTACTGTCTTTGCACTGCGGCCTCCAGAGGTGTTGCTAACACCCTGGAACATTGATGTCTTCCAGAGACACAGTGTTTGTGCCGATGAGAGCCAAGAAGCTCGAAACGGCCGTCCACAGCTGGGATTGTGGCACGCTCGATCAGTAAACATATGCCTCACGTGCAGCTATGGAGCATTTGCTCATTTTTATATTTGTATCTGTACTTACTGGCTTTGCACTGCGGCCTCCAGAGGTGTTGCTAACACCCTGGAACATTGATGTCTTGCAGGGACACAGTGTTTGTGCCGACCCAAGAGCGTGTCATATCCCTACGCTGTGCCGATGAGAGCCAAGAAGCTCGAAACGGCCGTCCACAGCTGGGATTGTGGCACGCTCGATCAGTAAACATATGCCTCACGTGCAGCCATGGAGCATTTGCTCATTTTTATATTTGTATCTGTACTTACTGGCTTTGCACTGCGGCCTCCAGAGGTGTTGCTAACACCCTGGAACATTGATGTCTTGCAGAGACACAGTGTTTGTGCCAACCCAAGAGCGTGTCACATCCCTACGCTGTGCCGATGAGAGCCAAGAAGCTCGTAACGGCCGTCCACAGCTGGGATTGTGGCACGCTCGATCAGTAAACATATGCCTCACGTGCAGCCATGGAGCATTTGCTCATTTTTATATTTGTATCTGTACTTACTGGCTTTGCACTGCGGCCTCCAGAGGTGTTGCTAACACCCTGGAACATTGATGTCTTGCGGAGACACAGTGTTCGTGCCGACCCAAGAGCGTGTCACATCCCTATGCTGTGCCGATTAGAGCCAAGAAGCTCGAAATGGCCGTCCACAGCTGGGATTGTGGCACGCTCGATCAGTAAACATATATATATATATATATATATATATAGGACAAATAGGTTAATATATCAGACGGCTACGAAGTTGACTTTTTTTCCTTTTAATCTATGTGTTAAATTGCCCATTAAATAAATTAGTTTTTGTTAACGTTCCTGTAATCTGTAGTCCAAGTCTTATTATTTCACTTATATATGTCTATATATATATATATATATTTGTAAGTGCTCAAACGTCGCCACGCCAGTACTGGACAGCTGTTTCGGCCTTATTGGGCCATCGTCAGCAGTATGCAGGCAGGCAACGTTTGAGCGGATGACGTCAGAAGGTCACGTAGCACGTGATTCCTCCCGTCAGGGTGTGCTAACACACCACTGAAAGCCCAGTGCAAAGCCAGTGAAATATGTTAGGGAAAACATTAGCCGGAGCTCTTTGACTGCACGCATAGCATATGTTTGTAAGTGCTCAAACGTCGTGGTTATCTCATCAAGACAGAGTTTCGTTTTATATACATACCCATATGCAACTGTTTTTGCACATTCGTGATTGCAAGAAATTAAAGTTAGGACAAGGGTGAAAATCTCGAATGGGTTCATACGATAATGAATTGGTGTAGCTGTATAGGAAGTTCGTGGAGCATATATGAGCGCGCGGGTCGTCCACCGAAAATAGCTTTGCAGCGAAGTCGATGAGAGACTACCAGCGTGCTGCACTGGTGTGACTCGACCAGCATCAGCAGTTACGGTTGAAGACCAACGCCAAGCTACAGTGAGCTGCAACAGAGAGCAACCAACGTGCGAGTCGCCCGCCGTCGTAAATCGTGGTGGCCTGCCCCATACAGAACCAACCGACCGCGTCATGGACAGTAGCTGCATTGTCTGCATGCAAATCCAGAGCAGACAGAACTAGGGCGACTCAGGGAGAACTATATGCTAGACACACTTACGACCCGTGTCACTCAAAGGCGTCCCTGAAGCAGTGTAAAAATCCCCACGAATTCGTTCTTAGCCGGCGCTCTACACGAAATATCCACCTCGACGCAAACCAGCATACCAGCACTACACCGTACCAGCACGCTACACTGGCCTGCACGAAAGCTCGCCATTCTGCAGTGGAACGCAGTGGAACTCTACACCAGCAACAACAACAACAAATGAATCCTGACTATGACATGGGATGATTCACCACTGGAGAGCAGTACGCTAACCAATTACACGCCAAACTACCACCAGAGGTCCGCTATCACTGTTGGCATTTCGGCTGCTGCTGCCACCAGCGCTGCACCTGGAGGTCGGGAAACGAGAGGGAAAGTCATTTTGAAGGTGGCGAGTGATTTGGACCAGCCTGCATGTCGCCTGTTTTTCATCGCGGAGAAGCTCACCGCTCGCTTCCTCGTCTTATTCCGGCACAGCTGTCTGACGATTGCCAACAGACTTGGTTCCCTTAGGAAGGTAAACTCGTCCTCAACTGCGACGTACGTCCCTTGATTTTGTTCTTCATCAGCAGTTTCAGCGGCTATTTTGCATCGCTGCCGTGCAGATTTCGTGCACCGTTTGGGATGCTGGTCGACGTCAGCCGCTGACGCCTTCTCGTTGCTACAATTGGTATTTCTGTTCATGGCGCGGCATCGTCAGTTCAGCCTCCTAAGAACAGCAGTGCTGGTGCATTTTTTCCTCCTAAAATTAACCAATTAACCACCAGAAGACAGCGTAGCGTTTGAAACGTTATATATTTAATTGCTTCAGCTCATACTTAAGTTTTACAAAGTTATCCTCATATTTAAGTGCAATAAGAATAATTTCTCTTTTAGCACCGGAGAAGCCGTTCTTAAGTTCCAAAGTCAGTATTCGAGGAGATCCTGCAGGATTACCAGATGTTATACGCCCACCAAAAATCAGACGTCCGGTAAACCGCCATGCAAAGGATTTCATTCACACGACAGAAACCCCTATTCACTGTCGCCCACATCGCTCTGTATCGGAACACCTCAAAGTAACCCGTGCAGAGTTCGAACAACTACAACGGCAGAGCGCTTGATCGGACAACCTTCCATCGTATGGTCATCCGCTTAGCACATGTTGCCCAAGAAGACCGGTGACGTTTTGACTATCGAGCAATCAACAACTTCGCAACAACCCGGATTGGTATCCTGTGCTGAATATGCAGGGTTGTGCAACCAGCCTTCGTGGCTACACAATCTTCAGCAAAAGTTGTTTATTTGAGGCGTACCACCAAATTCCCGTTGAGCCAGCGGACGTCCTCTCAAACCACCATTGCTACTGTATACGTTATGCACGAAATGCCGAATACCGGACATTCGATTGCTTTGTCGACGAAAATCGCCGAGGCCTGCTATTTTGCTTCACATACCTGATCGACGATTTGATAGCCAGCGCGGAGCCAGCGCCTAAGCTTCTCGATCGTCTGGACCACATCCTGCATTGTAGTCAACCTGAACAAGTGGCGGTTTTGCGTTTCTAAACTTGATTTTCTGGGACACCGAGTAACGGATTAAGACATTCGGCTCTACGACAGTATTCTTGAATGATCCTCGACTCGACAACCCACCTTCACTTCAGTGAGCGGAGGAAAGAAGGGCCTACTTCTGGAGCTAACTTGAGCTTCAAGGAAGCACGGGCGCTACATCGTGGTGCACGGGGAAAGCGTAAAAGACTTTCCTCGCTAGGGCATCACTTCTAATCGATGTTGATTTATAAAGCGTAAAATCAGTCTCGAAGAGCAGCTTGACTGCTCGAGTGGAGGAGTCGAGTCAACGGTGGTACAAGAAAACGACTGTTAGACGCTAACGTGGAGGTTATGCGCAAAGTTCATCAGCCGACTATAAAGTGAAAGCTTCGCGAGTTTCTCGGGCCTATCAACCTCTACAGGGAGTTGATTCCGCGCTGTTGAGCCATCGTTTACAGTCAGGAAGCTATGCTTTCTTGTGCCACCCCGCGCACTGTTCTCGACTATATCCCCCCCCCCCCCCCGGATCTCCTATATCGGATCCCTACAGCTTCCACCGCCTTCGACAATATCGGAGCTAGCTCATTCCTCACTAGTGATACACCCGGTCATACGACAGCATGACATGCTTGATAGTGGATGCATCCACCGTATCTATGGGTGCTGTCTCACAGCAACAACTGAACGGGGTCTGGTGGCGAATTTGTTTCTTTTCGAGACTTCAAACTTGCTGAGACGCGGTGCACGAGCCTGATTCACTCCAAGTTCAAACTCAAGTGCCGATTGCGTCAGCAGTCTTATTGCTACTAATGTATTTCTCACGTACGAAATGCCTTTGATTTTACGTATCTTGTATTTTTAGATGAAATCCTACAAAGGCTCTATATCGAAAGCCGTTCACACTTAAAAGAAAGGTGGTCAATGTCATACCTTTTAGGGTGGAAATGTTAGCCTACAAATGTGTCATGTTTAATCCCTCTAGTAGAGTGGTACCAGTGCCTTATATAGAGAGAGTTTGGCCTTCTTTTGATCTTTTGCCGCTTTGCGGGCGGAGCCTGTTTTGACGTCAGAGTCGTTGTTGCACCACCCTAAGAGCCCAGGTCCCCCAAACTCACCTCGGAAAAGCGTGCAATGAAGAAGGCCGCCACTAGATACCCCACTGTTGCCGTTCCGGATCACTTCAGCGCGCTAAGTTTAGCGGCAAAATGTTTTTGTTGTTTCTGCGAATAAATCTAGTATTTATATGTCCAAATAAAACGCATATAACAACTTTCTGTGTCGTGTTTCACTTTTTGGTCCCGTTTTTAAACGTGTTGAGCGATCGGAACGATCTAGTGCACGGCTGCGTGCATCACATAGCGTACCTGTCGTACCAGGCGCCGCAGGCGCAGTCGTCCATTTCTCCTTCGGTGACTTGGCCTGGCTTGGATTGTGCTTCAACTGGATCTTTAGCGCGCTACAATCAAACGCAAGCCAGCGTCTGGTAACAATGGGGTATCTAAGGGCGGCCTCCGGCATTGCGCGCATCGGGATAGGAACAAATACATGGGAAAATGGCGACCTTGGTGGACCTGCCTGAACCCAAGTGGAATCCGCTTATCAGCCAGGAGGTGGGCGCCATTGTGATGCAGTCCGCTAGCTAGTGGACACACGCTTTGTCGTGCTCAATGTAATGTACTCAGAATCGCCGGCTTATGACCCACAGGAGCCTGTGATATGAAGGCTTTGTTCTCAAACTGAAAGAACTCAAGGACGAAGGGCTCTCCAAGGACGCAATACGCTCGTGTCTTCCCCTTTGCATTGTAAACAGCGTTCTACACCAACATGGCGTCGGTGACGGGACAACAATGGAGCACGGCGAGGGAGGTCGTTCAACCGTGACGTTGCATGATGCGCTTCAAGTTAGGCTCCTCCTAATGGCCAAACTCTCGGCTCTGGGTGGTACTGTTCAACCCCAGACGTGGATCCCAACTTTACCGCCCTGGGTGTCAAGTTTGTACCCTTCAAGTGTACAAATGAATTGTCCGAGGGCCTATATCGTTTGAGCTGTGAACAGTTCGACTTCCTCGAAATATGCTTGTAATGTATGTTGTCTTATTTTGTTGTGCTTTTTTTTGTGGTACTTTTTAGCGTGGCACATACATGAATACGAAATCTGTGATTTTTTTTTTTTTTACAAATTTCGATCTGTATAGCAGTCGTAACTTATCAGCGAAATGTTGGTTTACAGATTATTGCGAATGATAAAACGAGAACTCAACAAGTTATGTTTATCTACCGATCACCAAGAGAAAGACGCAAACAAATATTAACCGGGCTTACAAACATGCAAAGCACAGGTTAGGCTGAAAGGTCGTGCAGATTCCCGTCATGTAACCACAAATGTGGGCGCAATTTGGCGGAGAACAGATACTATTAAATAGGCTGCAACTTCGCAAATTCTGAGGTCCTCTTCGTCTGACAAGTGTCTGTGCAAGTGAGGACTCGAAGATTTCCTCACTGTAGGCTGATTCAGGTTCAGTTTTGCCTAGTCCCTTTTTTGATAGGGCAGGTATCCAGAGGACACCACAGATACACCATAACGCAAGGGGGCGCTGCACTGGGTGGTAAGAGAGCCGGTTACCACCTGTCAAACCTTTTGTTCTAAAAGCATTGACTGCGACGGGCGGAATGTCACAAGCCTCTCGCCGGAGGGGGAGGGGCTGCTGTATTTTCTGTGTGTACTGATACTGTGACAAATAAAGAATTATTATTGTTACTATTGTTATTCCAGTATTTATTGGAGAGCCGAAAGTTCTTCATATGCGCAAACCACAAACCACTAACTTTCCTCGTCGCCTCAGACTCCCCCAGATATTCACCACTACGCCGAATACGTCATTTGACCCTCATATCAGAGCATACATGCAAGCATGCAACAACACCAACAACAATAAATGAAGAAATGATGATGGGATGGGATGCAAAACAGTATCTTACTTATCAACTTATCAGTATCTGGTATGCCTTTTTGGGGGTGGCTACTCATTACAGTTCATACATCAATTGTTGCCCGCCAGCGGTTTGACCTCCTTCAGGGACACGAGGCTGTCTGGGCTGAATTATCATTGGGTAATAATAAGTCCTTCCTTGTTGGGAACTGTTATTTTCCACCTCAATGTGACCTTTCTAACTTCGTTTCATTCCTGGATGTGGTTGAGCAAAATGTGTATTTACAGAGATGTCTTTTCCAGTTACACGGATATTTTAATATCCTTTGTGTAGAATGGAATCCGCCTGATCTGTCACGATCCTCTGGGTTTGTTAGATAGGAAGCAAATCATCTGTTGAGCTTCATCGGTTATATTGGCGTATATCAACTCAACACGCTGCGAAATGTATTTATTTATTACACTTTAAACATTACACACTTTACATTTTACACTTTATTTATTACTACCAATTTTCATGTTGCAGATTTCCGATTGATTGATCTCCCTCTGGTACGCCCCGACAAATTCGATCCTCTTTTTGTACTGATCTTTTATGCCCCAGTTGCATCTCCCCATCAAAGCTACACTGAACGTTATCAATATGAACGTGGTGATCACCTTGGGCTTTATTGCCTTTTCCAGTCCCCTGACTGGTGTTTTGTATTGAGCAAGGATTACACTGATGAAGCCGTAACTACACTTTGAAAATATTTGTCAAATCTAACACTGGTATCCCCTCTAGTGCCCCGGCTGAGCGGCTGTTAAGCGTAGGCAGAGATGTTTTCGCAATTAAGCGAGGCAAACACAGTGACGTAAACTTCGAACACCAGTTGCTGCTCAAGTGTAATACGATAAATGGCACATTGTACATAACTTCCATTGTTGCGGTGAATCACCTCATCACATCGTCATTTCCATGATTGCAATAAAGTCTGTTGATGCCATGTCTATGTTTCGAAAATCCGCAAAGTAACTGTAACTACACTGTTAGAAAAAAGGTATTAATAAGGTATAATAATGTGCTCTTAAACCTCTTTTATACCTTCTGCTTCAGATATATACCTTTGGAGGGCATAGAAGAGGTACAAATTTCCTATTTATACCTCCAACCCTTCTCAAGGGTAGGGTATGAAAGAAGTATAAAGGAGGGCTAACGTACCATATTTATACCTCACCACCACGCGTTCATATCATGCCTATGCCTTTCGCGGTATATAGATGAGGCTGCTTATACCTCCTGTTTCTTTATACCTTTATGGTTTTTTATACCTTTACTTCTGGAACGTGCTGTATCACATCATTATTATTTTTTCTTGAGACGGTATCAGCTAAGTTAAACGGATATTTAACTAAGAAACACAGACATCCGTACAGTACTATCTAAATTTACATGGTCAGTTTATGACTGCATAAAAGTTTCATTGCTGGAATGTTGAATCTAGATGTCCTCACCCTTAGGGTTGCGTACCAGACGAAAGCTACTCCACAGTTTGTCAAGTCGCCATCAGTATATCAGTATATGTTGCTCTGTAAATGTCTATCTCGCGATACATCGTGATACACACTTGATGACTGCGCAGAGCCGACGTTGTTCCTTGAAAATATCTTTAGTTTTTAACTCCACATCTTTTCTTTCCTTTTTACATGCGGAGTATTGTGCACGAGCGTGTCGTCCAATTTCACAACCATATGCGTTTGCGTGTATTTGTAGTACGTGTGTGTGTGTGTGTGTATGTCAAAAACTTTTCTTTCCTCCAAAGGTGATTTTTCTAGTTCCCTTCTCTAAAAATGTATATGCCTAGGTGTGTTGTAACACCATGATGGTACTCATGCAGACCTTCACAGGGGTATAGAGCTATACCCCTAAAGGTATGGCATATAGCCCTTTGTTGAGGACTATTTTTTATACCTGTAACCGAGGTACAAAATAATACCTAAGAAGGGCTAAGTTACTGAGCAGACGATCTATACCTCTAAAGGTATAGATTTTTCTCTGAGTGTATGGTAACACTGTAACTACTAACTATAATTTAACTAGTCACTTTTTTCGTGGGATAACTGTAACTGTAACTAAGTTACATTTCAAGTAACTTTTCCCGAGACAGCTCCAATGCATATATGAGTATGTGTGCGTGTGCGCGCGTGTGTGTCTGCTATTGCTCAAAAGCTTCAAGATTTTTTCTTCTCTCTTTTCACTCCGACAGTTAACTGCCATGTGCCTTCTGACCCAGCCTGTTGTGTATTACCCTCTACAGCTTTCAGATTGATGAACTGAAGGTCGTCGTGCCATTCTGAAGCTGATATGTAGCACTTCAGCTGGCTGTGATTGTGTCAATGAAAAAATGGCCAGGAAGCAAGCGAGCTGGTGAAGATGATGCATAATGTAAAACCCCGAGACTAGGGAACACGAAGGGACAGCCACAACACGAAGTCTTAAACACAGCTCTATGTTTAACTTTACTACTAACTACTAACTTTACTACTAACTCGCGTTAACTTTAACGAGGCGACGCCTGGTGGGCAGTTGAAGACCCACACTATCGGCGCTAAGAAGAACTCTAGGGAGAGAGCGTTGTAGGCTATCCCACTTATGCTTGGGGGTGATTGTCGAGAACCAGACGCTCACCTAGGGTTGCCACCAGGCCGGTATTATACCGGCACGGCCGGTTATTTGCGCGCTCTGCCGGTTGCCGGTAGGAAGGTGATACCGGCAGCCTTTTGCCGGTATTTGTGGCTCAAGACCTTTCGTAGGGGCCTCTGCGGGCTTTCAGTTCAACATGGCTATACAGCTTGAATAAATCTGGAACACAGACCCAGCTCCGCAGTCATCAGGTCGTTTTCTTAGTTATTCATTCTTATGATCATGATACAGCCACACACAACAACAACAACAACAACATAGATGAATGGATGATGATGATGTGGGATGTTTCCCTGCGTTGAGTGCAGGACCCTACCCCATTCCAAAAAGGTTCACATGAAAGGATGACGAGGGAAGGAAATCCCTACAGTTCGTGAAGGAGGCCGGTGGCCCTCAGAAAGGAAAGAAGAGCGCCAAGTGCAAGGCACTGGTGTCCAGGGTTACTCCATGGGCCGAGAACTTTGCAGATGTTGAATGGCCTCTGATCCAGCATTTCAAGTTGAGATTTAAAGGCCCGTCGCTCGCGTACGTACAGGCTGCAGTCTTCGAGAATGTGTCGGATTGTTGCCGGTAAACCACAAGTTGTACACAGCGCCGTGGTGCTGTGGCCCAGCCTATACCGGAGTGCAGGGGTGAATGCGACGCTAAGTCGTAAACGACGCACTAGAGACGTAAAGAGGCGAGGGAAACCGCTTGGCATGTCAAATGAAAGCGTTGGGTCAACAGCATACAGAAGCGACCACCGGGTGATGTCATGACACCATTCCTGATGGGCCCAGGGCGACGTCAACGCGGACAAGAGGGTGCGCCTATCTCCATTCGAAAGTATGATGGAGACTGCTGAGCGGCGATGGTGAGCTGCAGCAGCTGCCCGATCCGCCACCTCTTTGCCTCTTATTCCAATGTGGCTAGGGACCCATTGGAGGGTGAGCCGGTGGCCCCTGTCTTCTAAAACCTTGAGTGTCGTCAGGATGTTCACTACCACCGGAGCCAAGGAGCCACGGATGCCCATGTTGTCTATGCACTGCAGCGCTGCCCGCGAATCTGTGTAAACCACCCAGAGGCGGGGGTGGTGATTCAAAATAGACCTTAGGAATAGCAGGATGGCATACAACACCGCAGAGGTGGCCGAGGTGCGGTGCGATAGGCGGAACCCACGTGAAATTGACTCTTCTGGGATTACAAATGCCGCAGATGAGCCGCCTGTAGTGGTGGAACCGTCCGTATATACAGCGGTTTGGTTTCCGTATGTAGCGTCCATCCACTCCAGAGTAGCCTGCTTGAGGACTGGAGCAGGGGTTTGGCTCTTCGGCCCCTTGATCCCCGGGATGTGAGACAAGATGGATGGTTTCGGCAGTGTCCATGGCGCTACTGAAGAAGCGGATGGGGCAACAGTGAAGGCAGGTATATGGTCCGTTAGTTCTTGCGCACACTGCGCGATTTTGCTGCGGTTTCGCTTACGAAGCTTCTGTACCAGTGGGTGACGGTGATGGTGAGCGCGCAATCGCAAGTAGTGGCGGAAAGTTTCTCTCTTGCGGAGGACGCCAGTTGGGAATTCCCTGGCCTCGGCTACCACCATCCTCGTCTCAGCGCAACGCGGAACGCCAAGACAGGTCCGCAAGCTGCGCGCCAAGACGCAACGGAGCTTGTGTTCGGACGTCCGTGATAGTCCGTGCAACACAGGAAGGCTGTAGACTACTGAGCCACGAACAAGCGCTTTGTGGAGTGCAAGAAGGTCCCGCTCAGTACATCCCCAGCGCAAGCCGGCAAAGTGACGTATCACATTTCCCCTAAATCGATCAGAGACTAAATCGATCACCGAATCCATGGAGTTACGGTGCCTGCGGAAACCCGCCATTTCCTGAGGAAAAACAGGTCTTCGCTCCAGCCACCACTCGAGCCGGTGCAGTATCATGCGTTCAAGGACCTTGCCTAAGCAGCTGGTGAGGCTCACAGGTCGGAAAGACGCCAGGTCGGAGGGTTGTTTTCCCGGTTTCAGGATGGGGACTACACGTGCCTCCTTCCACGCGGCAGGGACCTGCCCATCCCTCCATGACGTGTTATAAACCTCTAAGAGCGCCAAAAGGGATGCGTCGTCCAAATTGCGGAGCGCCACGTAGGTGACCTTGTCAGGACCCGGCGACGACTTCTTGTGGGAGAGTGCCAGCGCAGCCTTGAGTTCGGCAAACGTGAGGTCTGCGTCCATGTCAGGGTCAGACACTGACGGGGCTCGACTAATAGTATGCTGCAGCTCCAATGCATGGCTCCGAAAAGCTGCACATTTAGCTGCCTCGGACCTTGCTGCCAGAATTTTGCAGAAGTCGTGGGCAACTTCCTTCTCACGCCTAGATACTGAGAGTGCCAGAGATCTGAGGGGGTTCCTCGCGGGAGGAGCTTCGCGGAGACACCGCGCAATCCGCCAGACCTTCGCAGGGCTTGAAAACGGAGTCAGAGACGCGCAAAACTGACGCCATCTTTTTTTGTCAACAGCTTTCAAGGCTTTCTGTACCGATGCATTCGCACGACGCGCGACTTGTGCATCTGCAAGTTGGCCGGATCGCCGAGCCTTCCGCTCTGCCCGTCTCCGAATGGCACGCAAACGCTCCACCTCCGGATCCGTACCTGCGTGGCCAGCGCCGATCTTTGCAGTCGTGGTGGAAGACGTCAGAGACTTCACAATATGGTCGGTAAATTCGCCTGCGGTCATTCCCACGCGCACGTCCTTTTTGCACAGTTCACGAAAGGACTTCCAATTTGTTAGCCGTACGGTTCTGCGGCTTGCCCCGGATGTGTACTTGGAGTAGGAGACAAATATAGGAACGTGGTCACTACCTCTTCCGTCCAGGTCCGTGGACCAGGTCAGGTACGGAAAAACGTCCCTCGAACAAAGCGAAATGTCTAATACGTCTGTTGCGTAGTCCCGGCGGAGGAATGTTGGAGACCCGTCATTTAAGACACAAAGATCCAGGTCTTCAATGATGTCGCACCACAGGGACCCCTTGCTGTCTCGTCTGCGACTCCCCCACAAGGGGTGATGAGCGTTAATATCTCCAACAACAAGGAAGGGATCACCCACCCCTGCCAGAGCTAGTGTTAGGTCATGGGCTGTCGTCTGGACTGACGGCGGCACGTACACGCTGAGAACAGCCAGTGAAAATTTCCCAAGAAGAATCTTGCAGTGGACACAGCCGAAAGGCAGCTGACTCGCCGTGTGTACTTGCGTCACAGCCAAGTCTTGTCGCACACACAGCACTGTCCTCCAAGATGACCCCACTTGCTGACCAAAGACGATATATCCACTAAGTCGGAAATCTGGCTTCACGTATGCTTCACAGATGGCCAAAATTGGAGTCCGGTACTTCAATAAAAACAACTTGAGGTCTGGCAACTTCGTACGCAGACCACGCGCATTCCACTGGAGAATAGTAGCTCGCTTATACAGATGATCCATGACCCGCGGTCAGAAACTTTTCCGCAGCGAGCAAGGCCTGGACCTCCTGGAGTCCAGCGGCGTCCGGGTACGCCGCTAAGATGGCCTTGAGGACGGCCAGAATCAGGGGGACCAGCACAGCTGCCGGAGCGCCACCGCTCACTTGTCGCTCAGACTGCCTCAGGCGCGGAGGGAGCGGTGTGCTTGTCTGTGCCCCAATTTGTGGAACCACAGCAGCCCTCTTGACGACATCCGTATAGGTCTGGCGCAAGGGAGGCGAAGACGTCAGGGGGTGCTGGGCATCCAGGCTAACCGTTGGCTCTCTCAAGGACACTCTTGTGCGCTTTGGACCCCGCTGAACCCGATGTGGAGGCGGCGCACGCTGGGGGGGGGGGCGACACCACGTTTGTGGCGTGCCGATTACGAGGATCGCCGGCACTGCTGACCCCCGGGCCCACAATGCTGGGGAGTACCTCCATATGGAACCGTTGTATCGCTGACCGCTTGCGCGGACACAGTGAGTGGGAAGCCGCATGTGGACCTCCGCAGTTGGAGCATCTTGGTTGCCGCCGCGCAGTGCACTCCTTGAGGGAGTGCGGTCCCGAGCAAATCTTGCACCGTGTGGGCCAACGACAGTTGAGCGAGAGATGCCCGAAACGCTGGCAGTTATAGCATTGGGTTGGACCCTCCACATACTCGTAAACATTGTGCGTGCAGAATCCCAAGTGTACCTTCTCAGGGAGCTTCAGGGTGGGCTTGAACGTGAGGATGACGCTACGAAGAGGGATGAAGCTGTCCGTACCGTCTTCATGATAGACGTGACGAACTTGGCGGCGTGCCGCTATGACGCCTTCTTGCGCCAGGTACGAAACAAGGTCACTGTTGTCATAGTCAAGTGGTACGTCATTGATCTTTCCCATGTTATTCACATATGATGACGAGATTGAAGCGGAAACAGCCATACCCGCCACGAATTCAAGCGCCAAAAGGTTGGAAACCGCTCCTTGAGATTTCACGAAGACGCACAAGCTGCCATCCTTGCTAATGCGATGGTGAGAAATTTGACCCCTGCGCCGCAGCGCATATGTCCTGAGCCACAACATTGGGGTTAACCTTCCAGAAGGAATGGGTGACATCGATGGGTTTGAAGAGCACGGGAATTCCTTTCGGCCGGTTCTTTCGATATGTCACCAATGTGAAGCGGTCCGCTGCACCATCATCTTCAGGGCCCTTATTGGGGTCGTACGTCACCGTATCTTGTGACCAGTCACAGTGCAGCGACGGAGGGGGAGGAGGTCCACTTGCATCCGACATGTGAAAGTCCACAGGAGGTTCATCAGTTGCTCGGCGGCCCACAGGTGACCTACTCCTGTCACGCCAGGACGAGGGAGGCTCGGGCTGTGGGGCGGGACGGCTCGCCGGCCTCGCCACAACACACGGGGTCTCATCCCCGCCCTCCATAGGCAGACGGGAAGGCCCCCGGACGTACAACTTGGTCCAAAGCGATAGCTCGGTTTCGAAAGATAGCTTCACGAACTAAGCCTAGTCTGGGCGGGAGCTGTAGGAATAAGCGTCCGTGCCGAACGAGACCAGCCACACACAGGAACATATGTTTCCTCGTATTATCTTGAGCGAGCACGCTCTCTCTCTCCATGTGTGTGCTCGTTCACCCCTCACCCACTTTCCCTTTTCCACGAGCCTTTCCATCTATTCCACCTCCTCTCCCTCAGCCGGTATTTTTCACTACGAAAGGTGGCAACCCTACGCTCACCTCAGAATGTGTGGAGGAGGAGCCTTCTCGACAAACACCCCCAAGCACGTGTGGGATAGCCAACAACGCTCCCTCCCTATAGTTCTACTTAGAGCCGATAGAGTGGCTCTTTAACTGCTCCTCCAGCCGTCGCTGCGTTAACGTTAACTTCGCAGCAAGCTGTACCTATACATGCATTCGCGTCTGTAGTCTGGAACTGTTTACTGTAGAAGTGGATTTTTCCGCGTGGAAAATATTTTCGCGTTTTCGAACAAAGCTGGTTTGAGGAGTGATTCGCGAGAACTTAAATTCGCGACACAGGTTTCCGGGAGTGCTTTGCTCTTGCATTTCGTGCGAGGAGGAGGAGGAGTGTCGTTGGGAGGAACCGAGAGGTTCTTCTCGGGAAGGGAAAGGTGGTGGAGAGGAGAGGGTGAAGTGGAAGACCGAGCGGAATCCGCTCGGGGGGAGGATAGCTGCGTCCATGGGCCGACTTCAGGGGAACTGTGCCGGCATACGCCTATTACACATCTGAGGGAAACCCAGGAAAAACCCCAGACGGCACAGCCGGCCCGCGGATTCGAACCGCGGACCTCCCAGTCTCCAAGCGCACGCGTTACCGCTGCGCCATAGAAGCTGGTGCCATTTCGTGCCGTGGTCAATACTCGGGCATATTTCGGCATACTAGGACATCCGTTGTTCACGGGGATGGCGGCCTTCTAGGTCAATCCCTTTCTCCTCCTCACAGACATGGGAGGAAAGGCCCTGTACCATGGCCTTTAGGGACTCTGCAGGAGGCCATAGTACTGGTCGTGTGCAGGTCAGCCAGTTCATTTTAGCAGTTCTCATTCATTATCACTCAGGGCACTGAACAGTTCGGTTGAGATACTATCATACAAGCTGGTTTTGAGAAGGCGGGGAAAGGCATGTTGCGGCTTCATGGTATAGTTGTATATTCGTATGTACAGTGCAATGCGTTTGTAGGAGTAACAAAAGCGTGATCAATTTTCAATTCTTTACATCTTGCCTGATGGGATAAACAATCTTCTGCGGCTTGCTTAAACTGCCTACGCTGCATGGAGTAGAAAGGGTCAAGGTATAGACACGGTATAGCGTCGAACGCCGCACGATTTTCGCCCTCGTATGGCCAGTGTTCTTCGCGGGAACCTAACTTCGTGATTTTGGAGGAATGCGCGAAAAACGCGAAAAATAATTCCGCGCGAAAAAACAAAACAAAAAACCTCTACAGTATCTAACGCACTCTCTTCTGAAATAGAAAATGTTAAACGGCGTTTCATTTCTGTTTATCACAGTCGCAATGAATGGTGTAGTACGTACTACAACTACGAACATATTTTGTACGAACTGCAGATTCCACCTTTAACATCTCGTAGACGTACACGACAAAGAGACGTACTGTCTCTTTTTGTATAGGGTCATTCACGCCATTTCTGATTGTTCGGTATCATCCATTAATTTCCATGTACCCTCGCGTACATTGAGCGATGTCCCCTTGTTTTTTATGTTCATTCTGCCCACCGGGTATGCCCAATTAATCGATCACTGTTATTGATAAATACTCTATCACAGAACACATTATTGGATTTCTCAAAAAGGTTTTTCGCGACTTCCGTTCCTTAGTTTTGTCAACCTGTGGTTAGTTTGCACAGGGTTATTTGTTGTATCATTCTAGTTGTGTATTCGATATTTTCTTTAGAAATTTTTGTATTCACTTGCTGGTGCACCATTCAGCACTGGTGCACTTGGCTGCTGATAGACACAAACGCAAATATAAAATAAATAAATAGATACGTTCGACCTCCATAATGGCAACACTAAGGAAAACACTGTTGCAGACACGCTTTCGCATATTTCTGTCGAAGCCCTCACGCTCCCGCACGCTGCAATACCACAATTGGACGGTGTAGCTGCGGCACAAGATAACAGGAGTTGTCTGCTCTAAAATGGTCCTGTTCCACTCCTCTTCGTTTCGGAGACATCTCTCCACTTTATTCTTCACGTTTACTGACTCGAAACGGTCAGTCACGCTTTCGTCCGGCAACATTTGGTGCGGAAGCCTCTGATGCCACCGTACGGTGTCCCTTCCGAATCTGCAACCCAGCACTTCACCGTCCACTTTCCGGCGAGACGTTACCAAAGCACGTCCTAAATCAGCATTCCTGGAACACCTACAGCCAGTCCTGGTAACAACACTTCCCAGTCAACCCACAGCTGCCCCTTCGCCTCAACCAGCCATTCAGGTTCGATTCGAATTCCGACTCGAATATGTAATTCTATATTAGAATTTCGGATCGAGTCGTCTGTCTCTCTCTGGATGGAAGGAAAAGGATGTTGCCCCGTGTGTCGCCAGGTAGCTTACCCTGGGCATCATGACTTAGAGTTATACGACGTCAGCATCGGTTTTCATCTAACTCGGGATAGTTCGTCCTCAGCCTTTGTCGTTCGCTCTGGGTGAGTCTCCTGTGGTTACCATCTTTCTCACAGGACTACTTCTACGTGTGCCGGACTTTACGCCATTCTCACTGTAATGCAAAAAATATCATCCAGCCCTGCTCGGTCCTGGGTCGTCTTTACGGATTCAAGACCTCCACTCCTGTGTGTGACCAACTTGAGGATAGGCTCCCTCAGTCCTGACATCCTGAAAGTATGTAAGAAGGCGGCCATTGCAGGGCACACTGTCGCATTGCAGGAGATCCTCGGAGATGTCGGAATCAACGGTAATAAGGAAGCAGACAGAGCTGCCTTGAGCGCTTATCAGTACGCAGCTTTTCCCTCGATAATGTTGTCTTCGGACGACCGTAGACGCCTCCTGTGACCCTCATCGGCCTCAAGAGGCCTCAAGCGCGTACTCTTGTAATACAATTTTTCTGGGAAATTCGCGCTTCCCAAATGGAATATTTTGCGTGACAGATGCTGAACGTAGTATAGTCCTATCACGTGGTAAAATAATATATGTCCGAAGTGCCTTTCATGCTGCTTTCAACTACAACGAGGAGGCGTTTCTTTTCCGTCTCCAATGTTCTAGCCACGGCAGAGGCGAAAGCACTTCCTTTGGCTGCGCTTAGGATACAAGAGACAGTGCGACACTACGTTCGTCTGCGCATGCGGCACCACGGACACCCGTTGGCGCGAAGGCTGTCCCGTCGGAACTGTAATTTCCTCGTGACGCTCGCTGCAGCTCTGCATAACCTACCAAAACGAAAGGTACCATCAGAGATCATGCATCCTCCATGGACGCTGAGGCTCCGAGTATTATTCGTACTGTGCCCGGAGTGCATCGCCAGAAGTCAGCCTTCCCTCCTCTGGAGCTAAAACAGTACTACTTGACTATGATGGACGATCACCACACTAGGACTACACTCTTCACCGACGGCTCAACACAGAGCCAGGCTCTGAGTTCGCATTTGTCGTGCCCCAACACAGCAGGGAAGGCATGACACGGCTGTCTCATAGAGCATCCTCGACGTTTGCGGAATTAGTCGCTGTCCAGCTCGCTATGGAATATGTGACCGTACGCGAGCCACCTTCGCAATGGATTACCTGATTCAAAGGCCGGTCTCCAGGCCGTACTATTTTGTTGACAAAGGGGTGTCTCACCACCATTGTACACCGGATCTTCGTCACTTACCAGGAACTTACAATAGCAGGTCATATCATACTGCAGTGGATTCGGGGAAATGCAAGTATCGGATGAGGCAGCGGACATAGCGCATATGTCGTCAGCGCAAGATCTTGTTCTGTACTCAAAGGCAGATGCGACACACCTGTTGAGATCCGTCACACGGATAATCCTCCGGCAACAGTGGCTAAATGGTCAAGTTCAACCGGTTTCGTCTTTGTCTACAATCTTAAAAATGAACTTCACCGCAGAGCACGCTCCTAGCCAACCATAAACTTTAATGTTATCGTTATCTGCCCTGATCTGTTGAAAACGGGAGGCGTACGCCCTTTCTGTGACAATTAGGAACAGCATAAGTGTCACAAAAAAGGCGTACGCCTCCCGTTTTCAACAAATCAGGGCAAATAGCGATATCATTAAAGATGATGGTTGGCTAGGAGCGTGCTATGCGGTGAAGTTCATTTTTAAGACGGCAAGCTACCTCGACCCCCCCCCCCCTCATTTTTAAGAGTGACTGGTCTTCTTCACCGAATAGATCTGGAGTGGAAGTTGAGTGTCCCACATAGCCTTACTCGCCCGATGCAGTCACTTCTTCACCGATTTCGATGAAGCGTCCCGTACGGGCGTCAGTTTCTTCACAAAATTGGCAGGGCCAACTCTGCGAACTGCTTAACGTGCGCCGTTGCGGAGGACACAGAACACATCCTTATCTATTGTAATAGATATGACACCCAGCGTTCATCATTGAAGGCCGCTCTCGACCGACTGGACGGTAGCCCTTTTGACATTCTAAAGGTGTTGTCTGGCCCTCCAGCAAGAGGGATGCAGCTCTGACTGCGCTTGTGAATTTTATTGCACAGTGTTCTTTGGAATCAGTTTATTAGGTTCTGTGCACTGTCGCTGTGTGATGTTGTGACTGTTGCCGGTTTACGTATCTTTGTTGTTGCTATTGCGCTGTCATTGATGTTGCGCGCGTGTTATCGCATTGTATATAATTGTGGCCCCGCGACTACGTTTTGGTGGGGCGTGTGTTACGACACGTTTCTATTATTTCCATTTCTTTTTTTTTTTTTGTTGCAGAATGGATCGGGTGCCGAATTCAATTTCTCCATCTTTTAGAACTCACTTCTCAATTTCTTTTCCTTCAATCTGCAAGTGGACAATCCGCGTCTGACATGTTTTGCCGTACTTTCATTTTCTGGTGTTCTGCATCTCCAAGGAGCTAGCGCACGCCGAATGTCCCCTGCGAAGCCATGGAAGGAACAACCCATGTCGTTTCTGCTGTATGTGACCGTGGAACGCTAGCAAGCTTTCGGATATCTCTTTCGACGTGGCGAAGGTACTTCGAGGTGCGCCGTCGAATAACACAAAGTTGTGGTATTCCACTCTTGCGAATCACATGAGCGGTATCCGAGCACTATTCGTTCTCGCCTCGCTTTCCCTGCTTCTGCACATATCTCCTATTATTCGGCATAGCAATTCGTATCGTATGTAACTATCCTCATCTTATTCGCTTCGGCTGTACAACTATTCGTACAATCCCACATATCATTTTTCTTTTTCATCAAACCCAATCCAGTCGTTCTTAATAGAATACACAAAACTTCGGTGTTACAGTTATTACAACACTTCTGAACTTGTAGTTCTGGTAGACAGCCAACATCAGCGGCGTAGCTAGAAAAACATTTCGGGAGGGGTTCTATGGGAACTTTACATGGGAGAGGATTTCCCCGTTTCCCTCTCCCATATACACTACCAAACGTACCATTTGGGGCTTTGCACACTCAGAATACCTTCCGCCCCCCCCCCCCCCCCCCCCCCTGGCCTTGGCTACGCCAGTGGCCAACACACACTTTGTATGTGACCCCCACCTTTCATTTCCAAGCCGGCAACCAGTGTCGGTCAACTGTAGCCCTGTGCCGTTTTCGATAACTGCATTATATCATTGTAAGAATGCTGTTCTTGCTATACCGGACCTTCTCCTGCATCACCTTTCAGAAAAACAGTCTTGTGCTGGAAATATTCTATTGGAAAAATTACTGCGCTCATTCATTCATCTTTGTGCTATATTTTTGATTTAGGAATAGCAAGCCGACCTTTGGTCAGGCTCAGCTTTCCGGAATAAACGTATATCCCCTTCTCGTTCATTCGACGCACGCAATGCACCAGTGAATGCATGCGCATCGAATTATGTTTTAAATGCGCGTAATAGGAGGTTCAAGAACAGCATCAAATAATATATCCTGCAAACTGTCACGTATTCGAAGGAACATAAATTGTACACCATGTATGGAGAGATTGAGGAATAAGATGGCTTGAACGACAAGGGCATATGGTAGAGAGAGACTGTGTGCGTTACCTTTACTATTTGGTAGCGATAGCGGTATCGCGTTGCGGTAATTCTCTTTTTTTTTTAAATTGGCATGGGAGATAGCATTTCGCTACTTTTGGCTTGGAGTAACTTGTAGCAGTATTACGTTACTTAGTGCTGCAAAAGGGTAGAACTACAAAACCCTCGGTCGGCCTGCCGTTTCGGTAACTAACCTTTAATCTCGTGCTATTTACACGGGCTCGTGCCCCTTCCTTCCTCCTCGTCTTCCTTTATATAATCAACACTTAGTTTGGTATCGGCTGTGTTTAGCTGGGATAACCACCTTGCACTTTGGGATAACCCTTCCAATGTGGGGGTCCACTCTGAAGTAGCATGAAAAAGATATAAAGTAACAAAGAAGATGTTCTCGAAGTTGAACAGTGATGAAAAGCGACCAAGAGCGCAGCTGTCAGTATTACTTGTTGAGCGTGGTAGCTACGCCGAATTTTGATGAGAGTGGCCAGTATATGTGATCTTCCGTGTATTCGAACCCAAGGGAAAAATTATAACCAACATAAATAAAGAAGCAAATGTATGAGACTTGCCATGTCAGTAGAGCGAGGATTGTCACGAGGAATATCAGGAGAGCCGTCATGGCAGCGTTGAATGCGTCGCCGAAGAGCTCTAGAATGGAAGCATGCCATGAGATAGAACATTGGGACGGTTGCCAAAAAAAGCAATTGCTGCGTGGTAACAGATTATTTTAGTAGGTCGGATAAAAGCCCACGATTGCGGTACCGCAAGCACGATAAAGCTGTCTGTCGAGTGAATGATATCATATTGCCGAACTTGAATCTGAGAGTCTCTTTGTCATATTGTTTTCGTCATGACTGCGTCCAATCTGCAGAATCCATTTAATGCGGACGCGTATGGGAGCCTCTACGTCTTTATGTTGTTATATCCAGTACTTCGTACTCTAGGTATTCGAGCTCATCGGTTAACATATCTGGATTAGCCATCGATTCTCGATTAGGTGTAGCCGGCCTTATTATCTCATCTGGCACACACGAATTCGCTAAATGCTAAATTGTTATTGACCTAAACCCATCTAATATGTAATTTCTTTTCTCTTTTTTCTTTTTTTGTATCTTTTGAAATAGCCTCTAGGGAAACATTGAAATATGAAGAAAGTAGGAGAAAAATGCACCTGGCTCTCCAAATAATATCAAAGAAAAAGGTCAAAGCCTATGCGACGCGTCCGTGGTGCAATATAGTTCGCGTGATTTTACAATCAGAATCAGTTTATTTCAACGCCATGTAATAAACACCATTCCAAGGTGCTTCAAATACCACTTAAAAAGGTTACGACGCTTCATCTCAAGTTATTCCGGATAAACGTAAAATGCAGTCAGTATTTGTATTGATGTGAACCCTGTGATCTAAGTTTTACTGCAAAGGGGGTAATAGGCCGGTTGTCCGGTGCGGTGAGTACCGAGAGCCATGCACCTCTGACGCAACGGCAGGGGTCTCCGCCAGTGAGGAAGAGCGAGAAATGTCACGTGCTTACGGCTTCCAATGGGAATAGTCGGAGCTCTGATGTCAACTTGACGAGTATGTGCGTTCAAGGGTTTATTGGCGGTGAGCGCGACCTACAGGGGCGCGCTCAAGGTCACGTGATCGGCCGGGTGTGGAAACAACAGGATGCCTATCATAGCAGTAGTTGCCGTCGTTGATCACGGTTATGCGATACGACGCTGTTTTTAACAATAGAAGACGCCGGTTGCTACGCGTAGAATCGGTTTCCACAACTATAGCCGAAAGGCGAAAAGTTTCATAATATTTCGGTAATGGAGCTGCGCAACTGTATACAAGCGCTAGAAAACTAGGTGCACTACGAGGCATATTCGGAGCACTTCGCAGAACTGGACTTCGGAATTAAATTAAAGAGTAAGTTACTACTTGGTGGACCGAAAGATCATTGCAGTGATATGCTGCCCTTGGTTTCCCGTTCGCATCCGAAACCTTGTTTTCTGAAACGAAATATTGTGCCATCAAGAAATCTATCGCGCATATGCTCGACAAGCCTCCATCAAAAAGTCGGCCTGAGGGAAATCGTCATTGTGCTTCACATACATCATCCAGTCAAACAACGACTATATATTAGCCAGTACTGTAACCCAGCAAACCATTAATATAGGAGTTAAAATTGGGACTGGTGTACTTAAAAAGGGGGGTAACTATACTTGACGTTTCGAGCGGACACTCTTCATCAGAAAAAAGGGGGAACAGGAAGCTAGTGCCAGAGGATGTTAAACATACTGCCCAGCTCGGTAGGGGGCTGCACGTGAACGTGTTAACTAGAGCAGCATGTGTAACACTGGTCGACAGTTGATTAGAAGCCTAAAACCAGTCTTTCGTTCAGGCCCGTTGGATGGGTGGTGTTCAGATAATGTATCAGGCCGGTTCCGGGAACATCGTCGACTGGTACATTTACAAATTTCTGGAGGTATCAGCAACCACCAGATAACCTTGGTTTCTAAACATTTCTCTAGTCTCGGCCACACTATCGATAATATTCGCGTTATTGTTCTCCGCTCCGGTTTCAATTCCGCAAACGCGCGAAAACGAGAAGACAGTCGCCTGACACATTATCTCAACACTACCCATCCAACGGGCCTGAACGAAAGACTGGTTCTAGGCATCTAATCAACTGTCGACCCGTGTTACACATGCTGCCCTAGTTAACACGTTCACGTGCAGCCCCCTAGCGGGCTGGGCAGTATGTTTAACACCCTCTGGCACTAGCTTCCCGTTTCCCTTTTTTTCTGGTGAAAAGCGTCCGCTCGAGACGTGAGTTTTCCCCCTTTCCCCCCTTTTTAAGTACACCAGTCCCGGTTTTTACTCCTGTGTTTTGTGTACCTGGCTGGAACGTCCTGAATATCCAGACATTCATAAGATATGCATAGGAATGGATATCCCAGAGCGACAATTGCGTTGAGATTTTACCCTCTCAACAACAGGTGTTCCAGGTACGTCTACAGAATATCGCGCTCTGGATATTTGGTCTCCCATGTATAAAGCAGTTTGCAGCTCCCAGGGACGTTTGTAGAACATCGAAGAGACCAGAATGTAATCACTCATTGAAAGTCTCAGAGACGTCACCACAATGTAGCCTAGAGACATACGGATGTGTGGGACGTTTATGAAATCTTGTTCTTTCAATTTAGTAGCAATGTTTCGATAGTACTAGGAGCAAGCAAAAATGTGGTGTGTGAACATCAGATATAGGTTGAACAATATATGAACGTTAGCGTACTGCTGACTGTGCAAAGTATTTAGTTAGGGTTCTTCAAGCGACAGAGGGAACGTATTGGGTTTACAGCTCTGCTGAGCAGGTAATCACATTCGAGACAATAACCTGAATTAAAAACACAGTGCTTGTCAGCTAAGGATGTCAGGAATGCTGTTCGGTATACCTTGACTGGATGCAGATGCACGGGAATTGCGAAGACGCATCCACCTACATCACCGTTACGAACGTTTTACGCCCGACTATACTTACTGAACGTCTCCCCAAAAAAGTTATGTTTCAGTATATGCTCTGTACAGTTCCCTAATAGAGGATTCCAAGGGTTCTCCTCCTCTGCCCCAGTGCCCAAGTGAGGCGGCCCGGCGGGGTACGCCATTTATATGGTGGTTACACAGTGCTACCAAGGGGATGAAACTCGCGAGTTCCTTTGCGGACTAAAGTGAGGCGCTGCGAGCCTTTCGCGTCATCAAACGTCATGAAACGTCAAAAACGTCAAAAAATTTCGAAAAATCAAAATCAAAAACGTCAAATCATCATCAACGTCATTGAAACGTCAAAACGTCAAAAAACGTGAGTTTTTCCCAACAATAGAAATATACTACACGTTCATTCCCCTGGTGCTACTATATACTATAATAGATCTTGCATAGATCTTGTACTGCCGGAAACCTAGCAGTAATATACAGTGACAAATAATGTGTCTTGATATATCTCATAAGAATAAGTGAACGTACACTAAAATGCTAGGGTGTTAACATGTCCAGCACATATCCAGATATCCGTCAAATTCGTTAAATAGACTCTAGTGGATACCCGAATATCCATGGCGACATATCTTCTGGACATTTGTGGGACGTCGGTGGTTCTCTGGGAAGATGTGTGTTTGAGTGATTTCGTTTATTGTAGTAAGTAAGCAGGTAAACTTTAAAAAAATAAAATAAAATTGTGCTGTTGATCTTCCTGGTGCTTTTTACCGTTGTCCCAGGATGTAGATTACGACCCACACCTGAAGAACACTAGCTTTCTTACGCGCGTGGTTTTCATGCATGTGCTTGTATCATTACCGCCTGCGTAATGTAATGATGTACACGCTAACGTCAAACGATCAGTCGTGATTTGAATGTCACACACTTGACGTTGCTACTTGTTGCATACATAATACTGACGAATCATTTTGCTGGAGTGCCATGTCTGCATATATAAAAAATTCTGAGGGATCCCGTTGATGGTGAACTTTTCAATTACTTTGAAATTATATTGTGTTTATTTCTGCCCATGTGGCAATTTTGTCTCGGCTAATTTTTTAGGAATGTGTAGACGAAGAGGGTTTTCATTTTGCGGTGCATTTTCTAGCTACACTATCAGTGCCATTATGTTATCAGCGTTACTATGTGTTGTGGCAGCGCATTATCCTTTAAAGGGTCCCTGACCAGAAGCTGTGGAGTATTCCACAGTTGAAATAGATAAAGAACACAAAAACGACTATACATGCAAATACGCTCGCGTTAAAACCTCCTAGTTTCCTTGAAGTCGACTTTTAACCGTCGGAGTTAGTTGAACCACTAGCACACCAAGCGTCAACCGGAGGAACCGTATGCATAAACTCGGCTGAACAAATGCATTAAGTGACGTCATACGCCCGGCCACTCACTACGCAGGCTGCCGTCACGTTATTATGCAACACGCTAATACTTATCTGCGTTAAACGACGCTTGTACATAAAAGCTTTGCTATGGAAGCATGCAAAAACAAGAAGCACACACATCATTCAATACCTGCCGTACGATTCATGACTTCGCTAATCCAAAGTCCCTCAATGAAAAACGGAAGTTCGAGGTACGACGACCTTCACATCCGGCGCGCTGTTTCACTGAAGTTTGCCTCGGAGATGTTGTGAGCATTTTCGAGCTTGTCTTTAACAACCCTTCAGAACAATCGATTAAATCATGGAGAGGCACACATCGGCATCAAATGAAGTACCTGCCACTGTGCTGTTTTACGCAGCCGGAACAGCAACGGCCAGATATGGGGTTCACCTGCTGCTAAGCGTTGAACCGTGACAGTCCTTAATTAGAAGCCCCACGTAAAGCCCACGTAAAGCACGGAGCATGTTAAAAAGCTCCTATTTGATAGGGGAGAGTACATTTTACCGTATGTAAGCAATTTTCACCATAGCACTTGACGGGCTCAACGCTTGTGGCGTTCACGAAATTTGCAGAGTTCGTGCAAGTTTACCAATTTTTTGGAATATAACATTCTGGAATTTCTTCTTCAAAATTTTTGTCATATAGCTCTGGTGTTGTACTTTCAACACAAAAAAATCCCGCCGTAGCAATGTAAGCCGCAGTAAAAAAATTGGGAAGTTGTAAAAATTCGACAAAATGCACATTTTTGACCGAAAAATTCGGTGTGAGGAGGTCGGGATACAAGGGCGGTGAAGGTGCCATTCGATGCACCGTCTTCCTAGCAAGACGTAGCAAAAAAATCTCAGAGGTACTTTTTGTTAAGCTCAAATAATATATATATATTTTAATTGAAGGTAACTTCGTAAACGTGTATGCGCACGTGGCGCATCGTACCGAATGAACAACTGAGCGGGTCACTCACAAAACACTAGACGGAAAGAAAACACTAAGCAGACGCATTATTGAAAAGCAAATAACAGTTGCAAACACGTGTTTGCTTCCTTCGAGACCCGATGGTTGTGCAGTGAGCGCTCATCAAGCTGCCCATCTTGCGCTCTAACAAAACTTTTAGCCAGCTCGCGGTGGTGCTAAGTGAGAGATAAGTAAAGACATGGAGATAGGGGTCCATTCAGGCTCCATTGTGCCATACGGTTGATATTTGGCCGTATGGCATCCGGCATCGGTCAATCGAGTCGGTGACATAACTAGAGTAATCATGACATGAACAGTGATCAAGTACTGCCTATACAGAACACAAGCGGAGAATGCTTTCACTAGTAAGTTCCTTGGATGTGCCATTGTTCCTTTCATTTTTCTATTTTTATTTTTTGCATGTGTATGTTAACTCATTCCAGTATTGGGAAGAGAACCTGTTAGCTGTCCACTCCTCTTGCACGTATATAAAACTTACTTAGTAGCTGTGACGTACAATCTTTTCGCTTTGTGCGCCAACAGATGAGACGTACGTATAAGAGAAACATTTTGTCAGTCACGGGTGCTATCGCTTTTGATATCGGATACGCTATTTCCGGGCATTTCTGTTGTGTACAAAGCTATGAAACTGGGTTATTCAGGTCAGGTATAACGTTTCTTTGATAGTCATCTTTCATACGGGGGATGGTTATTTCAAAGAAACATGGGCGAGCGTACGTGTACAGGCACATTTATACTGCTTGCCGTGTGAGGTCTAGTGCATAAGCCTGACCTTAAAAATGACTTCAGGGAGATCTGGGGCTTTTCGCCTTGTTCCTTGGAGTTTGATCACTGCCATGAAACAACGGTAACAAGGGGTAAATTCAGCAGTTTTTTGTGAGTTGAACTGCGAAAGTCAAGATCTAAACCAACGAACAAGTCGAAAAGTCCCATATCTCCCTGAAGTCATTTTTAAGGTCTTGCTTATACACTAAAGCGTCTTCACATGGCAAGCAGTATAAATGTGCATGTCCTCGTACGCTCACCCATGTTTCTCTGAAATAACCTTCCCCCGTATGCAAGATGACTATGAAAGAAACGTTAGACGTGACTCGAACAACGCAGTACATGTATCATAGCTCTGTACACAACAGAAATGCCCGGAAGTAGCTTATTCGGTATCGAAAGTGATAGCACCCGTGACTGGCAAAATTTTCTCTTATACGTACATCGCAGCTAATAAGTGAGTTTTATGTACGTGCAAGAGCAGTGAACAGCTAAAAGGTTCTCTTCCGAATACTGGAATAAGTTAACACACCCATGCAAAAAAAAAAAAAAAAAAACATGAAAGGAACAATGGCACATCCAAGGAACATACTGGTGAAAGCATTATCCGCTTGTGCTCGGTGCAGGCAGTACTTGATCACTGTTCATGTCGTGATTACTCTAGTCATGTGAAGGACTCGACTGATGGATGCCGGATGCCACACGGCCAAAAATGCACAATATGGTATTATACAACCTGAATAGACCCCAATCTCCATGTCTTTACTTATGTCTTACTTAGCACCACCGCGAGCTGGCTACAAGTTTCGTTAGAGCATAATATGAGCGCTCACTGCACAACCGTCGGGTCTCGAAGGAGGCAAACACATGTTTGCAACCGTTATTTCCTCTTCTATAATGCGACTGCCTAGTGTTTTCTTTCCGTCTAGTGTTTTGTGAGTGACCCGCTCACTTGTACATTCGGTTCGCTGCGCCGCAGCGTGCATGCACGTTTGCGAAGTTACCTTCAATTAAAAAAAAATATTATTTGAGTTTAACAAAAAGTACCTCTGAGATTTCTTTGCTACGTCTTGCTAGGAACACGGGGCATCGAATGACAGCTTCATTACGCTTCTATCCCAACCTCCTCACACAGAATTTTTCGGTAAAAAATGTGCATTTTGTGGAATTTTTACAACTTCCCGCTTTTTTGCTGCGGCTTACTTTGCACCGGCGGGGTTAGATTTTTTATTTTTTTTTGTTGCGCTTATAAAATTTATATTACAAAAAAATTGGTAAACTTGCAGAAACTTTGCAAATTTTGTGCACACCACAAGCGTCGAGCCCGTCGAGTGCAATGGTGAAAATTGCTTACATACGGTAAAATGAACTTTCCCCTATCGAATAAGACGCTGTTTACCATGCTCCGTGCCTTACATGGGCCGTAATACCTGCATAAAATGACATAGGTTTTCGCCAAGCACTGCATCTTTGAGGGGCTCTGCACCCTACAAATTTCAATTTCGTTACAAAAGACAAATGTTCTGTTCCTTTGGGAGTCATAAGAAACGACAAAAAAAAAGAAAGAAATCACACAAAATTCTAGGCTAGATCGAGCGGCGCCTCTGGATCACTTGGCGTGGAATGGCCCAGCTGCATTCCAAGGGCATGGAATACAAAAGAGACCCGGTTGTAGTGCTGCGGATTGGGTTCAGTTCTAGTAATCCCCTACTACAGTGAGCTGTACCTTGGTTTGAGCTGCCTTCGCTGAGCGCTCCGTCTAAATTATTACGTTTTCAATTCAAATCGAATGCTTTTTTCACTGTGCTAATGCGCCTAATTGTCATGCATACGTGTTCATTGTACTTGTACATACGTAGCGCATTATGCTACGATGAAATATATTTGTATAGGGTATATAAGAAGCGTGAATTGCCTTTTAGCCATTCACTTTAATGCATAACTCCAAACCGGGCTATAAGCACCACATTTGCAAGTGTTGGAAGCAATTCAAATGCAGGCTCCATGACAACGTCAAATATGCGCATGCATGGTGTGTAACCTTGGATGCAGTAGCGTGTTATACCATGCACAATTAAAGCTTCGACATCAACCTGACGCACAAACAAAAACGAGTAGTAATATATCGTTGCGGTTTTACATGCGGTTGATCTCACCACAGTCAGACTGCATGCAATGATGCATAGTTACTTTATTGTGTATACATAATTTTTAGTCTTTATTGTGTATACATAATTTTTAGTCTTGTCATACCCTCCACAGCAACATTCAGTCTATTCATATTTTTCTGTTTACGTATTAATAGTCTGATGCAGCTGCATATGTGGATCTGATATTTGAATAAGAAAGCCCGAGTTTAGTTCTACAGCAGGCTATATAAAGTGGCTGAGTATGCGCACCAAGTGATTCGTCGTCGAAAAAGAAAATGCTTGTGCATTGTGTAACTGTTATGTTTTGTCTTTCTTTTAGGTTCTGCAGCACTCATGAAATTTAAGGCTGCGGTAGCTGCACCTCTCCTTTTGAAAGATGAGTGTCAAAGGCTGTGGATCCTTCCCCTGGAAAGGACGTTTCAAGGTTTCAATGTTGTGTCAATGTTTCAAAGGTTGTCCCTGTGTCTCCAGTGACTATTGTCTATATAGGGTGTCTCAGTTAAATCCCCGGGCTAAATAATTCGCGAACCGGTGCACCAATCGAATAACTTTCTTTTTTACAAGTATCTGTCCAATACCGCCTACAAGATGCGCACCGCGTGAATGAGCTGGAGGCGCTCATTATTTAAATAAAAATGCAAACGAGTTTCGTGAAAAAAACGTAACTTCTAAAGCAGGGCGCTATCGGCATTAAAATGGGTACTACCCCTTTTGGGACTTTCAGTGGACACCTTTTAGAGAAAACTCTGCCACTGAAGCGGGTCATTTGTTGCTGTAATTAGTCGGTTTCAGTTTACATATTTTTGTCGCGGCTGGTCGCGGCGAAGCGCAAAAGGACGTAACTCATTGGTGTAATTCATTGGTGTAAGGACGTAATTCATTGGTGGATAAGGGAGTGAAAGAGCGTCTTTTTGCGCTTCACCGCGACCAACCGCGACAAAATATGTAAACCGAAACCAATTAATTACTGCAACAAATGACCCGCTTCGGTGGCAGATTTTTCTCTAAAAGGTGTCCACTGAAAGTCCCAAAAGGGGTAGTACCCCAGTGGTGTCCAGTAGTTAACAACACGTAGTTAGTTAAAAAGTAGTTATCAACGACTTGCAGAAATCTAGTGGCAACTACTAGTTAAACTACTATTTCGAGTAGTTAACTACAGTAGTTAGGTTACCGCAAGCTCCAACTACTTTCGATTTTGCCGCAAGCTTTACGGCACGATTGTGCTTCCGAGTTTTACTTTCAGCTACTTGTTTGATGAGAACGGAGGTGCAGAGCAGTTGTGCCGTACATGTGTACTAAATCTTCAATTTTAATGCTTGTCTAGTGAGGCCTCATTTGCTGTGAAATAATTCTGCAACTCAGTTTATCGCGTAGGCATAGAAAGAATCCCGCGGCAAGCTTTGTATTTGACGATCGTAGCGGCCTGTGTACCTTGGTTACCATCCTCGTGTACACATAACTAAAGATGAGTGCGGTGCGGGTATACCCGCGGGTATCCGCGGGTATCCGCGCAAGTTTGCTCTTCGCGGGTACACATTTACGTGTCATTGAGGGTTGCGGGTAAGGCGCGGGTTGACTCGCACTGCCTCCGCGGATTACGCGGGTATACCCGCGATACCCGCAGCCACAAAACCAGCCTATCGGCTTTTGATGTACGACCCGATTTACCGCGAACATTGTGCTCAAACTATTTTCCAAGACGTTCCATATCCAGTGCTTCCGTGGTGTGCGAGATGACAGCTTTGTCATTTACTGGCACCACGTTCTATGCTTACTCTTTGAGAGAGAGAGGGCAGGAGGGAGGGCGAGAGTCCAGAGACCGGGAAGGTTGGTAGTGTGGGCAATAAAAAATGGGGCAGGGTATCGCCCCTGGCGCTGAGACTTCCCATTCATCATCTCAAAATAAAGTTGTTGTTATTGGCAGTCATGTTTGCCACATTGGGCTAATTTTGGCTATCTTTCGATACGACGACTGGTTCACTTCGTGTTCGTTAGCTGGCAACCACGTCAACTGTCGCCACAGCGTCTGACTGTTGGAAAAGTGGCTCGCTAACGGACAGTGTACCCAGCATCAATAAATCATTTCGTGCTGTGACGATCATGTGGCATAACTGAAACATGCGTGCGCATTGGGCTGGGTGCACCTGCGGGTATGCGGGTATCCGTTGGGATGTGCGGGTGCGGATGCGGTTTGCGCTAATGGCATTGCTGCGGATGCGGGTGCGGATGCGGGTCGTGGTCCCGCGGGTGCGATGCGGTTTCGGGTACGAATTTTCATACCCGCACTCATCTCTACACATAACCATATAGGGTGGCTATGTCATCGACCATCGTGACTAAGCGAAAATATTTTACGGTCCACAGTGGCGGAATCGGCACCCACCACAATATTTGTGCGTGGCGCATTGATCTGTGACGAAAGAGCATGTGTGTATATCTCGTACATTGTCTGCGTTTTGTGGTACACACCTTTATAGCAGAAGCTTTCACTCCATAGAAAATATTTCAGCAACAAGCTCTTTTGTCAGAGCATAATATACAAGAGCCAGGTAGTGAATTTTACGACAGTATATGAATTAAGTGACGTAGGCACAAGAGTATATTTTAAGTATCATTATCACTGCTTGTGATTCATATTTAGGTGTCCAAGGACACTACAAGGGATTGGTGTTGATGGACAATGTTAAGTAGTTATAGATGTAGTTAAACTATATTTCAGTAGTTAAAGATGTAGTTTTAACTACTCCATCGCGAAGTAGTTAGTAGTTACTACTATAGAAGTAGTTAGTGGCCATCACTGGTACCCCACTTTAATGCCGATAGCGCCCTGCTTTAGAAGTTACGTTTTTTCACGAAACTCATTTGAATTTTTATTTAAATAATGAGCGCCCCCCACTCACTCACACGGTGCGCAGCTTGTAGATGGTATCGGACAGATACTTGTAAAAAAGAAAGTTCTTCGATTGGTGCACCCGTTCAAGAATTATTTAGCTCGGGGATTTAACTGAAACACCCTGTATACGAGGGGTGTTCAAGTCAAACCGGGACTTTTCATTCTTCGCAAAAGTAAAATTAACTTACAGGCGAGAAATTAGTTTTATTTTTCAATATAATCTCCAGCTGCACTAATGCAATTGTCCCAGCGTTTCATCAGGGCTTGGACGCCAGCAGCGTACACTCTAAAAACGGAACTTCACCGCATAGCACGCTGTGCTCCAACCATTGCCAAGAATGACAGAGTTATCGCTTCTGATTCGGAGAGTGAGGGAAGCGCACGCCTTTTTCTGGCAATTTTCATATATCCAAATTGCCACATAAAGGCGTACGCCCACTTCTCTCTTCGAATTAGACGCAATTACCATATCATTCGCGGCAATGGTTGGCGCACAGCGTGCTATGCGGTGAAGTTCTGTTTTTAGAGTGTAGAAATCCTTACCGGCGCGTAGCAGCCATGATCGGACCGCATTCTTGACCTCGTCGTCGCAGCTGAAGCGGCGGTCCCCAAGGAACGCCTTCAGTGGCCCGAAGAGATGGAAATCGCTGGGGACGAGGTCTGAACTGTAAGGGGGATGTGGCAGCAACTCCCAGCCAAGTTCCTGTAAGGTGCATGTCGTGAGATGCGCGGTATGCGGGCGTGCATTGTCCTGAAGGAGGAGGACTCCTTCGGTGATGAGGCCCGGCTGCTTTTGCTTCAGCGCCCTATGCCCATCCCTGAGAACCTGGCAGTCATGTGCGCTATTGATGGTGGTACCACTGAGCAGAAAATCAACATGAACAACGCCAGCATTGTCCCAGAAAACCGTGGCCATGACCTTACCCCCAGACGGGGTGCTTCGAAACTTCCACTTCTTGGGAGCTGGCGAGCCCGGATGCTTCCACTGTTTTGATGCGCGTTGAGACTCAGGGGTCACATGGTGCACCCACGTTTCATCGCACGTGATGATCCGATCAAGGAACGGCTGTCACTCATTGTCGAAACGGTACCTTAACTCTTGGGAGATTTGCAGTCTTCTCTGCCGGTCAAACACGGAGAGCTGCCTCGGGACCCAACGGGCATTAACTTTCAGAAACTGGAGGTGTTCATGAATGATAGTGTTCAACATCCCCACAGAAAGGTCCATCTTTCGAGCCAGTTCGAGACATGTTATCCGTCTGTCCTTGAGGATCGGGCGCTCCACAAGTTGGATGTTCCCAGGAACTCTGACACTGGGCTCTGAGCCGCCCCGGCCGGGATCGTCCTGCGCTGATGTACGGCCGTCTCGGAACTCTTTTGCACCACTCAAACACTTTGCTGCGGCTAAGCGTATCGTGGCTATACTGAGCCTGAGGTCTTCTGTGAATTTCAGATGACTTTACGCCTTCATTCACGAGAAACTTCATGACAATTCGCTGTTCGATGTGCGCGCTCACCTCCTTGTCGGCCATCTTGTCCAGCACGTGTCTTCTGTTTTGCACAAACTTTGGACCACCATGTGATGAACGCGGAGGCCTGTCGCGCGTGAAAATTACGAAAAAGAAGTAGCGAGAGACATTTGTACACTCAGGAGACAAAAAGTCCCGGTTTGACTTGAACACCCCTCGTATATACAGGGTGTCCCAGAAAACGTGTAATTGAATTATAATAAAAAAACTACACCACCTAGAGTCATGCGGTCAACGGCATTTGTTCTTACTGGGTTTTTGCCACCTCCTCATGTGAATGTCATGTAACGTAAGTTTAATTATGTAAATTTTTGCGAACTGAACTCGGAAATTTGCCTAGTAAATGTCACTTTTTTACCCCACCAATGTGAAGAGCGTGTCTAATTTACTCAAATTTATGATAACTGACAGAGATATTCAGGAGCTATCGCATCGGAAAAAATAGCCGAACATCATGCTCTACGGAGGTCGCACAGAATAGCGCACGATGAATTTTTCAGCGCAATCTTTGTCCGTCCGACGAAAGGAGGTTGGAAACGCAGCCCACCCCGGCATCGCAGAAAGAGAAAACACAGGCACGTCTTATCACGTCCGACTTTCGCTGGGATAATGCTTTCCCTCTCCCAATTTTAGGAACTGTTACTTTTTCTACTATCACTCTGTGGGCTGGCTTCGGAAACTCCTTTCGTCGTACTGAGAGCAATTGCGCTCAAAAAGTCATCACGCGCTATGGTCCGGTGCTCCGAAAAGCATGATATTCGGCTATTTTTTCCGATGGGGTAGCTCGTGAATACCACTGTGAATTATCATGAATTTGAGTGAATTCCGCACGCTCTTAATATTGGTGAGGTAAAATCGTGACCTTTGCTTGGCAAATTTCCGAGTTCAGTTCGCAAATATTTACATAATTAAACTTGGAGTACATGACATTCACATTAGGTGGTGGCAAAAACCTAATAAGAACAAATGCTCTTGACCGCATGATTCTAGGTGGCGTAGTTTTTTATTATAATTCAATGACACGTTTTCTGGGACACCCTGTATAAATTTGATCGTGCACTCCCGGCCGAGGAGAGCTGTTGTTTCGCTTTACTTGGAGCTCTTCAGCCCGGCGCAAGGAAGTGACGCGTTCTTGGGTCGGCGCTAACAGTGTGCCTCGGCGAGGCATCAATATGCCACGGTGACGGCGCCACCTGTGGAGGCCGCAGTGCAAGCCAGCAAGTACATATACAAATGAAAAATAGCCGAAACTCTGTAGCGGCACGTTGAGCATATGTTTGTAATTTGATCGTGCACTCCTAGCCGAGGACAGCTGTTTTGATCTACTTGGAGCTCTTCAGCCCAGCTGAAACCCGGCTTCACTTAACGTAGAGAGCACAGTTGAACCATCCATATGGGCGCACGAGCGGTCCGAGTTGCTGATAGCTCGGGCAACCCAATACAGTTAGGTTTGGCGCCTGGACACTGGATAGCACCCGTCACACGTACTGGGGCATTAACCTATGCGACAAAATAGTCAGTATTACAAAAACAGGCAAAGTTCTCTATGAGAGTAAATAACCTGGTAGTATTAAGTATACCTGGTAGCTCAGGCAACCCAGTATATAGTAACGCCTCTTGAACGTGTCAGGACTCTAGCACGGAGACAAGTGCCGCAAACTTGGATTGCGTTGTTCTTTTATAAAATTCCAATATAGAGGATGATAAGCTTTTAGGGATAGCCCGTTAACTAAAATAGGTGAGTATCATGTCTTCAAGATTGATCTCCTGTCTGCATCGTAGTAGAACATCTTGATTATCACATACCGACGTGACCCCAAAGAATTGTTGGCCGCGTCTCAAATTTAAATTATTATCATGTGATATCTGTGAAAAGCTCAAACGATGAAACAGAGCCGGTCCCAGGCACATGTCAAAATGAGTCAAAGGGATCATATCAGAAGGATCAGCAACGAGAAGAGACGGGAGATTATCGGACTCTCCCAGGCTGGAGTGTCCCAGCCTGCCATTGCTTAGCTAATACACTGTTGTCTATCGTCGGTTAACCGTATCGCTCAAGCATACAGAGACGAAAATCGATTTGGAGAAGCTCCCTGAAGCGGTAGGCCATCTTCGACCACGGCCGAATATGATAGAGCCATCATAGGGTCCACCTGCGCGGATCACTTTTAGACGGCGGTGGATATAAAGGGGAAGCTCGGCCTGAGCATGTCTGCAAACGCTGTAAGGCGGCGACTGAAGTTTCTGGGTCGGGAGTCTGCGTCGCCGCGCAGAAGCCGCTGCTTACTGCGGATCACACGGCAGCTAGATTCCAGTTCGCTATTCGACACCAGCACTGGGACGTCGCAGAACGGCGAAACGTCGTGTTTAGTGACGAAGCGGCGTTTAGCAGTCGATGGTCCCAAACAAGACGGGTGTGGCGGCCCCCGAAGTCTAGGTATTTAATCTTTCTTTACTCTCGTAGAGAACTTAGCACCTTTTGTAACGCTGTCTTTTTTGTCACAAAGGTACATGCCACAGTACGTGTACCGGGTACTATCAGGTGGCCGCCAGACCGTTACCGTATGGGGCTGCCATTCCATGGGCGGTTCAACTCTACGCTCTATACTGAAGTAATCGAGAGCTCCCTACTGCCGTATGTGCATGATGGATCGTTCCCCGAGGGCTGTTTTCTTTATCAGCACGACGGCAGCTCTATTCACATGTCCAAGAAAGCCCAGGACCGCCTCGAGAACTTGTGCATCCTACAGCTCCCCTGGCCTGCGAAAAGTCCCGATTTAAACATCATAGAAAATATCTGGGGCATTCTGAAGTACCGCATAATGAGTCAGCGCAAGCCGATCAGAAGCAAGGACTCATTGTGGGGAATGGTATTAGCGGAATGGACAGATCTCCAGAGTGATATCGGCCTCATTCACCGTCTATACGAGTCTCTGCCACGACGGATGGCTGCCGTCATTGCGGCAGAAGGCGCCGCAACAAAATATACTAGGCGATTGTCAAAGAGGTAGCCCTGGCTTTGCCGTTTTTCAGTTCTTTTCATTTTCTATTTCCTTTTTATTTTGCAATAAATGCTGAATGTGAACTGAAAATCACCCTGCATTTTTATCATACCTATAGCAGAGAGCTCCCTAGAATCCGCAAGATGTTACCTTGCGAGACAGATGAATAGCACTCAATTTTCTCAGCACGCTCAATACCGAAACTGCCGCAGTATACATCGCTTCCAGCACGGCGGCCTACCGCCACCACTCCGAACGAGTGAGCTCTCGCGTTACCGACCGCCGCTAGGGTGTCGTCCCGAGGAA